>NC_089811.1:6152323-6461073 GCF_029633855.1 Hoplias malabaricus
TGGTCTTTATAAAATGTTTATTTCTATTTCCAAAACCACTGAAACTGTTTTCCTTGAGAAGGTGATATCTTTCCAATGTATTTTAACTAGGAAAAAAAGGTATTCTAGATAAGGCACAGGAAAAAAGTATCGAGCAGAGTGGGCTCATATATCATACAGCCCTGTTGGCAAAGTGTTATGTGATGAGAGAGGAGATAATAAGTATGCCTTTAAGACTCACGTCTTTTTATAGGGTCGTGAAACTGCCAACTGGACGTCTACAGTGTTCCAACTGTCACTGTCCATGGTGTTGAATTAAAAAAAATCAATTTTGAATTAATATTTGATTCTTTAACCACAAAGCTATGGTGTTAAATCCTGCCACTGTCCCTGTCCAAGGTGCTGAATTCAGGCACAATATGCTTGACCAGTTTTTCATTATTAGGTTGCTAAATGGAGAGCTTCAAAGCCCCTATCCATGGTGCTGAATTTGATTACAAAAGGGATAGACTATTTGATTTATTAGGCTGCCAAATGGACAGCTACAGTGTTCGTGGTGCTGAATTCTGACAAATATATTTGATCTTTGCTGCATTATTAGACCGCTAATTGGACAGCTTCACTGTATAAGCTGCCTCAATATTTGGTGCAGTATTTAGACTTAGAAAAAATGTTTTACGTTGCTTTAATAGGCTGCCAGATGCTAGTTCTTTCCATTTTTTACATTTTCAATTTTTGAACAGCAATGTTTGATATTAAACTATGAAGTAATTATAGTAATATATAGTTTTATAGTAATTATTAGCATTATTAATTGTAGCATTATTACAGCAGCTGCTGCTGTATGTGACTCTGAATTTCCCATGTGTGAGCTATTTGGTCTACAATGAAACAGAATTTATCTGAAAATTAAATCATGGCATCCCGATCAGTTAAAACACCAGAGCTACAGAGCAGAAGGTGCCAGTCTGGGTTTTAGCAACTATGGATGCTGCTGTTCATGGTGCTGACTTGACCCCAACATTTCATAAACGTTTTAGTCTGCATTGTCCTGCTAGATTCTCTTCTACATGCTGAATCTACTCCTGTTCCTGGAACTGAATTTCCCCTCTCAACTGAATGACATCTGAAGCTGATGTGTATGTAGCACTGGATACACACACACACAAATAGTCATCCGTTTCAGCTCCAGCTGTCCCTGTTCTGATTAACAAATACACATTAACATTTAACACCCAAGCTACAGTGCTGGAGTTTACACAGTAAACCAACATTAAGCTGCAATTATTGAATATAACACAAATGCTGGGTCCAGGGTGTGTTGATTTGATCTCTGCTGTGTGCTGAACTTTCTGTACTTGAATCTGCACACAAAATAATCTACAATAAATCCCAGATTTATTGATGTAGGAACAGCCAATCTGTGGTTAAGATGTTGCTGTCCGTCATGCTCAACTCACACAACCCTTTGGACTGTGTAGACTGTGTAGAGACCACAGAACAGTCCTTCTCACTTTCCCCACACAAGTCTACCTTACATCCGAGGCTGCCCCTGCCCCTGAGGCTGCTTCAGTCATTCCAGCTCCAGTCATCTTTGTTCTGCTTAGAAATACTGATCTACGGTATAAGAGGGGGAAAAACAGCTACAGCGCTGCGGCTGTCGCTGTCCTTAGTTCTGAATTCCACAAACGTTTAGCAGAGGCGACTGGACATAGTCAGTGCTGGATGCGTCGCTGTCCGAGGTTCTGAAATCGCGCTTCTCTTTTCGGACTCGCTTCTATTTTACCGTCCGCCGCTTATCAGCGCGTTCTCTGACGCTGCTCTTTTCCACTTCTTAGAGGAGCCCGTGTGTGTGTGTGTGCGTGTGTGTGCGCGTGTGTGTGAGAGAGAAAGAGACAGTGTGTGTGTGCGTGTGTGTATGTGTGTGTGTGTGTGCGCGCGCGTGTGTGTGGAGCACCGAGCATCTCCAGCGTAGCTCAACTTCTCTTCGCATTAAAAAGGTGGGAACGCAATGAGTGGCTCCAGCGTCGTGTGTTCTCGCAGCTCATGCGTCGGGGATGTTTCATGTCGTCTACCGGACGCTTGGATATAAAGAGCATCACGGTTTCTCCGTCGTACACCTGCAGCATTTGGAAGTTGATTGAAATTCCACGCATCGCCGCGGATGACTAGGTAATCAGCCAACACCAGAGGGGAAGTACAATCATCTTCTTTTTGTTGTTCCCACCTCTTTTTTTGGATCTGTTTTTTTTTTTTTTTTTTTTTTTTTTTTTAAGTCCACGCAGAAGCACGAGCGGTCAGTTAAGTCAGATGACCGGGAAAGGATAAAATATAAATATGTTCACGTCCAGCACATTTCTGGATATTTCAGCGTCCAAGTCGGTTTCAAAGCATCGAGGCAAGGGCTCGACGAGAGATCCTTTTTAGAGTCGTTCCCAGAGGCGTGCGGATTATTGCTTCGTTTGGAGTAAACGTCTTTTCCCCTGTTTTTCCCCCCAACTGGATTTTTTTTCCCTCTTTTCGCTCATTGAATTCCCGCCATCTCCCATCACTGAGGTGCCCTGAGCTCGTCTGGTATTTTTGATTTGTTTGGGTTGTTCGCCTCCCATCGCAACAAAGTGGAACCAGACGTTTCAACACGGTGAGTTCACCACTCAGCATCACACGCAAAGTTAGCACGACTCAAAGTCCCTTTACTTTACGCCAGAAATGGGCGCGTGAACGTATCGTAAATAACGCGATTCAAACTGTGGAAACGTTCATTCATTTCGGCGCGGGGTTTCGAGCGTTTCATTCAGGCCATCGGTGTTCAGCGCACGAGCCAGGTTTGTGCTTTATATTTCAACGCTGTTTGGAGCGGGCTCTCCGCGTGGTTAATTTCTCGCCGCCTCACGAGTGAAGGAGCATTTGGAGCAGATCCCACAGCGCGCTTCTCAGTGACTCACACTAAACGGGCTTCTCTCTCTCTCTCTCTCTCTCTCTCTCTCTCTCTCTCTCTCTCTCTCTCTCTCTCTCTCTCTCTCTCTCTCTCTCTCTCTCTCTCTCTCTCTCTCTCTCTCTCTCTCTCTCTCTCTCTCTCTCTCTCTCTCTCTCTCTCTCTCTCTCTCTCTCTCTCTCTCTCTCTCTCTCTCTCTCTCGTAACTCCAGGCTCTGGAGTTTGCTGTAGTTCACGGCTCGACCACGTAGACATAAAACTACAGTGTAAGCGACGTGTTGCGCACTGGAGTTGCCCCTCAACCCCCAAGCCGTAGCCACAAAGCTGAGACCCTCTTCATCCGTCTGCACTAAGGGAATTATAGGCTGGCCATATGTATATAAATATATATATATATTCGTTCTCTGAACCCTCGCCTTCCATGAACACAGAGGAATACGCAACTATGCACTCTCTCTCGCGCTCTCTCTCGCGCTCTAAAAAGAGCACACCCAATCCCCATAGGCAATCCCTTCATTATTCCAATAGCCTTCTTTTCATTTGGCAGCGTGACCGCTCTGAACATAGATGCGGTTAAGGTAATATTTTAAAGGGCCCGTACCATGGGAAAATCACCCTGCAGACTGACAGTTCAATATGCACCGTTCACTCCCCTCTCCAGACCGTCCATATACAGCTCTTTTTTTTATTACAATAAATATGCCGTTTTCAAATAATCACATTTGTGACATCACAAAAACAAGCATGACTATATAGTCATAAAAAAGTGGATTTAAATAAAGCTTCTTTCAGTATGGACAGATAATATAGTCCCTGCCTCTGTCTCAAGCCACCCACTGGACCGCAAAGCCCTGCAAGGGGATTGGAGCGTTAGATGTATGATGTAATAAACCCTGATTGTCTGAATCTGCCTGACACAAAGTGTCTCAAAGGCAATCTAAAAAGTGGAAATGGCCAATTATGGTGTGCACTGCTTAATCCCATCATGATACAGCTTTTAAGGCAAAGTTAAACACGTCATTTGACCAGGGTGCCCAAACTTTTGCACAAAACTACATAACATTTCCACATACTCTACAGCCACGACTGGTTTCACTCTGAGGAATAACAAGAGACGAGAAATGGTCCTGAAAATGGAACAGTGACTAGAAAATATGGCATGTAAACATAAAAATAAAAACAGGACTGGGATTGCCCTTTAACTGACCATTTAAATGGAGTAAACCTGCATTCAGAGCAGATGGAAAATAAAAGCAGGCATTATTCAGATATGAGTAGCTGATATGTGTTTTCAGAAAACAACAGAAGGTCTGACATCCCTCCCATCACTGCTGCTACTCAGCACCCACACAGAGCTCCATCACTTCTGATCAGATGTGGGTAGAGGAGCCAAAAAGCATCCTCCAGTAAACACTTGCTACTTCAATGAAATAAGGACTGGAGCCGATGTAATAATGTAGCATCAGGCCCAAATCCTCCTCCACTACTGAGTTCCCCGTGGAACCCCGGCAGTTGAACGTACGTTAATAAACATCTTCTGATGAGCTGCAGCTAACCTTCGACTGCGTTCTCAGAAATGATAAAGGGCCATCCCAAAGGTTTGGGACGGTAGCTCGGCTGTGGCTGTACTCTATGACTTTAAAAACTCTAGCAGCCACTGCTGTGTCTGCTCCACCCACACACAGCACAACACTGAGAATGCTCCACCACCCAAATCTGCTCTGTGGTGGTCCCGACCATTGAAGAATAAGGTGAAAGTGTGCAGAGCTACAGACGGCCCTACAAAGTGCAGCTCTAGGGTCAGTGGAGCCGATGAACTGGACATTGAGTGTATGACCATCTGCTCTTATTATGAAGGTACACACAAACTCAGACTGAACCTGCATTAATGGAACTGAACCCGCTTCAACTCCACCTCCGAATACGACTGTGATCACGAGTCTCTGGCCTCGGTCCAACAGCCCCTTTCTCCACACGTCCAGCAGCTGGAGGCAGGGAAAAACCATGCAACACAAACAGTTTCAGCAGCTGAACCAAATCTGAGCATGTTCACCTTCCAAATAAATACTCGACATGAAACCTCGCAATCTCCGCTGTATCCTTCCTCACCGAACAGACGCGTGATCAGAAATGCCTTCATAAACAGTTCAGCATTCGTTACACATGGGAAAAAACAAGGATTCTGGGTTCCAGAGAGGCTCCACTGTCTGGCTCTTGGTCTAAGTGCCTGGATTTACAAGTTTGAGCTCCAGTCTGGTCAAAAGCATCGATAGCCAGGTGTCCAACAGAACATAACAGTGCTCTTGTTCATGTTTGCATGCCCTCTTTGACTTTCTCTGTGTGTCTCTCTCTCTATGTATATGTGTGTGTGGGGGGGGGGGGGCCTGTCTCTCACCCCATCACTCAGCTCTACGTTAGCCAAAAGAGCATGTGATGTCATAACAGAGTGTTCTCGTCCAATCGTGTTGAGCTTTGAACATCAGTGGATTAGCAGCAGTTCAGAGGATTATAGCCTTCTCTCTCCATAAAGAAAAACCTGTATCTCCCAAATAATAAGTAACTTTACAGGAGACCTTCTTAGCTTTCAATGGAAGTCAATGTAAAAAGTGATTTTGGAGCATTTCTATTGGTCCATTCATCATGAAAATGTTACCAAATGTGTAAGACACCTGCTGTGTGCTGACATAATGTTCTTTGTATTAAAATTAAAAGTAAATACAAAATAAAATACTTTATGGAAACTTCATTTTTAGAGATGACTGATTAACCTCTGTGTAGCTGTTATTCTGTAATTTATATGTTGTTATTACTACTACTAATAACAGGACTGCCACGGCGAAGGATGGGCCCTCTGTTCCCTGCCGTCTGCATTGTGCTGCTGGCCGTGAACGCCGCTGTGTCGCAGGCGGAGGACTATGTGGCGGACGAAGCCGAGGCCGAGCGAACAGCCAGCAACGACGTGCTGTTCGACGACTACAGGGGCAAAGGCTGCGTGGATGACAGCGGCTTCGTCTACAAGCTCGGAGAGCGCTTCTTCCCTGGACACTCCAACTGCCCGTGCGTGTGCACAGAGGACGGACCCGTGTGTGAACAGCCAGAGTGTCCAAAAATACACCCCAAGTGCACCAAGGTGGAACATAATGGCTGCTGCCCTGAGTGCAAGGAGGTCAAGAACTTTTGTGAATACAGAGGGAAGACCTACAAAATCCTGGAGGAGTTCAAGGTAAGATGATCTCTCTTCTTTTTCTGGTTCCACGCAGCAAACTCCCCAGTGCTGAACGAACACCAACTCTGTTTACTGTCCAGCTGGAAATAAAGAATGAGAGCTAATTACATACTGCGTCAGAATCATAATCACTTCATCTGTAAAGCCTCTAATGTGCACAGACCGTCCTTCATTTATTTCCAGTCAAAGCACACGCTGATAGTGTATTTCTAGGGAGATTATAAGATGCTGCGCTTGATTAAGAAGTGGGGAACTTAGATCCAGGGTTGGGTCTTGGTATGTGATGAGTTTGTGACCTGTCCCTGTGTCCGTGTGGGTTTCACTCTACAGTTCATAATCACAATAATACAGAATGGTCTCTGACATCTGCACGATACTGAAGATCGTGTCCATACTTCAATACTAAATGATTTAAAGTGATATCGGTCACACTTTATATGGACGATCCAATGAAAATCATTCATTCATTATCTGTAACCCTTATCCAGTTCAGGGTTGCGGTGGGTCCAGAGCCTACCTGGAATCATTGGGCGCAAGGCGGGAACACACCCTGGAGGGGGCGCCAGTCCTTCACAGGGCAACACAGCCACACACACTCACACCTACAGACACTTTTGAGTCACGAATCCACCTACCAACGCGTGTTTTTGGACTGTGGGAGGAAACCGGAACACCCGGAGGAAACCCACGCAGACACAGGGAGAACACACTTCTCACAGACAGTCACCCGGAGTGGGAATTGAACCCAAAACATCCTGGGGTCCCTGGAGGCCCCTGTGTGACTGCAACTACCTGCTGTGCCACCCCAATGTAAATGATCTAAAGATAATTAAAAGATTCACAAATGTTCTGGTGATACTCAGTTGATTATCAGTAACATTAGGGTTCGGTTTAGGAGCAGGTTCGGGGTCTGCCTTGAGCTTAACAATAAAGATAGGGTTAGGTTTAGGGATGGATTTAAAAGACCTTTCACCTTGCAGTTAAGTAGATATTTAGATATTTATCGAATGATTCTTGAAGATATAGTAAGCATCTACAAACCATCAAAATAAAGTGTTACCATGAAATTCCTTCAGAACTGGAACACTTAGTTCAGCACTCAGAGTGAATTCAGTCCTGGAGGTCTTGCTGTGTGATTACTACAAATTAATGCAGCCCTCAAAGACACTGATGTGTTGTACATATGCAGATTTCAAACAGATTTAGTTAATGCGTTGTAAACTATTTTACTGATTACATAACAGCAGTATTATAGGATCTTGCCCTTTGTGTTCCATAAATAATTCTGCTTTGACTCTACATATGACCTCTGTATACTACAGTGTGTGTTATAATTACAACACAGAGTCCATAGTATCCCGGTCCCTATTCCGTAGACAACCTGCACTAAAGATTCCCATGTGTGTTTTCTTCACCTGAGTCCCATCAGCTGATGATAAAGTCTTGTTTGGTTGAGGTGTAGTGTACAGGACGACTACAGGAAGGAAGAGACAGATGCAGACTACAATCGTCATATCACCAGAATAATAGCAATCACCTGGAATATCCCACAAGCTCATTTTTGGTTTTACTCAGCGCTAGAACGTGACTGTGATAAACAAATCAGTAAACACCCACCAACATTAAGAGGACGCTAAGAACGTTCAGGCGGAATATCATCACAACCCCTGTGTCTCAGCTCATGATAAAATATAATGAGATTTGCCATTAATAAAGTGTTTCATTGCTGACACATTGTACACAGTTTGTATCATCTCCATATCGACAAACACTGGGAAATAGAATAGGACCCTAGACTAGCCCCAAACGAGCCATAGTTAAAATGCACAAAACTACAAACCCAACAGGAGGCCACTGAAGATAGTGAGCATGAATAATAAAACTCTTCAAAAGTACTTATCATTGCCCAGAGCCAAGGTTCTTTGTATAGATGGCCATTCAGATTCAGCACGCATTTTATTCTTGTTCATATGTAATAACTCTCCCCATCTTACAAAAGCATAGTCACGGTTCACTCTTGTTTTATTACATTTCTTATCGTGTCATATTTGAGCAGCGTTGTGTGGTTTTTACCCACATTATAAGCATCTTTTGGTGCTCGGAGCTTAGTGAACCCCCCCATGTTTTCCGTAAGGAGCGCATAAAGAAGGGAAGGAGAAATTGGCTTTGGGGAGGGTCTGTTAGATTGATGGGGACCTCTGGTGAGAGTGGATAGGTGCTGATGACATTGCTGAAATAACTAACTATGTTCATTTGTAAGAGATTTCAGTTACACAGGTGATAGTACATAAAACGATCTCTTACAAAACCACCTACCACCCGTGTAACTGAAATATTTACCAATAATACACAGAACTGAGTTGTGATGTCAGGAAACACCAAGAGCTCTTCTTTTCCTAAAAGGAAAACCCTAATTAATAAGGAAAGTTGGCCCGTAATCAGGCTTAATGTGAGGCTAAAACCGTTTAAATGGTCTAACAAACCAGATTAACGGAATGAATAAGGCAGCATGGAGTCATGTGGGTGACATAGTAAGCATCGCAGGAATCAATGAACTCCTGTAGAGTGTGTGTGAGGCTATAGGAAAGTGTGTAACACAGATGGAGTTCAATTACCACTGCTAAGGCCTCTGTGAACATGACTAAGCTCGGAATGATGATCTCAGACAAATGGAGGAGTGTGACACGGAACCAGAAAGGAACCCTGAGAATAAACACTACGTAGCCATAGATTTTTGGACACCTCACACGACGAGGTGATTGTCCACCTTTGAATTAGTAACACCATCTTGTACGTTTGTGGGTAAGCATCAGACTAGATGTTGAAACACTGTTGTGAGGATCTGATGGCATTAAGCCATGCGAGTTTGACCAAACAGCTTATACAAATTACAAATTTTATTGGTGTCTACAAACCTTTGGACATAGTTTGCGTGTGAAAGACGGGAGAGACATTTGCCAGGCATGCTCAATTTCTTTAAGAGACACAGTAAAACCCGTCACCATCTGTCACCATAAACAGCAACTCTATCAAGTCCACGCCACATGAAACAATCCACCTGACAACGCAGTCCGTCTGATTCCCACGTGCATCACTGCGCATTCTTCTCCTTGCTTTAAATTTAAAGTTATTTATATTGATCGCGGAGAGATGGCAAGCTAATCAATCATACAGGCAGACTGCAAAAAAAAACCCACTCTGCCTTTCTAAAAGTCTTGTCAAGCTCAAAAAGATACATCAGCATCCAGCATGTCTGCTTTAAGAGCAGTTTTCCAACCTGCTATAAACTCAGGAAGCTGGAGTTCATTCATTAACGTCTCACTCAAGGAGCCGTGGAACTGCAGAGAAGCCTGGAAGGCACGCTTCCTCTTAACTCCCCAACTCAAGATTCCTACTGTGATGAGAGGAACATGAACAGGGATTTTGTTGTTGCTGTAGTTTACCACTGTTCTCCAAGGCTCAGCTAATCCCAGCAAATGCTGCAAGAAAAAAGCAGGAACAAGCACAACAAACACTTACTGTGCTCATATCTATTCATTCATTCATCTGTAAACGCTAACCCAGTTCATGGTGCATTTGGAGCCTACCCAGAATCACTGGGTGCAAGGCAGGATCATACCCCTAAGGGGGCGCCAGTCCTTTGCAGGGTGACACACACGTGAACATTTATGGGCACTATTGAGTCACCAATCCACCTACCAACGTGTGTTTTTGGGCTCTGGGAGGAAGCCGGAGCACCCGGAGGAAACCCACGCAGACACAGAGAGAACAATGACCTGTAGCGCCACAATACCACCTTCATATGTAAAGAGCTCTATGTAATAACAGACTTAAGGGTTGCTCATAACATGATATTTATTGTGATTATGATAAAGCATGTACCCAATATGCTTTTCTAAGCACATAAAAAAAGTAGCTGGTACTCTATATGGGTACAGTATAAAAAGCCCAAAAGTAGAGTTATTGTACATCAAATCACAACCTGGAGACAAGACAAGGTTAAATGGGGTCAACACAATAACCCACACCAACCTTAAACCAGTTTCTCCTCATATGCCAGTCGCATGTATCTCATAGTTTCAATTGTGCTGTTAAAAATTGTGTTGACATGGGAATTTAACGCCCTGTGAAGGACTGGCGTCCCCTCCAGGGTGTAATCCCGCCTTGCGCCCGATGATTCCAGGTAGGCTCTGGACCCCCCGCGACCCTAAATTGGATAAGCGGTTACAGATAATGGATGGATGGATGGATGGGAATTTAACTGGATTTTTTTAAAAATGCTTATTAATGATTGATCAAACTTGGCCACACCTTCCTCCCATAATTCATTCTTTCACAAAGTCTAATGGTGTAATAATGGTTTTATTCAACAATGTAAACACATTTGCTACTGTTGAGATTAGAGTTAGATTACACCGAAATATTTAACATAACCAACTCTCACCCTTACCCTTCATTCTCTCTCATATTTCATCCCCTATTTTGAAGAAAGAGCTGTGCTGTAGTGTTCATTTCTTGCTCTCACTGAAGCACATTAAGATTCTTACTCAGAAATTATTAAAAATACACTGAAATATCAAAATAAAGTAATAAAGAAGTTACCTCCGTTTGTCACGAATATCACAATCCATTTATCTTGCTCCCAAAGACACAAGGAAGTACTAGCATTAATTTGTTGATGTTACACAATGAGTCTTTATATTACATTTAAAAACCCATTATGGGTGGCATGGTGGTGCAACAGGTAGCATTGCTGTCACACATCTCTAGGGTCCTGTGGAGCCTTGCCTCGGGTGACCGCCTGAGAGGAGTTCTTCCCTGTGTCTGTATGGGTTTGCTCCAGCTGCTCACAGTCAAAAAAATAAATAAATAAATAACACATGTTGGTAGGTCGCTTGGCCATGCTACATTGCCCTTACTTGTAAGTGTGTGAGTGAATTTCAGAGTGTGTTTTTGGACTGGTGCCTCGTCCAGTGCGTGTTTCTACCTTGTGCTTAATGACTGCAGGTAGGCTCCAGACTCAGCACAACCCTGAAATTGATAAGTGGTTACAGACTATGAATATATATTAGTAAAAGTCTAAAGAAGCAATGCAAATAATAGCATGGTTCAATCTGCGTTTCTATCTGATCGGCTGAGCACAACTGGCTTCATTCTCTCCCTCCATTCTTCACATGGCATGATGCCAACCAGCATGGGCACAGAGAGAGAGAGAGAGAGAGAGAGAGAGAGAGAGTCTTGTGCACTTTTCTACTAAGAGCCTCTATTGCAGCATTGTACATTGAACTGCCAGTGATTAGTGATTTATGCTAAATGAGTTAGCACTGGACCAATGCCATTCATTCAGAAGCATCTACTTTAAACCTGTATTCACTGACAACATTGTATGTCAATTACAGATAGAGACGAGAGCCCTCCAGTTGCACCCAACCTTCTTTGCCCCAGTCATCACTGGTCAATTTCTGCTAACAAGTCTACTGACTGTTGTCCTGAACCTGGGTGGTGATACTGTGGGTGTTAGTGTAGTCAGGGTTTTTAACTATGTGTCCACTGCTAGTTTGAAGGTGACATTACTCAAAAACTCCCGTGGTCATTTACTGACCACTGATGTAAGTCTAGAGCATGACTTATACAAACTGAGCAACGACACAGATGAACTTTGTATAAGGGTGCTCCAGGAAGAGTTGCAGGGCGTATGGTTTCTAATAGAAAAAGTGGCCAATATGAGAAGTGTTTTTATTCTGAAAACAAATGTCCACTGAGCAGATGCTGAAGAGAAAGTTTGATACTTAAGAAGTGCCCAGCACCTTGCAGGCAGGTAAAGGTCCACTCTAAAACCCCAAGTGAGAGACTCCGGTCCTGAATCATAGGTTCCTCGTCTTGGGCAGACGACCTGAGTTCATGTCGTTGCAGAAAACAAGCATAGATTTGAATGTCAATGACTGTGTGAGAAGTAATCACTTGTTCCATTGCTGAAGGGAATAAAGAGAAGTTTGTCTTACAAATGAATACAAATCTAGGCGAGAAGCAGAATCACCTGCTGGGAACAAAATGTTATATCTCCACTGATGTCAGAATAATAAAATACCAGCTTTCCTTTACATTGTGTCAAAACGTCATGAGCAATGGACTAATAATCATCCTGGGACCAATGAATACAGCTACAGTAAGGTTTTGGTCAGAAAATTGATGCCTTATTGATGCTAGTGCTTTAGTTCTGGGCTTATATTAGCTCGGTCTACCTAATGCGGTAGACAGGGCACCATAAACACCAGGCACTCTTGTTTGTTCTAAAGGTGCTAAGAAACCAGTGAGAAGAGATCGACTTCACCGTGGCCTTCTGATGGGTCAACCTTTGTTAGATTTGCTAATATGCTGAAAATGACAATATATCCAAAGGAAATAAGAACTGTGAGAACTCCCATCAAAATACACCATATAATAATGAGCTCTATCCACAGCCACACAGTAATTAATGTCTGTTTTAATTGTTAAAACACTGTATCATGACAGAGAGAAAATGTAAAAACACACCCCTAGAACATTAGCTTTTTTGGTGGGGTGTGCCTTTATACAGTAATTATGTGACATAGCTATATTTAAAATGCAAATATGTAATCACTTGAGGTTTAAATGCTAACTGATATTTTCTTGAAATTGGCCACTTTTGACCAAAATTTTACCAAGTGCCTATTGTTTTTTTTTTACATATTTCTCAATGTACAGCCTTCAAAACATTCTCACATCAGATATCTTTGCACACATTGTTAGTCTGGGGTGTCTGTTAGTTGAAAACATAAGCATTTTTGATGATAATTTATTACATGGCATATTACTGTGACAAAATAAATGAGTAGCATCAGACAAACTTGTTATTGTCCGTCTATATTCTAAGCTGTAGGATGTATGACTGGTAAAACTCTGACAGTCACAGCAGGCCCAGACATTTAGCATTTAGTTCAGATCCAATATGCACAAGATCCCAACTAATAAAAATGATTATGGTACATTGGCAATTTACTCAGCTGCTTATAATAGTAACAATTTTTATAATAATTTTTATAAATGATGTAATAACACTTGTTTATTCAGAACACACACAATAAAGTGTTATTTAAGTTTTAGTTTATATATGTGATCTAATCTAATGTTATTCGATGTGAAACCTCATACACAACTTTAACACTATTAATAAATATATAATAGGAGTAAACATAAAAAGTACTGCATGTTTTTGTTGAATGACTCGTGGGTTGATATCATGTGACTCAAAACGAACCTGAAAGTAAACAGAATAACATGCATTTTGAAGGACTGCCTTGGTTTTTTTCACAGAATGCCTTGAGGCATTCATGAGTTATACAGCTGACAATATAAGTTGTGCTTTTTGCCCCGCAAAATGCGGGATTCGGGTCCAATCATTCTGTGGTAGCTGCATGACTGAAACATCCAGAGCCAGAGTATTCAGGCCAACAGCAGGGATAACATTAATATTCTAATATAAAAACAAAATTCAGCAAGAAGTGATCACACACTATGAAACCTTGACATCCCCAGAGAGCTGACTGTAACTAGGGAGATTTGAGTCAATCCACCTTTGTTAAACACAGCAATAAATAAGGTGAAATAAAATGTGCAAATAGCAGACACTTTCCCCAACACACTACAAACCACCAGGGCTTGAATGTTCCCTAAATCGTACCCCTTGTACATCAACCACCTGTCAGGAAGGTTTTACAAAAGAGGATTAGCAACAGTTGGTTTGGGACTAAGCCTGACTTAAAAAAAAAAAAAAAGAAAAAAGAAATAGCAGCCAAGCTAAAATAAAACGAGCACCCAACACCAATACACTGATTCACAATAAGGGAGACAATCACCTGTATACCATTGACCTCAGATACTGCACCCAGCTCTCAAGGCAAGAAGGAACCTGAATCACAACATTTAAATCAATATATAATACAACAAGTTTAACTAAGACTCCAGGTACACCTTAAACATCTCCCATTACAGCATAAATCACAGGTCTACACTTGTTTAAACACCTGAAACACATTAAACAGCAAGCATCTATATCTGCCTTAACGCCAAACAATGGGCAATACCCTTTTAATGGCACCAAAGAGAAGAAACTAGTAACATACCTTTACCAGCAAAGCCACTCACACCGAACAGGAGGGAACAGCAGCTTACCCCAGAGCAACTACCAGCAACGTCTGAATGCAGTGCATTTAAAGAATCACCAAAAGCCCTGCAGCTGCTGCAGGTCCTAATTAGTAGGCATGTCCTTAAAGAGAGTTTTTCTAGCTTTGTAGTGACAAATGGGCCTATGATTAAAAGTGCCAATTTCCTACCTGCCTGTACTAGCCAGAAATTCCTCAAAGTATTGCCCACGTCGCATTACCACCTGCCCATGTACGAACAAGTCTTTAGTCTTGTTTAGTCTTTAGTCTAAAGTCTTTAGTGTTAGTTTAGCATCTCTACCCTGGCTTTTTGTATTCATTTTTGGATTTTCATCCATGAGTACACTTGAGTATATTATATTTCCCTGAATGCACTTTCCAAATACATCACACACACATTTGGAATTGCACTCTGCCATAAAAGTAATTCACCGATAGAGAGGATAATAAATACAAGAGTGACATTCGTTCTCCAAAGTGTATAATTAGCCATCAGTGCACAGGTCTTCAAATCCAAATCCTGGATCCAGATTCCAGCTTGTAAAATGGCCAACTGGTATGATACTATACCGGGCAAGTCAGGTACATTAGCAGTTGCAACTGTAGTAATCTCGCATTGTCAGACTTTTGCCACTTAATGGACACTTAATCACAAGTCTACAATTTTGGCATGACGTGTAGAAGGAATGCGGCAATTCGGACCAGAATACATGGAAGTCCGTATAAGCCGATGTACAGATAGCCAGTCAGAATGCAACTGGCAGAATTCTGACAGTGAGAAGTCTATTGAACTTAAAGTATCAGTTTTGGGCAGAGTGTCTGTGGCTGAGGCTACAGCTGTGGTGACATACTGGTCGGCCATTTTAAAATTCAGGACTAGCACCCAGATCCAAGATTTTAATTTGAAGACCTCTGTAGTCAGTGGCCAGCTGGGCAAAGTACCATGCAAATATGTTATTGCAATAGAATATAGTACAGTTATGTATACTGTAACTGATAATACTCCGTATGTATTCTTTATTACCACCACCACCAGGGACACGGTGTGTAAGGCACTAACTACTCACTGCCCTTTTTTATTATTATTTATTTATTTACTGATCTCATAAGAGCCATCATCACACAGTAAACCAGCTACAAGTGCAATCTCAGAAAGATTTAATCCATCAATATACTCTCAGAAAAAAGAAAATAACATAAGTCCTGGAGATGAAACGTGTCAATCTACAATCATAATAGAATAAGGTACAATTATGTTTCTTAATTAAAGGAACTGCATACGTACCTTTGAAGGTACCAAGGCAGTGACAATGTCCTCACAGTGTAAAGGAAATTTAGCTAGTAAACCATCATCGTTGATCACATCATAGTGACACGTTACCAGACAGGAAATTGAATACGGTCCTGGACATAGTCTCACATTCAGAGATCTGGTCAGAAATTAAGTGCAAGTAACTGAGTAGCAGCTCATTATATTAGGATTCCAAACCTTTGTTGTATAGGTGATGGTTGCTTAAACCTTTTCAAAGCGGTTACACACTCATGTGAAAGCAGCCAATACTAGACTTTTATGAAGGACTTTCTGAAAGCCCTCTCAGAATTAGAGCTACACTTTAAGGATGAAATATCATTTTATGTCCTTTCATCAGGTCCAGCATTCACTCCTTTCAGTTAAAAAACAAAGAGCATGCAGTGCATTTGGACCATGCTGCTTCCTAAAATTGTACACATGTAGCTTTCAGTTTGCTTTTTGATTAGTCAGATTTACAGGGCATGAGCAGGTAAGGCAAATACGCATTGCAGTTCATGCTGTGAATATACACTATGGTAAAATGATTGTGGACATGTGCTCGTCCAGCTTTACCTCCAAAATGAAGGGTGTTAAATAAAATGGGGGAGTTGGTCACTTAGCTTCACCCTAGATGTTGCACCACTTTTTGGAGCGCCTGTTGATGTAGAACTAGTTGTTAGAATAGTCTATGGTTGCATTCCGCCATAAAACATTTAGCAAGGTTGAGTGCTGATATTGGTTTATTAGTCCTGGATCACAAATGCCACTTTAAATCATCCCAGGGTTATTGAAATGTGCTCCAGCACTCCAGAGAATACACCCCCGCTACTCCACAGCCAGATGGCTTTAAAACCCCTTTGCCAACAGACAGCAGCGAGTATGGTATGGTGACCTCAAGTTGATATGTAGCAGCTCCAAACCCTTTGACTTTGTTGACAATGACAAATGTTGTGTGTGCACAACTGAACACGTTTCCACAAAGGTTGCACCTTAAAATGTAATGTGTCCACAGAGGTTTGGTGGTAAATGATTACTAGATATGCAAGCCCTACAGTAGAGTTTCAGTGTGTTTGTTATTATGTAATTGGAACGTAGACATGGTGCATGGCACTGACATGACATTATACAGAGCTACAACCTAATGAGCTTATTGTGTTAGGAAGCATGCCATGCACTTTACTTCAGTGAGTTTAACAGGCTTCAGAAATGCCAAACTAATATTTCACACTGCGAGGGCTATGTTATTCCAGTAATTGAATTTTTCCTGTTGCTCCACAAGGTTTAAAGCATGGGATCTGAACCTCTGTCTATTGGGCCTACATATTTACTGCCTCTCTGGCAGTGAGCACACACACTTATACACACATGTGCATTAGGGGCAGTAAGCCCACACATCTGCAGTAGCAGGCAGCAGTTAGGGGTTAGAAACCATGCTCATAGGCCCCTCAGCCATTGATGCTGAGGGAGGATAAAGCACTGTTCCTTTACTACCACCCCACCCCCAATTTACCTGCCAGAAGGGGGAGCATCAAATTGGAGACCCTGTGGTATCAAGCCTGCTTCTTTTACAGAAAGGCCATGACTGTGCCTTAAAATAACAATGGCATATTTAAATATTATGAACCACCTTAGACCCATGCATTATTTCAGTGCATTTTTATATATCCTTTTTAAGTATTAGCACTTGTTAAGTCTGTAGGATGAATTACATTAAGTAGCTGTTCAACTACAAGAAGTGTGTTCAACAAATGCAGAGGACAGGCTTCATTTTCTCATAATTTCTTAAAAATAAATATTAAAACAAAGCAGGCAGCTGGAGTGGGGAATACAAAAAAAAAGAGAGACCACCTATTAATATCTGTACTCTACATGTCCAACAATTATGGATAATATGGTTAATTATGCCCTCATAGCTTGCACATTTAATCTGAGAAAAGCTTGAAAGGAGATGGGAAAGAGCAGCTGCATATGAACCTAAGGTTAGCATGCCCAGTTACAAGTGTAGGCATTAGGCTTTAGAGCTTTGGCCTTCTCTTAAATGAAGGAACTCCATCTAGTGCATCTCAGATGAGTTAAAGTGGTACCCTACTTCCTACTTCATACCTGTGGTTAGAGATAATCAAATCCCCACAGAAATGTAATCTACAGTTGGTCTAAAAATAAACAAATCAATAAATGAGTTCCCTTTTCTGCAGAGTGAAATGTTGAAGACAGTTGCATCCAATTTCCAAACAAAGCTCTAGAGTCCTGGGTTCAAGCCTAATCTCTATGTGTGGAGCTTGATGTGTTAGCCCAGCGTTTCATCTTGGTGCTCTAGTTTTGCTCTGGTTTTGTCCACAAAAAAGACATGTTAGTAAGTGGAATGCCCTTGTTGTATTATCCTCAAGTGTGAGTGTGTGAGGGACTAGGTGAGTGTGTGGTGTCCTGTCCAGGGTGTATCCCTGCCTTGTGTCCAATGATCCTGGGCTAGCTTTGGACCCAATGTGACCCTCATAATGATGAAGCAGTTTCAGAAGATGAAGGAATGAACTGAATATAATACTCTGCACTGGATGATTAGCAAGCTAACATATCACTATTCTCACTAGTTGTTCTCTAGGATGCTACTGTGCATGAATTGATTTACCTTAGCCATTTGTTATGTTACTATACAACAGAATGTATTCATCAATCTAAAAATAAAAAGTATATATTATTTATATGGAAACTACTACTGACAATTACTGACCATTCCCGCATATCAAACCATATCAAATGTCTTGAATTATTATTGTACTTTATTTGTAATATCGCCCAACCCCAACAGAACTAGCTTCAAGGGCAACGTCAAAAAAGATCAGTAACTCGAACACTGTGAACTTTACGAGCTTTAGATTATTAAGGTTTATGATACTGTATATGCCTGTATATAGAGTGTGTTTAATATTATACCAGCTCATAGAAAATATCAGTTACAGAAATCATATTAGTGCAACAGGCCTTGATAAACCTGACTGATTTCAATGTCATGTTTGTAAACTCTCTGTGCACACACTTCACCTAAAGGCAAGTCTACAACTATTGGGTTTGACAAGACACAGCTCTGTGTGTCCCAAGTTTAATTAAACTGAAATGTGATGTCCTCATAGAACAGAGTCTTGGGGGGTTTATTTTGACTGCAGTAGGTTGAAAAGCAGCAAAATGGCTTGTAGGCTATGATCAACCCTTAAAAGGAGCCAGTGCATGGCCTGTTTTGTGAATACAACAGCGATGATGCTACAGCAAAGCCAAGCCTGGGGAAAAGATGGAAATGGAGGTTGACTATGGAAGCCACAAGCTACAATCTAGTAGAGCCAGACTCTTGTTTATCAGATTTCAGCACTACTAATTAGACAAGGCATAAGCCAATCCCAGCTCGGCTAAT
Source organism: Hoplias malabaricus (assembly GCF_029633855.1). NCBI lineage: Eukaryota > Metazoa > Chordata > Actinopteri > Characiformes > Erythrinidae > Hoplias > Hoplias malabaricus. Next base: position 6,171,341 of record NC_089811.1, read on the forward strand.
CATGCTGCTTGGCAAATGATGATGGAAGGAAAGAACCTGTCACTTTCAAGTCCTTTTTCCACCAATTATCCCCCACCTTTGCTTCCTTTAAAGGCGCTCTGGCTTACCTCCTTTGAGCACCATTAATTTGGCAGATGTTGAGGTCACTGAGAACACTGACAGAAATTAGTGACTGAGGGGCAAAGTTGGCAACCATTACATCTTCCGCCGCTGCTTAGTACTCAGTGATGTTTAATCAACGCATGTGGCAGCCTAAGTAGTCGCTACCTACTCTGTAATTCCTGTTTATGCTCCTCGTATTAGCCTCAATTCAAAGAGAAGATTCCAGAGAGCGAGGACGCATACGAAGGACAAAGCAGGTGGTGCGTTTAGGCTGATATTTAACGAGGCTTTTTGCTGCCTAATAAGAAAATGTCTGCATTAGCTAATTAGCACTGGGGAAGAGTGGCTAACTTAAGCACTATATTGCTAATTAGGGGCTCTGGGATCAGCTTCTTAAGTCTGATATTTAATCCGGCCCAGGTAGAGTGGCTGGTGCGTGGTTGATTTGCCGTGTGTTTTGACGCATGCTTGTGTTTTCTGGCAGAATGTAAGCCTAATGGTTTTGATGAGGTCCAAATCGATAGCTTCTCGTCCTCTTTGACCTTGACTGACGTCCTCTGGGCGGGAAAAATGTCCCCCGTTGCTTTCGACTTCACTGATTGATTTCCCTCCCAAAAGGGAGTGGGATCGAAGAGCTCATAAATAAAGTGGAGATGAGCAATTAATGAACAGGCGGACAAACACGCATTCCGGATCTGGTTTAGGGGTTTTCAGGGATTTCAGGGGGTTTAGAGGCGGGCTTGCTGCAGGTGTTTGAGAAGGCGAGGGAGATCATCTTCCTTGATTCTTTTTGTCCTGTGAGAATTTCATTCCATCTCTTTGAATTACATGCCGAGCGCTGAAGCCCAGCTGTGAACGAGAAGCAAAAGGGCGACCGGGCTCCTAATAGCAGCTCCAATTAAGAGAAGCCGACAGGGTAACCTTTGTTGTGGGCCACGCTGGCATTTCCTCAGGCGTGGGCATGGCGCTCTCTCTCTGCAGAAGCCTGTGTTTACATGGCACGGCAGGCAGATCAGAGCCCCGCAGAGATGTGACTCTTCCAGGCCCACGGAGGACTCTCCACTGAGGACAAGAGAAGACTGCGGCCTTCTGATGTGTTAGTAATTACTGCAGATTACCGCAGCAGAGAGAAAACCGCAACATAAAAAACTCTAAATGCAACATCAGCGTGTCACCTCCCAGCCAATGTGCCTCTCCGATAGTTCTATGTGTGAGGGATGGGATTCAGTGTAATGGAATATACAATATCAATATTACAACCATGAATGTAGTTTGCTCAATGTACCTTATAATAAGACTTATGTAAAGGAGCCGGAGAGAGAGTGATGCTGTAGAAAAGCTCATTTGGGTTCCTAAAGAATCTCTCAGAGAATGCTCCTATAAAGTACTACAGCATCATTTTTCATTCAATTCTTTGTCTATATTCAGCTACTATTCCCTATATTCAGAAAAACAGGACACCTGTGGATTCAAAACACAGATTATTCCACTGCTGAAAAGCTTAAATCACTCATAAATCTGTTGAATATACATATACAAAATGATAGAATAATGCTGCAGTTATGCATCTTTATAAGACGTTTTGAGTGTTGATATGCTCAATATGGTAAAATACGTCATAAGAGTTTTACTTATACATAAAAAGATATGCACCCCTTATTAATTCTTGATACGTTATTCATTCATTTATTATCTGTAACTGCTTATCCAATTCAGGGTGGGTCTAGAGCCTACTTGGAATCATTGGGCGCAAGGCGGGAATACACCCTGGAGGGGGCGCCAGTCCTTTACAGGGCCACACAGACACACACTCACACCTACGGACACTTTTGAGTCTTCAATCCACCTACCAATGTGTGTTTTTGGACTGTGGGAGGAAACCGGAGCACCCGGAAGAAACCCACGCAGACACAGGGAGAACACACCACACTCCTCACAGACAGAAACCCACACAGACACAGGGAGAACACACCACACTCCTCACAGACAGTCACCCGGAGGAAACCCACACAGACACAGGGAGAACACACCACACTCCTCACAGACAGTCACCCGGAGGAAACCCACGCAGACACAGGGAGAACACACCACACTCCTCACAGACAGTCACCCGGAGGAAACCCACACAGACACAGGGAGATCACACCACACTCCTCACAGACAGTCACCCGGAGGAAACCCACACAGACACAGAGAGAACACACCACACTCCTCACAGACAGTCACCTGGAGCGGGAATCGAACCCACAACCTCCAGGCCCCTGGAGCTGTGTGACTGCGTCACCTACCTGCTGCGCCACCGTGCCACCCTTGATACATTATTATTATAATAATAATCATATCAATACAGGTATTTTATATTGACCCCAATTCTATAACACCAAAAACATTTCCTATTTTACACAAGAAACATTATAGCAGAATGACGTTTAGGGCCCTCTTGAGCCTAAGACACGTACTCCCTCCCATCCGGAGATGCATATCACAGTGGGTGTAGATTTTGGCCTAAACCACTAGTGCCTGGGAGCACTTCCAGTGTGAGTGCCCCTCCAATGCAGCATTTCTTACCTTTAATATTGTTGTGTTCTCATGTGTGTAATTCTGTTCTCAGGATTGAATTTGTGTTGCACTCTACCTTAATGCTGTTGTATTCTCAGCTTTCTTTGCTTTGTGAATGTTGTCGTGAGATGACTCTTAAAATCAAGAAAAACTGCTGCTTCAAATATACGTCTAGTACGCCTTGTATATTAGTGGTAATGGTAATCATATCAGATATTAAAATGCAGCAATCTGAAATATATTTATGTACTCAGTCCAGGGTGTGTGATCATGGATTAGGGAAACAGGTTAAGATGAAGAACTGGTGTCTTTGAGAGCAGTGCTGAAGCCAGTTTATTCTCTTTGAGAAGTGCCCGGTCCAGAGGGGAGCTCTATTGGTGTTTTGGCCTGAGATCCTGCCCTCTGTCCAATCACATTACAGTCCAAACCCCCCAGGCTGCTACACACAAAGGGAAACAATTAGCTGAGCATAGCCTTTTATTTTAGGTGGAATGGATTATTCAAGTAAAAAACCAGCGAATGGTGCCAATAAGATTTGTATACTGATCCGTTTAAGGTGGAATGTCTGAATACCATTAAGGTGGAATGTCTGAATACATAAATTGTGACTATGAAGCAAAGATCTGCCTCCTAAAATTGCATTTACGGGCGAAGGGAAAGACAATACTAACACCAGCCGTGCCTTGCCCATGGATTTAGACAATAAAGCCTTGTAAATGCAGGGAAAATAGCTGTGAGTTTAGAGACAATGTATATTGTGTGACTTTACGTAAGTACATCTAAATGTTTCCCTGACATACATTTCCTGCACACGTAGCAGTTATTAGATATTAACTCTCAAACCTTCCTTTTTATTTGCATGCATTTATTGAAAACTTCAAGGAACCAAATGTGGTTCTTCTATATAGTGGGTGTGTAATGTACCAGTGTAACTCCATCAGTGTAGGGGATGAGTGCAGGGTTGTAGCTGGTAGGCATTAGGGCTGTTTGTGGGTTGGTGGTTCCTTTTCTGTTGTGTGTTATGTTGTTTAAGTACTGTGCCACTCACCCTCGGTAGGTGTTTCACCTACAGGGTTCCCAAGCAGCCGAGGAAGGGACCCACTCGAGCGCGGCAGTCCTAGCCCCCGCCCCTGCCCTTGTCCAGCTGCCAGCACGCATCCGGAGATTTAGGGTGAGTTCAGATCCCAGGCAGCCGGTCTAGGGCTGGGATGTGAGCTCCAAACGATCCCGTCCACGCTCCTGGGATCAGGAAGGGGAATGCTGGAGGGAGAGGGTGAGAGAGAACCAAGAGGCCATGCACAGACTTGTAGCCTACAGTTAGATTATAGTGAATATACAATTATTATTATTATTATTAGCATTATTAAGAATAATAAATCATTAAAATGGTACATTCATAATTATTCTTCCATTTTTATTTGGGCATTTTCATGATTATGCATATTACATTTTCTTATATACATATTTTGACACATTGACCACTCATTCACATGTTAAAGCCTAAGACTAGGATTTATTGGCTCAGTTGGGTTGGCTTTCTATTACCATCTCTTATGTTAATGGGTCGGTTTTGACACGTGTCTTCAATCAGCCATAAGATCCTCTAAAAACAATTAATTATCAACCAATTCGTTTCTTCCCTCTTGTTGACCTTGTTATTGTTCCTCATCCATGAAAGGATTGGTTTTAATTGTTCATTGTTGCCGACTGTAAACTGGAGATGTACACGATACAAAACACCAACTCTAAACTGACTGGGCCTTACATGTCTGGACATGTCTGTCTTTCCTTGTTTTGTGAAACAGACAAAGATAGAAGCCCCTAACTGAAGCTCGAGTGGTTGTAGGAGGAGCCAGCTGTAGGCTGTTGGTGTACAGTGTGTTTATGAGTCCAGATTTGGCATTTGTTTTTGTTTTTTGATTTAAAATGATACCTAGGTCGAAATTGAGCCTAACAACAGAAAAGCCACAAATTTAATAAGAACATGTTATAATTTAGTAAAAAAAAGTTATTATTTTGTTTAAATAGAAGTTCCTGACAATGTCAAAAATTCTTGATGCAATAAACACATTTATGGAGCACTTGTATGCATTTAAAACCTAAACATGGGTTGGTCAAGACCCTAAAACAAGAGGAAGGTTAATACCTGAATGGAAAACAGACCACTAAAGCCAATCCCCCATTTCCCTTAACTTCACCTTTAGGACCAGGTTCCCTGACACTACCCTAGTTCTAGACTAAATAGAATGTCTAATGGATATTTACTTCTGAAAGTGCAATGCAAAACCAATTTAGTTCCAAAAAACAGCTGGAATTATACTTTGGAGCGACAGAGCCCTGGTCTACATAATTCTAACATGGATAGTCTGACACACACACCCACACACAGCCCTAACAGTCCTCCACATCTCTCATTCAAACATGCACATGTCCACACAGTACTCCCATATCATCCTCGTTTGTCCAAAACCACTCACCTAACAGGTCTCTGCATTTTTCTCACATTTAAATCTATCATTTGTGCTTGTCCACACACACATCCACCCACACCTAAAGTCCTCCACCTTTCTCTCACTTAAACTCGCACACAGGTTCCACACAGTACTCCATCTTTCACTCTTGCTCGTCCATGCACAAACACACACACACTCCCTCTCTCTTTCTCTATGTCTCTCTCACCCACATGTCACATTGTGTTTGAGAGCACAGTCACTAATTACTGCTCAGACACCTACAAGAGAAACGACTATAAAAAGTACCTGAAATTAATCGCTCAAAATGATGTTCCAATCCACTTGCCCGAAGAAATGCACTGTTTTAATTGAACAGGCTGCACTGATGAACACCAAACAAGTAGGCCACACAAAACTGGAGCTAAAAACTGGTTTGCACCAGTTGAATCCCCAGACACCTTAATATTAGGCTAAATACGCATCAGAGTCTAAACTAAGCCATTACCGCTTTATTTGATATTTAAAAATGTAACCTTACCTTGTGGCTTTACTCTCTTTAATCTCCCATCACCCTCTACATGCTGTATTTCCAGGTTGTTGCTTCTGATTAAGTTAATGCCAGCTTGCTGCCCCCACCCTCCCTCTCGACTTTTCTTCTTCCTTCTCTGACATTCTCAAGGCCTTTGCACCCACACTGTTATTTATTCAGATAAACACTTTTGTGCATGTGTACAGCAAGAGAAATCACATTTAAAAAAGGAGAATTCAACATTTTTTCGTGCTCTGTTTGTCTTTCACAAACTTTCTCAAGCAGCTTGAACTCACTCGACCCGTCACTGTTGTCTCTTGGCTTGCCGTCAACCAAGCTGACAGACTGGCTGTGTCCCAGCAACCAGAACTTTGTTACAACCATCGGAAGCCATTTGTTTGTCCTCTGCTTTACCATGGTGGGTGTTAGCATCTCAAAAGAGCTCCTCATATGAGACTTAAAATGAAAGCTCTCCAAATTCCAGCTGCTGACTGAAGCATGTGAATATATTTTGTGAGAATTTATCTTTTGTGTTTACAGTAAAAGAAAACCAAAAAAGTACACTGTGTCGTACCAGAAATATTAATTTCCATGTCATTTCCTGTCATCACATTTGCTGTGTACAGGCCTTCAATCTCCCACATGACCCTCAAGTCACCCACATGCCTGAAACTACTTTCCCCATAATGCTTTGTACCTTATTAACCCTGTACCCAGTAAATATAAGGTGTGCACAGCATGAATATTCATAGAGCAAAATCGATCACTACACAAACATACACAGCCTCGCTTTATGGCAGCACTTGTAAATCTAATCCATGTTTAAGCCTTTGCTGCTGGAGTGGCAGCGTGCCATCTCCCTGCTGCTGCAGCTAGAGTCCGCACTGACAACATCTGGCGCTGTGGAAGGCTTTGACAAATGCATTGGAGTGTCCACAGTAGCAGTCATCTTTGATGCTCCATCCCCACCACCAATCCCTCTTACGTTCTTTGGCCGGCAGCAGCTCAAAGGAAAGAGCGCATATCAATTAGAGTGCAGTCCCTCAGCCGTGCCTCCCTGTTGTTCTTTCATTTAGCAGAGATGAAAAAGGGAGAAGAAGTGGATGAAGACAGAAAGAGATTGCAAATTAACTTGCCGTCTTTGAGCTCTGAACAGCAGAACATTGCAGAGGTGGAGTGAATACTGCTACTTCAGTAGTAACCCACTTCATTACTAGTCAGTACACTACGTGTGTGGTTACAGATGTTAGTAGACACCTGGTCATCTGTCATTTCATGAGTTACAGCTTCTACTCTTCTTGACAGCTTTATTGTAGATGTTGGAGCATTGCTGTGAGGATTTGATTGCAGGGATGCTGATGCTGATTGACTTAGTTCTAAACCACAAAAAGCACTCTCGATTTATCCCAATGCTATTCATGGGCCTGTTTACACCTGGTATTTATTTACCTTTTTAATGATCAGCTTTTATTCTGATTTGGCATGAAAAGCTAGGTGTAAACTCCTGAAGAAATCGGATCGCTCCAACCACATTCGGTGGTGGTCAGAGACCGCTCTCGTCCACTTTTAACAAAAGTGTGAATAGCATGTTTTTATTTTTTAACCCCTGGAATTCATGGCTGGACATGGACATCTTTTACACAGATTAACTTGAACGTCCATCACATAAATGACATCCCATCCTGTGTGTAACATACCTTCATGGCAACAGTTTTAACAGTAAATGATCACAAATGCTGACCATATACAACAAAGGTCTTCAAAGTCGTCCCTCTGATCTAGGTTCCAGGCTGGGAGTTCAAAATGGCTGACGGTAAGACACTAGATGCAACCGTTAATGCCCCTGACTGGCCAGGTATAGCATGGTATCATACCAGCCCGTCTGTTTAAAATCCCGGCCTGGAACCTGGATCAAAAGATCCAAGGTAATGTTTTTTTATCACTCATGTCCAGTTGTAGCATGCAAGAGACAAGCATGAGCCACATATTCCATCGCCTCATTGTTTTCACTCAGCTTACATGGCAACAATCTGATCAGTCTGATCCTGAGCTCAGGGTGTTTTCTGAAGTATATGTTTTATTCTTTATTTGAACTAAATTCATTCTCACTTTTGGCTTTAGTTAAACAAGTTAATTCTGCTTATTTGAGAATGTAAGCTGTAGAGCAGACTGCATCTCAAATCTCGCTCTCCACCCAGTGTAGTGTACGTCATCAGACAACAGTCTCTGCAATCAAAATAGTGCACTGTTTGTTGGATAACAAAACCATCTATAATTTGAATACAAGCTCACATTTCCCTGACTAAAATTTAACGAAACTTGGTGAAGTAATGGTAGTCTTAGTTTTATAATTCATAAAGTGCACTATACAGGGAGTAGGGAGCTGGATGTGAATGTTTTGGAGCATTTCTATTGGTCCATTCATCATGAAATTTTCACACGATGTGAAGGACAGCTGCTGTGTTCAAAGGATGTAGTAAACTAAACAAAATTGGAGATACATGTTTGTAAATTGGACAGCAACAATATGCTGAGACATTTCCAGGATCCAGCATTTTCACTGCCTGAGATTTAAGATATATACAAATACTATATATACATATAGTTCACTATAGCATACAAGAAATACTTACAGCCAGTTAGAGGAAGTAAAATGGAAATGTAATGTGTTGGTGCCCTGTGTTCATAAGAAGGTAGATTCGGTTCTGATCTGTTTAGACAGAAGATGTATTTCAATTGCAAGTGTAAACAGAAACTAGTCAATGTATTTCCAGATACAAACACAGTCCCAAGCCCATTGCTCAACTTCCATGTGTTGGAGGGTTTTATACTCCTCTAGTCCTTACCTGTCATTGCGCATGGTGCCCTTTGGCCCTCGAGTCCCATTTCATTCCATGCTTTTCTTTCAAAGCCGTGTGGGTGCACCTTCCTCTCAAATCCTCAAGGTAACGTAACATTGGACCGATTTAATTATACTTAAAAAACGAATGTGTAATTTGTTACCTTCCTCCTCCTCAAGCTGGCTGTCTTCACCCACACTAAAATATCTCAGCAGGGTCGGGTAAAAGTGCTCACCTGCTAGACAGAGAAGCTCCAGTTTATGGAATTGGTTTTCACATAAAGGATTAGAGGGGAGCGACCCATCACCCTGCCGTGTCCTGGCAGAATCCGAGTCATTCTGCATTATTGAGTCCATTCTGAGTGCAGCACATCTGAGCCAAGTAATCAAGGCTTTGATGATTACTGGACAAATTGGATCGAGAGAGGCCCAAATGAAAATGAATTACGAGGGACGTCTGCAGGCTGTTTTCCTCTGGATTTTAAAAGGGAGCCTGTATGACTTATTGCACAAGTTCCTGTAATTCTACATTGCCATTTAACCAACGATTTACTGATGCCTTTTGATTTCAGGAGGTACTGTAAATCTGACTATAACTTTTGAGTGAGCTGTATGTCGAGAAAAAACATAGGCCACACAGATACAGTCCAGCTTCCTAAAGTGACAGGGAAAACTGCTCCACATTAATACATAATAGGACATTCCCAGAGGATTTACTGTAAGTTTTGGAACATTTCCTCGAAGATTTGGTGGTGTTCAGCTACATGAATATTAATGAGGTCAGGTGCTGATGTGAGATCATTCGTTCTGGATTCTCAAGTTCAGGGCCAGGCATTAGAAGGATTTCCATCACTGGAGGGGATTTATTGGGCATTGGGCATGGTGGCTCAGGGTCAGCTGCTCCAGAAAGTATCCTAATTCACGTTGTTTTTAATGGAGATTATACAAGCTGTGTGTGCTCAGTGGGTGCACATTTATACAGCTGAATCTACTAATTATCAGGAATGTCTGCAAACTTGGACATTTGGGCATATGGTGTATGTAAATGTGAAACTTCAATCAGTGAGAGGATGTCTGACTATCAAGGTCTTTCTTACTGCACAGACTCTGTTGGTGCTAAGCAACCGTGTGACAAGATCACTGCTCGGCAAAACACTGCAGCCCTGGCTTGTGTCTAAACCTGAATCACAGCGAGAGAAGGAGCTCTAAAGCCTGCCAGGGAGAGGAGAGCAGGTTCAACTGTAAAAATCACAGAAACTGTCTTCTACATCTAATCACAATAATGTTTATGCAATGACTATGCTGGTACATTACAGCTCAACCATTAGTAATGTTCAAATTATGCCAACATCATGCTCTTTTCCATCTACACGCCTTGCTGAATGATGGAACAGGACATTGATGAATGGCGGTTTAACAGTGTGGTCATAGTCAATGTTCACTTTCCCAGATTAATGTGTCACAAAAGGTGACATTTTTACAGCCGTGGACACACAAATCAGACCTTTTCAGGTCTGTACCACTTTCATATGTAGTAGTAAACTGGCTACATAGCCCGTGTGTCACCAGGCGACCATTGAGCCTGTTGTTCATGGCTGTGGGTGTATCAATCTCAATACCTATTGAAAAATCTAATCTGAAACAGCCGATACAAATTTAAACCTGCATCAATGATAGGTCCTTTGTAAGCTACAGTCAACCAACCAGAGGACAGTCTGCAGTGTTTATGTTGTTAAGCGCATGACTGTACTTTAATCACTGGACTCATTATGAAGTGTAGGTGTTGTGATATGTGATATATCAGGGGCCTTGGTTAAACACCACTTTTGTTAAACCCTGTGACAACATTTATCGAATACAATTAGAATTCATATTCAAGACACTGTTACTAAATTCTGACTTTATACTAGTCACACTGAAAGATGCTATGCTTAGGGATATGCACATGCAGGACTTTTCTAGGGAATAGGTTCATTCACACTAATGATGTAGTAGGTGTACGAATATGTTATAAAGCATTTATGTTACACTTTTGTTATACCGATAAGCTACAAGATTATAAACGTTAGTGGATTTAAAGTGAAGTGAATAATATTAGGGTGGCACGGTGGTGCAGCAGGTAGTCCAGGGTCCTGTGTGTTCTCTCCGTGTCTACGTGGGTTTCCTCCGGATGCTCCGGGTTCCTCCCATGATCTAAAAACACGTTTGTAGTTGAATTGGCGACTCAAAAGTGTCCATAGATGTGAATGTGTGAGTGAGTGTTTGTCACCCTGTGAAGGACTGGCGCCCCCTCCAGGCTGTGTTCCTGCCTTGTGCCCAGTGATTCCAGTTAGGCTCTGAACCCACTGCGGTTACAGACAATGCATGAATCAATGAATGAATGAATGAATTAATAATATTATTCCCTGGCTTAAAAAGCTCCAGTGAAGTAGTGGGATAAATAAGGCAGCAAGCTCACGGTCTGTTCTTAAAGTAACAAAGACTCAAAAGTGACTCTGTAACCAGGTCTAGGATTGATTTGTAATGTACTAAACAGTGCATACTCCCAACACCCAACAAGACCTGTTATGGAGAAACACTGACAAAAACATTATAATTGTCACATACTAGTCCCTGTCTAAGTCACACAGATCCTTCCACTCAGTTTTCCTGCTTCAAACATCAAATTCAAGAACTGATTGCTCCCTCTTTGCCTAACCTATATCCCACCGCTTCACAAGTGCCACTGTAATTAGATCATCAATGTTATTCATTTCATCACTCAGTGGTTTAAACCTCGTGGCTGATTGGTGTACATGCTCACTTTAGAAGCACCAATGTTAAAATATTTTAATTGAACAAAGAAACTTGTAATGTGAACGTAGCCTTAGTAACAGAGATACTGGCTCCTCAAACACATGGCAGCAGATCAACCACAGTCACCCAGGCGACTCCAGTGTCTATTCTCATGTTAATAACATTTTTTGGATTCACTCTAAACCAAAGCATGACAAACACTTGATTACAAGGCTGCCATCCAAACACAAAGCCAGAGGAAAACATCTTTTGGTCACAATTAAACTAATTGCTGACTGCCTGGAAAACAAGATACAATTACACTGCATCCATAGTGGAGTTGACACCAAAGATGCATTCTTTAACAAATTACTTACTGGACTGAGACCATTAGCATTTGAAAACTGAGTATTTTTCAAATAACTCAATCACTGAAACACAAACAGTCATTTGGAGTGTTTTGACCTGAAATGTTATATTGTAGACTTATTTTGTACAGCGATGATGATAGGAATCTGTCACAGTAGCTGCAAACAATACGTAGCAATTTGCTTTAGTTATTCGTTAAATATCTAGTGAATCTAATGTACCTCCTGAGTTTATATTTGAACCAGCCAAAACATTAAAATGACTTAACTGTTGATACTGATATGGCGGTGTTTTGTTAGTGTGTGATGCACTGGTACGAGTGGATCAGACACAGCAATACCGCTGGAGTTTTAAAACCCCTCAGTATCACTGCTGGACTGAGAATGGTCCACCAACCTAAATTTCTAGCCGACAGCAACCTGTGTCCAAAACAAACCGTGCAGTAACAGTAGGGCCTCCTTTTGCGGCCAATACAGCGTCAATTTGTCTTAGGAATGACATACACAAGTCCTGCACAGTGGTCAGAAGGATTTGAAGCCATTCTTCTTGCAGGATAGTGGCCAGGTCTCTACGTGATGCTGGTGGAGGAAAACGTTTCCTGACTCGCTCCTCCAAAACACCCCAAAGTGGCTCAATAATATTTAGATCTGGTGACTGTGCAGGCCATGGGAGATGTTCAACTTCACTTTCATGTTCATCAAACCAATCTTTCACCAGTCTTGCTGTGTGTGTATTGGTGCATTGTCGTCCTGATACACGGCACCGCCTTCAGGACACAATGTTGTGCACATGGTCCTCCAGAATGGTTCGGTAGTCCTTGGCAGTGACGCACAAGTATTGGGCCAAGGGAATGCCATGATATGGCAGCCCAAACCATCACTGATCTACCCCCATGCTTCACTCTGGGCATGCAACAGTCTGGGTGGTATGCTTATTTGGGGTTTCTCCATACCGTAACTCTCCTGGATGTGGGGAAAACAGTAAAAGTGGACTCATCAGAGAACAATACATGTTTCACATTGTCCACAGCCCAAGGTTTGCGCTTCTTGCACCATTGAAACCGACGTTTGGCATTGGCATGAGTGACCAAAGGTTTGGCTACAAACCTGTGATTTGGACAGCCATGGTTTTATGTTTTCTGGATACAATCCGGATCAGCACCCGAACATCCCTTTCAGACAGCTTCCTCATGCGTCCACAGTGAATCCTGTTGGATGTGTTTCATCCTTCTTTGTGGTATGCCAACATTACCCTGGATACCGTGGCTCTTGATACATCACAAAGACTTGCTGTCTTGGTCACAGATGCGCCACCAACGATTTGTCCTCTTTTGAACTCTGGTATGTCACCCATAATGTTGTGTGCATTGCAATATTTTGAGGAAAACTTTGCTCTTACCCTCTGCTAATTAACCCTTCACACTCTGCTCTTACTGGTTCAATGTGAAATTAATAAAGATTGGCCACCAGGCTCTGGTCCAATTTAGCCATGAAACCTCCCACACTAAAATGACAGGGGTTTCAGTTTCATTGTCCAACCCCTGTATATATATATATATATATATATATATATATATATATATATATATATCCAGTTTATATAAACATGTAAACTAGTTATTTTATTTATTCAATGTTTCTTACCCTTACACCTAAAATATATTTAGTTTAGTGTATAAACTAAAAAGTGGGCCAATGTATTCCCAAGAAATATTGAAATAGCACAACTATAGTACTAACTATAACTATAAAATTAATTTTGTGTCCTTTTTTTTAGTTGATAGCTGAATTTTGGGTCCATAGAGGATGATGTGTTTAAAAGTAGCTTAAGTGTCCAAGTGTAGCATCTAGAGATATTAAACTCTATGTTGACAACTTTTCAAAGAACAACACCTTCCACATCAAACCACCAAGAATAACTTTAACAACTTAATGACATTTACATTTTGAAAAACTAGCGGAATGCCGTTTAGTCTCAGTTAAGTGAAACTAAAGATTAAAAAGTTTGAGTGTTACAAAAGCAGTATATTACACAATGTGTCCTTCATCTTTACTCAGTTCTTTTACACACAGACAGACAGAGACAGAGAGAGAGAATGAGACTGCCTCAAGGGAGAAGTAAAGCTTATGTGAATGATCCAGGTTCTGTTTGAGAATCTTCCCGGTTGCAGATAAGGTTCACCTCTTGTCCGAAATGAATGAAGACACCGTCTGCACAGGGAACACTTTCACTGATTTATTATCAGAATTACTGTACCTACTGTCTGCCACTTCATTTCCTTCATTGCATTGCCCTTTGGTGAGTGCTTTACTCTGGTGACCTTTCACAAAATGGAATGTTTAAGCCCTTTCTATTCTTCAGTGAGAGGAGGTCCAAGCATAACATCTGCGTGGAAAGAAAAATAGACATTCTTTTTTTCTGCATAACTCCACCACAACTCGCCGTGGTTTACTTTAGCTTTGCTTTGCCTTTGCTAGAATCCTGGCACAATTAAAGCTGATTTCCATGGGCGCATTTGCAAGCCCTTGTCCCGCCGGACTGCGTGCCCTTATCGACGGTGAACAGAGGATTATTAGCACTCGGCCTTCGCTCTGTGCCAATTACACAGTGTACAGAGATTAAAGGCCACGACCACTGGTGGACCAGCGGCCTGAGCTCTCAGAGCCACAAACCTGGCCCCACTGGCCTCAGCTGCCCTACCCGGCTCGGACCGGTGACCTTCAGACCCCATCCAAACGCTGCCAGGAAACTGCCAGGCCCACTGAGCATAAACACCAAGTGACGCTCTCGGTAATTGGCCCAAATCACATGGCCACAGATGCACACTCAAAGCTGGAAAGGTCATCAGACAAATGTCCAAGCTTTACCTCACAAAAAGAGCAAAAAAACGGCCCTGTTAACACTCGGTATTAACATCGGATCAGCCATGATCTCATCTGATCGTGGTGACCATCCAGTCAACCTAGAAAAAGTCCATGTTTGTCCTCACCAACAGAGCAAGAGTTACCTTGTTCAGGATTTACATCCAACACAAATAAATAGTCCAGTCACAAATGTAGTTATATTCGTCTCCTAAATGAGCATCATCCAGATACAGGACGGATTTTAACGTCAAATTTAAACATGGCCAGTGGCAGCATCCTGTAGAGGTTGTTAATTATTTCCGCACTCCTTCACCCAGTCTTGAGCACGTGCACATCTATAGCCACGCTTCCAAGTATAGAGCAATTCAAGCAGTTACTGTGCCTGTTGATTCAAGCATTCCTTGGCATCACAAGATCATCTCAAGCAATTATCAAAAGCGTACACTGCTGAGGGCTTATGTGTTTGTGTGGAAAGGGAAAAAACTAACACATTTCACATCCAAGTATGGCACACAATACATCAATAAACTGCATGCCCAGTAAACAGCTCTGTCTGCAGCGTTGACAAAAGTTGCAGCTTTCACAATAAAGCCTTGTTTGTATCAGTCATCTGATAAGGAGAGACGTTTTATAACAGAAATAAAAAATGAACAGATGCTGAAACCTAATGAGGATCATGTTTGTCCAAAATTTTTAATAGTGTCCTCGCCAAACACAGTGGCTTTATTCGCAAATTACATGGCCTTGATATTTCAGACAGATAATAAAAAGCTACATGTCTTTAAATATGAATGCATATGAGTGAACAATAACAAGACTATAATTTGATTGATCATAAGGAGTGCACTACTGTGTTATTCACTCTAATATTCAAGGATATACATAAGCATCAATGTCCTTCAACAGCAGATATCACTAGCTTTTCATCTTTGAGCCTATGAGCATGCGTGTATCAAGATCTAGACTGTTGATTGGCTGTCTAGATTACATGCCACAAACATCAGTGCTTTTCTACTCAGGATTAAATAAATATATGTATCTAATTGAAAATTGATCTATACTGAAGTAGCAATTTAAAAACAGATATCAATATAATCATTAATAAATATATAATCAAAATTACTGTCAGATACGCATATTATGGAAGCCTGTTTACGCAATTTAAAATAATAATTTAATAAAAGGCACTTTTGTTTCATAAATGTGAAAGTTGCTATCTCAATATTTTGAGATACTAAGTCAGTTTATTGAGATAGTATCTTATTATATTAAGATACTAAATCAATATATTGAGAAATTGTAAATTTATTGTAAAAAAATGTAATTTTTTGAAATACTTAGTCAATATCTTAAGATAGTATTTTATCTCAATATACTGACTTAGTATTTAAAGATAAATAAATAAATAAATAAATAAATGCAGCATTAGCCTAATATTTGCAAATCAGTGAATCCTAATGTAAAATCTATCAATCAGAAAGTCATCAAATTCAGGGTAAAAAAAGAAAAGGAAAAGAAAACAAAGCACCCAAACCAAACCCATCCTAAATTCTTAAAACACTGCATTTAGAAACTAAGGATGGGGAGTTCAGGCCCAGAAAGTCCGAGATATTGTTTTAAATATCCACTCCACTTGCTGGTTTGTGCTGACCAAAGAAACCCGTTTGGTTGGAACAAATTCCTGGAAAGGAATTTTACCTACTATACCTGAGCAACCATAATTTGTTAGAGGCTACATTTGCACTGTATTTTATAAAGCAGGCTTTTGTGAAACCAACGTTGTGATTATCTCTAACAAACAATGATATTATGCAAATGCACAGTCATAGCAAAAGAGCCATTAAGAGGCATTACTTTACAAATATCTTCATGGCCAAGTATAAAACCCATGGGCAATACTTTCTGCTTTCTTCTTTGATCCAAAGTGTAAACAAGAGTTTGTAGCAACAGCTAATGTAGCTTTGAACCTATTGTGTAAATATCCTCCAACTCTCTCACTCGGTTCTCTTTGTGTTTGTTTTTCTCCAGCCTTCTCCGTGTGAGTGGTGTCGCTGTGAACCCAACAGTGAAGTCCATTGTGTGGTGGCAGACTGTGCGGTTCCAGAGTGCGTTAACCCAGTGTACGAACCAGAACAGTGCTGCCCCATATGTAAAAACGGTAAGGCAAGTTCATTCAAAATGTCTTTTAAGAAATAATATCTTTCTCACTCATACAAACAGCGCAACAGCAAAGACGCAATAACATGTCCCTCAAGACCCCAAGTCATGGTGTGTTCACAGATAGTTGAATCAATTTTGACTGGATACATAGTCAGCTTTAAAAATGATAAAACCAGTGCATGCCATTAGCCCCACTCTATGTATTATGTATCAGCCATGATAGCAATATTGTGTTCCAAACTTTGATGAACTGAACCACATTCAGTGATACTTGAGTGGGATCTCATAGCATGTTAGCGCTATATCCATGATTATGTATTACACAAGTAGCAGAAATTAAAATAAATATCTAATCACCCTAGATGGGTTTAGAGTGAACAGTTTATGGCTAGTCACATTTAATGTAATAAATTATTATATTAAAATAAAAAATAACAGTTCATATCTCCCAAAACAGTTACCCTTCTGCATTTATAACAGTCTAAATGTTCTCCACATGGCAGAGATATTAAAATGCATGGCACTTTTAGGTGCGTCATTACAAGAGAAGGAACAAATGAGCCCACAGCAGCAGGAGCTCACAAAAGCACAATGTAATCAGAGTCATATTTTATTATTTAATGCTATTTTCATTTAATCAGTTAATGCATAAAAACAAGCTAAATATATCACTTTATTTAACCCCACGGAAACAGCAGCATCTGTTTACATAACATACATTCTGCAAAAGAACAGACATATTATTCCGAAATAAGGAAGCAGGGTTACAGAAGGACAGATGAGGGATATGGATTAAGGTTTACTTGACATTTCCATGAGCAGAATCAGTAGATGTTGCACTAATAAGGGTATGAGGGGGTAAATTGTCAATAAAGTATTACCAAGAGCTGCGCTGACCACAGAGTTCTGGAGTGCTGAATGAAAGTGGAAGAGTTCTAGCAGTAGCAGGTCCAGGTACAGGATTGTAGGACACTGTAAACATGGGTCTGTACAGTAACTCAGCACAGTTCAGACAGCAGGAGATCAGTAGTCTCCCTGAAGTAAGGAAGACTTACAGCATCTTACTGCAGTGTGAAGGAAAGATCTCTCACACAAATTGATGGAGACAGGTCTACTGTGTCCCTCATGTGCAGAAGACATTCAGACATAATAAATTAATTAATTAATTAATTTTAAAAAGAAATCAGTTAAATCCCATACAACTCGTGTTTGGCAACAAAAATCAAACACACATTAGGACTCACAGTTCAAAATCGAAGGGCATATATTACGAAAACAATCACACTGAGTGCATTAGCGCATTAATCAGAGGATCTGGAGTTCTTATCAACCCACACACTGGAATAAAACAATGCTGTCAGTATGTTGTGCTCTGCCTAAGTCTGAAAACAAGGAATGAAAATGGTCTTTCTGGTTTTATGCTACCTCTTACGTAGGGTGCAGGCAATTCAGAAAGTCCTGTCTCCTTAGCGGTGTCTCTCCAGTCACACCGCAAGACTCGGGTTTATGTAAGTTGTGAAAGACGAGGTTAAATGAGGCAAAAAAACACGAGTGGAAATATTAATAAATACATAAAAGTACTGATTAAAAATAGCAAAAATAAAAATAAGACATCCAAGTGGGGAGAAAATAAGTGTTTCTGCTCTTCACGCCTCAGTTTTGAAAGTAAACAAAGGTTCATATTCAACAGGTGCTGAACTCAGTTGTTCTGAAGAAGGCTGTTAAGGCAAGGTAAAACAAATTGCTGTGTTGTTTGAACGTTATGAAATTTTGACCAATGGCTTGCCAACATTAACACCCCAAAACCCTGTTCATGTGTGCAAAAAGACAGAGGATGTTCTGTAGGTTCCTCTAGACAACAATGAGCTCAGAACGAAAGTCAAAGCAGACTTTGCTTAGGTCTCTTGTAGCTCAGATATTTCTCCAGAGAACGCAAAAAAAGAGCCCAGGAATCTCATCCATGTTTATTCCAGTACTGTCCCAGACTGGAGATAACATCTCACACACACAATATATATATATATACAGGGGTTGGACAATGAAACTGAAACACCTGGTTTTAGACCACCATAGTTTATTAGTTTGGTGTAGGGCCTCCTTTTGCGGCCAATACAGCGTCAATTCGTCTTGGGAATGACATACACAAGTCCTGCACAGTGGTGAGAGGGATTTTAAGCCATTCTTCTTGCAGGATAGTGGCCAGGTCTCTACGTGATGCTGGTGGAGGAAAACGTTTCCTGACTCGCTCCTCCAAAACACCCCAAAGTGTCTCAATAATATTTAGATCTGGTGACTGTGCAGGCCATGGGGGATGTTCAACTTCACTTTCATGTTCATCAAACCAATCTTTCACCAGTCTCGCTGTGTGTATTGGTGCATTGTCGTCCTGATACACGGCACCGCCTTCAGGACACAATGTTTGAACCATTGGATGCACATGGTCCTCCAGAATGGTTCGGTAGTCCTTGGCAGTGACGCACAAGTATTGGGCCAAGGGAATGCTATGATACGGCAGCCCAAACCATCACTGATCCACCCCCATGCTTCACTCTGGGCATGCAACAGTCTGGTGGTACACTTCTTTGGGGCTTCTCCACAACGTAACTCTCCCGGATGTGGGGAAAACAGTAAAGGTGGACTCATCAGAGAAGTATACATGTTTCACATTGTCCACAGCCCAGATTTGCGCTCCTTGCACCATTGAAACCGACGTTTGGTGCAATGTGCAATTAATGAAGATTGGCCACCAGGCTCTGGTCCAATTTAGCCAGGAAACCTCCCACACTAAAATGACAGGTGTTTCAGTTTCATTGTCCAACCCCTGTGTATATATATTATTATCGCCTTGCGCCCAATGATTCCAGGTAAGCTCTGGACACACCGCGACCCTGAACTGGATAAGGGTTACAGATAATGAATGAATGAATGAATATATATATATTTATGCAGAAGAACTAAAGCCTGGAACTCAAACATTTCTCATCAGCACTAAAGAACCTTCTCTGTTTTGATGCTGTAAATAAGTATTATTATTTTTAATCTGGTCCAGAAATATCTATGTCCCATTTTTGTCTAAAGCTATTCCCCCTGAGGAATTTTAGGAGAATCACCAATAACTCTCCTGAGCTGTCAAGTGGCAGCTTTTGAGCAATCCACTGTTCCTCTGAGAATGTAAACCACTGATCACAAGGCACTGGAAAGAGCAGATGTTGTGAGTTGAGCCTGAACTTAATACATGTTGAATTATGTCAAGAATCATTGCCGCATTGATTGAGGCCATCCGGAATGGGATTAATTAGCCTGGAGGGAGTGCTCTATCTCTGATGTCCTTGTCAGCAAAGCCCAGACCCAAAATTAGTATTATAGGATTCCAATGGCTTTCTACACAGTAAGGGCAGGAGATAGCCCTGAGTCAGCCCAATGCAGAGGACACGCTTACCTCAGCTGAAGCACATTATCTGTGCCCTGGGAATCAGTGGGACAAATCAAAGGGTAACTGCTTATAGACAAAGCAAAGCGTCCTGGCCACTGCGTTAACCAAGCATTACATTACGGATTAGAGACTGGGGGAAAACCAACAGGACACACAGAATGGCAGAACATCGCCCTCAAAAACACTGACATTTTTGTAACTGTAAAACACAATGCTGCCTGTTATATGCTGTAATCATATTCTACCCTCACTCTCCATTCTCTCAGCTCCATTGACCACAGTGGAGGACTTTGTAGTTCAACAATTACAGACTGTACTCCATCTGTTGCTCTGATTACTTTATTTCCTGGCTTTCACACTGCTCTTCAATGCTTAGGACCCCAGTGGACAACCACAGAGCAGCTATGATTGGGGTGGACCATTCTCAGTGCTGTAGTGACTGATGTGGTGGTGGGTGATGTGTTGACATAAGTGGATCAGGCACAGCAGTGCTGCCGAGAATAGTCCCCCACCACAAATATCCAACCTAGAGGACGACCAACATGAACTGTGCAGCAACAGATGAGCTACTGTCTCTGACTTAGCATCTACAAGTGGACAGTGAGTGGAAACCAGTGTTTGAAAACTCCAGCAGCACTGCTGTGTCTCATCCACTTGTACCAGCACAACACACAATAACATCATTACCTCGTCAGTGTCACTGGAGTGCTGAGAATGATCCACCACCCAAATAATACCTCTGGGGTCCTGACCACTGAAGAACAAGGAGAAACGGGGAATATAAAGTATACAGTGCTAGAATTGGATTATAGTCTGTATTTATTAAATTATAAAAAATAAAAAAAATTGCTTGTGTACAGTCAGTGAAACTCTGAATGGACAGTAACAAGGGAGTGGTCTTAATGTTATGGCTGATTGGTGGGTGGGTGTTTGTGTGTGTGTCAATGCGTGAATTATATATAACAGTTTTCAGTTATTTTATATGATTATATTAGTGTTCCTTCATTACGGACGTTTAAAAAGAACATCTTTTGTAATATTTTTCAGTGCTTGTGAATAATAATCTGGGGATCTGAAGTGCTGATCAACCCACAAAACCCAGTCAGTTTCTTAGCCCTGTGATTTGCTCCTTTAATATGTAATGTTAAAACAGTAGAATTGTACCACACTCTCATCTGAGTATTTTCAATCGCTATTTCATAATAAAATAAACAAATATCCCATTCACTAACACAAGAGTAGTGTGTCGCAATCACACAGCTCCAGGGACCTGTAGGTTGTGGGTTCAAGTCCTGCTCCGGGTGACTGTCTGTGAGGAGTGTGGTGTGTTCTCCCTGTGTCTGCGTGGGATTTCTCCGGGTGACTGTCTGTGAGGAGTGTGGTGTGTTCTCCCCGTGTCTGCGTGGGTTTCCTCCGGGTGACTGTCTGTGAGGAGTGTGGTGTGTTCTCCCTGTGTCTGCGTGGGTTTCCTCCGAGTGACTGTCTGTGAGGAGTGTGGTGTGTTCCTTCTGTGTCTGCGTGGGTTTCCTCCGGGTGACTGTCTGTGAGGAGTGTGGTGTGTTCTCTCTGTGTCTGCGTGGGTTTCCTCCGGGTGACTGTCTGTGAGGAGTGTGGTGTGTTCTCTCTGTGTCTGCATGGGTTTCCTCCGGGTGACTGTCTGTGAGGAGTGTGGTGTGTTCTCCCTGTGTCTGCGTGGGTTTCCTCCGGGTGACTGTCTGTGAGGAGTTGGTGTGTTCTCCCTGTGTCCGCGTGGGTTTCCTCCGGGTGACTGTCTGTGAGGAGTTGGTGTGTTCTCCCGGTGTCTGTGTGGGTTTTCTCTGGGTGCTCAGGTTTCCTCCCACAGTCCAAAAACACACGTTGGTAGGTGGATTGGTGACCCAAAAGTGTCTGTAGGAGTGAGAGCGTGAGTGAATGTGTGAGTGTGTGTCACCCTGTAAAGGACTGGTGCTCTCTCCAGTGTGTGTTCCTGCCTTACACCCAGTGAATCAATGAATGAGTGTTTGTGTGTGTGTGTGTGTACACAAATGAAAGAAAAACAATATATTTCATTATAAAGAAAGTGAAAAAGTAAAAAGTTATGGTGGGAATAAATGAATAATATGATGTCACAAACTGAAATGTGTGAAACGTTAATTAGAATAAGAAAACAAGTTAAAATATTACAAACTAATGAAGAAATTGTGGCAATAAAAAAGTTGAATTAAAAGATTTAGTTGTAAAAAGTGGGATTTGGTTACATCTTTACAGCAATATCACAGCAGGGTCTTATTCAGACAGAGCAGAAAAACTCTGTCTCACCTCACTTTTCATTGTTTGTGCATCCGTTTCTGAGAGGAGAGATGAAAGGTGAGAGACGCGAGGATGTTCCGTAAGCAAAAAGCAGAAAGTGCTTTAACAAAGGAAAAATCAAAATGCATTTCATGAGAATACCAATTATGTTTAGCATTTTCTATGGAATCTGGGACATAAGTCTAAGGAGGGGGTTGAGTAGACCACAACACTTTACTTTCTGAGCTTCCGTGCCGGCTTTTTTCCCGCCCTCTTTTTTCTCTAAAGAAATGCTGTTACTGCTCTGATGGCCTCAAGAAATGAGTCTTGAAAATAGACATGTGGAGAATGTTCGCATTCTGTCTTCTAATTGTGCTTTGAGATCTATCAGATTTTTGGCCTTGAGCGCACAGTGACCTACATACCCCCAGTTCCCCATCACAATCAGATAGGAGTGGTGTGAGGAAGGTTTATAAAGTAAACTAGACCTTGTTGGCTTTCTTGAGCCACACACACACTCACACACACTCACACACACAGCCTGGAGCTACATGAGGGAGCTAATGCGGGTGGACAGGACACAGTGACACGCTCTCGGTGGTGGCATTTCAGGAGGCTACAGCAGAGACAGAGCCTCAGGGAACCAGAGTCTCCAGCCTGTGCTCAGATCCTCATAATAGAGTGGGACAAAGAGTATTTCAGGCTCAAGTATGATGTCCCTCTATTGCATTCCATTGATGCAATGAAGGCTTCATAAACTATTCTCTAATCCCCAACACATTTCAATGAGTATCACATCATCAAGCAACAGTGGGAAGAAAACTTCATAAATAAACACGGGCAACGATGACAACAAAAGCTGGTGGGCAATGTCCTTCCAATGCTAGCAGCAAGCCTGAAAACAGCACAGAAGAGACTTAAAGTGACTCAAAGACTGGGAAGTGTGGTGGTCTGTAAGTGCAAAACACACGTACACAAACGGAAGCAGTGTTTCTGCAGGGGGTGGCACTTACAAGCCACATAGAAATTACTACAGAATTAAAGCATGCAGAAACTAAGCGCATACCTGACGAGCTTCATCATTCCTCTATGAGGCCGTGACCCGGAACTTGGGGTCATCCACAGTGAGCAAAAACCCAAAATGATAACAAGAGTTGCAGCTGATCTTGCTTTTTATGTTAGGATCTACATCCACAGCAGGACAGCCTCCTTGGCCAATAATATGCAACTAGCAAAGTGATTTTTTTTTTCTTCAAATTTAAAAAAGAAAACTAATTAGTTCCACATTATTCCATGAATCCACCCCCCGCTCTCTGCCCCCAAAATCTGTCATTTGATTAGGATACAAGTCCATAATTGCTCATGAAATAATTTGGTTAAACGATTTGCATCTAAATGTTATTTTCTATTAATTACGTGCCAAGAGCCCTGTCCAGGAAACATGAGTATCTCCAAAACAGAAGGTTTACAGGAGAAGGCAGAAATGGCCTTTAATTATAATTATAATGTAAGTATTAGGGCATACAAATCTACTCATTTTTAAAGCATTTTCTTGTGTAACATAATTCGAATTCCAAATTTATACATCCTCCCACTCTTATTGTGTGGTAACTGCTGTGTATTATAATAAGTCACAACTGTCATTTTATTTAACAAGAAAACTAAACTTTAAGTAGTTTAAATGGCAAGCAAGAACAGTTTATTGGTCACTGCATTCATTATGAGTTCCGTCAAAGAAAAGATGCTGCAAAAGCATGTGCAACGATTTGTGCTGTTCTTGAGGATAATATTTTTTCAAAAGTACAAGTGAGTTTTAGTTTAGATGATTTAAAGATGGTGATTTTGATGTTTGCATTGTGAAAACAGTGTATTAACTCTTTACTTTTCCCCCTTTAATAACCATAAAATACACAGCTCCAGTGACCTGGTGGTTGTGGGTTGTCTGTGAGGAGTGTGGTGTGTTCTCTCTGGGCCTGCGTGGGTTTCCTCCGGGTGACTGTCTGTGAGGAGTATGGTGTGTTCTCTCTGTGTCTGCGTGGGTTTCCTCCGGGTGACTGTCTGTGAGGAGTGTGGTGTGTTCTCCCTGTGTCTGCACGGGTTTCCTCCGGGTGACTGTCTGTGAGGAGTATGGTGTGTTCTCTCTGGGCCTGCGTGGGTTTCCTCCGGGTGACTGTCTGTGAGGAGTATGGTGTGTTCTCTCTGGGCCTGCGTGGGTTTCCTCTGGGTGACTGTCTGTGAGGAGTGAGGTGTGTTCTCTCTGGGCGTGCGTGGGTTTCCTCTGGGTGACTGTCTGTGAGGAGTGAGGTGTGCTTTCCCTGTGTCTGCGTGGGTTTCCTCCGGGTGACTGTCTGTGAGGAGTGTGGTGTGTTCTCCCTGTGTCTGCGTGGGTTTCCTCCGGGTGACTGTCTGTGAGGAGTGTGGTGTGTTCTCTATGGGTCTGCGTGGGTTTACTCCGGGTGACTGTCTGTGAGGAATGTGGTGTGTTCTCCCTGGGTCTGCGTGGGTTTACTCCGGGTGACTGTCTGTGAGGAGTGTGGTGTGTTCTCTCTGTGTCTGCGTGGGTTTACTCCGGGTGACTGTCTGTGAGGAGTGTGGTGTGTTCTCTCTGAGTCTGCGTGGGTTTACTCCGGGTGACTGTCTGTGAGGAGTGTGGTGTGTTCTCCCTGTGTCTGCGTGGGTTTCCTCTGGGTGATTGTCTGTGAGGAGTGTGGTGTGTTCTCCCTGTGTCTGCGTGGGTTTCCTCCGGGTGACTGTCTGTGAGGTATGTGGTGTGTTCTCCCTGTGTCTGCGTCGGTTTCCTCCGGGTGACTGTCTGTGAGGAGTGTGGTGTGTTCTCCCTGTGTCTGCGTGGGTTTCCTCTGGGTGACTGTCTGTGAGGAGTGTGGTGTGTTCTCCCTGTGTCTGCGTGGGTTTCCTCCGGGTGACTGTCTGTGAGGTATGTGGTGTGTTCTCCCTGTGTCTGCGTCGGTTTCCTCCGGGTGACTGTCTGTGAGGAGTGTGGTGTGTTCTCTCTGTGTCTGCGTGGGTTTCCTTCGTGTCACTGTCTGTGAGGAGTGTGGTGTGTTCTCCCTGTGTCTGCGTGGGTTTCCTCCGGGTGACTGTCTGTGAGGTATGTGGTGTGTTCTCCCTGTGTCTGCGTCGGTTTCCTCCGGGTGACTGTCTGTGAGGAGTGTGGTGTGTTCTCCCTGTGTCTGCGTGGGTTTCCTCTGGGTGACTGTCTGTGAGGAGTGTGGTGTGTTCTCCCTGTGTCTGCGTGGGTTTTCTTCCGGGTGACTGTCTGTGAGGTATGTGGTGTGTTCTCCCTGTGTCTGTGTGGGTTTCCTCCGGGTGACTGTCTGTGAGGAGTGTGGTGTGTTCTCCCTGTGTCTGCGTGG
This sequence comes from Hoplias malabaricus, assembly GCF_029633855.1. Classification (NCBI taxonomy): domain Eukaryota; kingdom Metazoa; phylum Chordata; class Actinopteri; order Characiformes; family Erythrinidae; genus Hoplias; species Hoplias malabaricus. Next base: position 6,197,066 of record NC_089811.1, read on the forward strand.
GTTTCCTCCGGGTGACTGTCTGTGAGGAGTGTGGTGTGTTCTCCCTGTGTCTGCACGGGTTTCCTCCGGGTGACTGTCTGTGAGGAGTGTGGTGTGTTCTCTCTGTGCCTGCGTGGGTTTCCTCCGGGTGACTGTCTGTGAGGAGTGTGGTGTGTTCTCCCTGTGTCTGTGTGGGTTTCCTCCCACAGCCTAAAAAAAAAAAAAAAAACGTCTGTAGGTGGATTGGCTACTCAAGAGTGACCATGGGTGTGAGTTTGTGTCACCATGTGAAGGACGGGTGCCCCCTCTGGTTTGTGTTCCCACGTTGCGCCCAGTGATTCCGGGTAGGATCCGGACCCACTGCGACCCTGAACTGTATAAGCGCTTACAGACAATGAATGAATGAATGAATGAATTACCATAAAATGACAAGAGCAGGACAATGTTTGAATAATAATTGTGTTTACACTTTAAACCTATGTGCATCTAATAAATCTAATACCTAATAAAACGTTATTTTATTCCAAGTCATTATGAAATAAAATAGACAGTGAATGTATTGTATAAAGTTTTTTTTCAGAATTTAGACTTGAACACTATGTAGTACTGGTACCATTAGGTTTAAAATATCCCTTAAAACTTGCTAAGACAATAAAACCATTTGTCTTGCAGCCTTGCTACCCAATGTTCAACTCCAATTTCAGCGCTTAAGCTCCCAGGCCATCATCGCTTTTTATGAGAAGACCAAAAAAAAGCCCAAAGAAAGCCTCAGGTTCATCTGTACTCCATCTATTCTCATCCTGCTCAAAAAGTATTACTCTTACAGCCAGCTTTACTGGAAGCCTGTCATTTAATCTCTAGTAGATTGCATTCTATAGAGGAATCGAGACAGTAAATGTCAAGAGACACTCATCCCAGCATTGGGAGAGCTGACAGAAGATCAACACTGACATAGAGAATGCCAAGGCTCAGTCAATCAAGGCATTCAGACATGGCAGCATTTTTTTTTTTAAGCTAAACTACCATCTCCCACTGTGCATCACTCTGTCTGCCAGAGACACACACATGAACACAAATACACAAGAGCTTCTGCTGGCCTGGAACATGTCCTGTGGGCTTCTCTGCTCTGCAAAAATCTTCACTGTGCAACTGTGACACAAACACACAGCTTTGCTTCTGTGGATAGTTTTTGTTCATTCCATAGACTTCCATTTATTTGGTGGAGACTTACCCTAACGTTAATCTTGTGTAGTTTTAGCTAGATCCGAACCTTTACCTAACCTCAGCATTTAATCGTGTCTTCATTTCAAAATAATGATTAATTATTAATTATTATTACATTAAATTACAGCTTGTGGCCTCCAGAAGGACGAGACGTTCCAACAGAATGAGCGTGTAAACAGGTATCTGTCTCCACATTTAAATGCACACAGTGACCGACAGACAGATAGACAGACAACTGTCTGGGGCGAAAGTGTAATTTTTCAAAAATTAAATCCCTCTTCTAGTAAACTGCTGAATTGTGTAAGTGCACCTGGACGGCTGATTATACATTCTAACCCCCAGCATGGACAAGTCCTTGAGCTGTTTACGGAGCGTGTTTGAGGGGCTGGATGATGGAACGGCAGCCAGAACCGCTCACGTACAGCAGCTTCGTTTACGTGGCCGACACAGTCTGTTAGCACTGAGCACTCGCTCTCTGTCCAGCGGCCAAGGTGACGTGCTGCACCGTCCTTGTTCCAGTGACACTCATACTCAGCGTCCGATGAGTAATGACACTTGGCAGTGCCAGTGGTCACACTTCCCCACACTCACCTGAATGCCGGGACCCTAGCTCTCTGCCAAATAACTTTTTAAAAGATCTATGCTACGTATCGATAAGAGATGGAATCTGCTCGTGTAAGCAATGTTCTGGATCCCCAGGTGAAACCAGCAGTGTTAATGCATCCAAGTGGCCGGTTACTTCTTTTGGAATCTGTTGCGTATTAAGGGAGGGCACAGAGTCTATTGGCAGCTGATAACATTAGCTACTGCTAAACAGGGAAGTCTAATTGTTTTCGGTAGAAAATTGAATTTACAGTCGATAATTACGAGCAATAAAACGGCCCGTGTTTGTGCTTGTGAGAGCACTGTGGTACTAATAAGGGTGATTGGGTAAAGGCAATAGCTGCGTGTTAAAATGCCGGATATAAACACTCCAACATGTGCTTTGTCCAAATCTTTGTGGACACCCTGTGTAGTCAGTAAATTCAACTTTTTAAAATGTGCATCTGTTAGTATAATGCAGAAAGAGAAACATGAATATAAGACACTCAAAGGATGCACAAGAGGCTAAATGTTATAATGCTCAATCCCCCCAAACAGTGGACAATGGAACCATTTAACTGCATTCTCTGGAGTGATGGATATCCATTCCCTTAGCATTCAGAGGTTTAGAGTGATCCCAGACTACTCATCAAACACAAGAACCTGACATTGATAATGTGCATTCATTCATTATCTGTAACCGTTATCCAATTCAGGGTCCAGAGCCTACCTGGAATCATTGGGCGCAAGGTGGGAATACACCCTGGAGGGGGCGCCAGTCCTTCACAGGGCAACACAAACACACACACACACACATTAACTCACACCTATGGACACTTTTGAGTCGCCAATCCACCTACCAACGTGTGTTTTTGGACTGTGGGAGGAAACCGGAGCACCTGGAGGAAACCCACACAGACACAGAGAGAACACATCACACTCCTCACAGACAGTCACCCGGAGGAAACCCACGCAGACACAGGGAGAACACACCACACTCCTCACAGACAGTCACCCGGAGGAAACCCACGCAGACACAGGGAGAACACACCACACTCCTCACAGACAGTGACACGAAGGAAACCCACGCAGACACAGAGAGAACACACCACACTCCTCACAGACAGTCACCCGGAGGAAACCCACGCAGACACAGGGAGAACACACCACACTCCTCACAGACAGTGACACGAAGGAAACCCACGCAGACACAGAGAGAACACACCACACTCCTCACAGACAGTCACCCGGAGCGGGAATCGAACCCAGGCCCCTAGAGCTGTGTGACTGCGACACTACCTGCTGCACCACCGTGCCGCCCATCAATAATGTTCACATGGCTAAATACAAATAGAAACAGCCTTCCCAAAAGAGAAGAAGCTTTTCTTTTATTTAGAAGAAAAGTTCAAACGTTTGGGTGCTTAGTATAAGTTTTCATGTACGATAATTAACCACAAAGGTAGTGTTACCCATCCAGAGATTCCATAGTCAATTCAGCTCTATTGCACACCTCTGCTGAAGCCCATCACGTTCTCTTAGTGCAACCCATTTTGTGACCCCTTAAAACCAATGGGGTTTTTAAGATTTTGGCTGAAGAAGGGGTTTTGTGAGGGGAAAAAAAGCTTTGCCAAATTATACGCATTCCTTTTTAAACAGTTATTGTTTTCCAGTGCCTCTTTTAATGCTCTTTGAAATTTTAATGCAGTAAATATTGCATTTTTATGAGGCTGCAAGTGCAGCGATGGCACTCCAGACCTTTGTGAATTCACTGACTCAAACTGTGGGATATGCTACTGTAGAGTGGTATGAGAAACAGAAATAGGACAACTTGTCATTTTTTTCCCCAAATACGCTCAGATTCCGTGAACCAAATTACCAGGCAAGGTGACGGCAACCTTGTGGAAAGAAGTAACTTTTAAAATGGAGCTACATTAAAAACCTGAGCAAGCTGCAATGGATACACTTTAAATACACTACGTTAGTGGACACGTGTAATATTTACTGAGACGTGCAGTGCCACAGATTGGCAATATAAGAAAAATAGCAAGCCCTGCAAAACCTGCAGAAAGCACAAATAAATAAATAAATAAATAAAATAAGAGAGAAAAAAAAGAGCCTCATAGGCCTGTTTGATAAGAGAAGCCCATATTCCAAAGGAGCCTTTCTGTATTTACATTATGTCCCTCGTCTTCATTAGCATAACACAACTCTCACTTATGTATATTTCATGTTTTTATTTATTATCATTTTCTCACTAAAATTATAGATTTTGCATCTCAAGGGACTATCCTTTCAATAAATTCAGTACTCAGACTGTATTATGCAAATATATTACACTATTGGGAATCCCTGGGGTTTCAAGCAGTCGTGATTGCTATGTAGGCCATAAGCTAGTGGCTAATAAAACCAAGCTAGCTTCAGTACAATTAATTTCAGCTGTCAAACAAAATCACAACAACAACAGCATGTCTACCTTTAATCATCAGATAAATAAATAAATAAATAAATAAAACTGAAATTTCCTTTCAGTTAAAGATAAAAAGCAAACTGTGCTAAGAGCTAAGCATGCTAACTGTTAGCATACTAGCTTTAGCATTTAGCTTGTTCTTCTCAAATGAGGCATCATATTCATGTTTGAGTAATCCATTGTCCTCAATTCAGTCAATTCATTTATTCTGATTCTTAGCAGTAATCTTTGTTCAAATGTTCCTCTCTCATTCAAAAGGCTTTAAAATGCTTTTTCTTAGATTCAAACTGGGAACTGTGTCTCTAGAGACTACTGCTACTAACTTCAAGATGAGAGTAGGCATGCTTACAACAGAGGTAGTGGTATTTTTTCATTTTGGCAAGTGTCTCCTTTTTAAAGTGTAAAGCCACACATAGGGACTCGACTAATTTTTAAAATACCTTGGGAAAGGAAAAAATAAATCTGTCCAACTTAATCAACAGGAAATGCTCCCAGTGATAAAATATTGTAGTCTGTAAGATAGAAAAGGTTCCTCCAGAGCCATCGATCATATGAGGCACTTCTTGCATTATTCATGAATTAAAGACAAATACTAAGAGTTGTCTGCTCTACCTTGCTGCGGTTTCTCTGATCAGGCGTGGATTCTGATGAACCGGTGATGATTTAATTCAGTTAGGGTCTTCTTTACCAGGTTAGATGCATAAAGCAGTAAGCCACCTTCCTGCTGGAGAGTTCTCTTCCAGCAGAAATGACTTTGAACTTTACTGTTCTACACCTGATCCAACTTCTCAGTCAATCTCACTAGGCCCCGTGACCTGAATCAGTGAGTCTGCTGGGCTTGAAATCTGGGCGGTAGATATCTAAACTGAGGGTTGTTTAGCATTGCTCTGTAGCTTAAACAAGTCAGCTCAACAACTATGCATTTTAATCCAGTGGAGAAATACACCCACCACTCATGCCCTCAATATGAGTTCCATCCATCCATCCATTATCTGTAAGCGCTTATCCAGTTCAGGGCCACGGTGGGTCCAGAGTCTACCTGGAATCACTGGGCGCAAGGTGGGAACACACCCTGGAGGGGGCGCCAGTCCTTCACAGGGCAACACACACTCACACCTACAGTCATTTTTGAGTCGTCAGTCCACCTACCAACATGTGTTTTTGGACTGTGGGAGGAAACCGGAGCACCCGGAGGAAACCCACACAGACACAGGGAGAACACACCACACTCCTCACAGACAGTCACCCGGAGGAAACCCATGCAGACACAGGGAGAACACAACACACTCCTCACAGACAGTCACCCGGAGGAAACCCACACAGACACAGGGAGAACACACCACACTCCTCACAGACAGTCACCCGGAGGAAACCCACGAAGACACAGGGAGAACACACCACACTCCTCACAGACATTCACCCGGAGGAAACCCACACAGAAACAGTGAGAACACACCAACTCTTCACAGACAGTCGCCCGGAGCAGGAATCGAACCCACAACCTCCAGGTCCCTGGAGCTGTGTGACACTACATGCAGCGCCACCGTGCCGCCCTCTCAATATAAGTTAATATACTTTATATATGTATTTATATTAACCAGGTTTAACCATTTTATTACTACCAATTCCACACACTTTCTAACTCTCTGAACACCAACTACATACTTTTATGTATGTTAGCTAACATACACCACACTGAGAATGAGTACAATTGTTCTCTTGCTCTGGGCCTCAAATATTAGGAAACTAGCCACAGAAAAATGACCAACAAGAGCTGCATGATTGTGTTGTAAAGGTACGAAGTCGATGTTGGTTTTTCATTTGTACTTTCAGAGTGTACTCCAACATACAGGAGAGTTACATACTTTAATCATGGCCACTCCAGCACATATTCAACATGAATCTGTCAGTCTTCTGTCTTTTGCTGTGTATTTACTGATTAAGAACATTTGAAAAGCGAGTGATCAGTAATAACTGGGGCTTATTTTCTAACAGAAATCAGAACGGTCTCTAAATGCAGACACTAAAAGACTCAACCTGCAAATGTTTAAAAAGCAAAAACAGCGTGTCTGAATGAATATTTCATATGAAATAGAGTTTACTGCTCTATTTAATTCAGATTTATGCAGAGCAAGCCACAAATTTCATCAGGATCGGGTGTTTTCTTCAGAGTTGAGCAATAACAAATTGCAGTGCTCTTGTGGAAGCGTGCTGAGAGGGTGTTGTTTAGAATCCCACTACTGGGAAACAAGTTCAATATATTTGCATTGCAGGATGTGGCTGAACATCACTTGGATCAAACATTAGATTAAATACATTCCCAGTTTCTTTTAACACACACCTCACTCTTTTTGGGTTTGTTTAACTATTACCATACATAGAACTTTGGCTACTAATGTTTTTGTTTTTGGGTTCTTTTTGTTTATTGTGGGTTTCCCGCTCCGGGTGACTGTCTGTGAGGAGTGTGGTGTGTTCTCCCTGTGTCTGTGTGGGTTTCCTCCGGGTGACTGTCTGTGAGGAGTGTGGTGTGTTCTCCCTGTGTCTGCGTGGGTTTCCTCCGGGTGACTGTCTGTGAGGAGTGTGGTGTGTTCTCCCTGTGTCTGTGTGGGTTTCCTCCGGGTGACTGTCTGTGAGGAGTGTGGTGTGTTCTCCCTGTGTCTGCGTGGGTTTCCTCCGGGTGACTGTCTGTGAGGAGTGTGGTGTGTTCGCACTGTGTCTGTGTGGGTTTCCTCTGGGTGACTGTCTGTGAGGAGTGTGGTGTGTTCTCCCTGTGTCTGTGTGGGTTTCCTCCAGGTGACTGTCTGTGAGGAGTGTGGTGTGTTCTCCCTGTGTCTGTGTGGGTTTCCTCCAGGTGACTGTCTGTGAGGAGTGTGGTGTGTTCTCCCTGTGTCTGTGTGGGTTTCCTCCGGGTGACTGTCTGTGAGGAGTGTGGTGTGTTCTCCCTGTGTCTGTGTGAGTTTCCTCCGTGTGACTGTCTGTGAGGAGTGTGGTGTGTTCTCCCTGTGTCTGCGTGGGTTTCCTCCGGGTGACTGTCTGAGAGGAGTGTGGCGTGTTCTCCCCGTGTCTGCGTGGGTTTTCTCCGGGTGACTGTCTGTGAGGAGTGTGGTGTGTTCTCCCTGTGTCTGCGTGGGTTTCCTCCGGGTGACTGTCTGTGAGGAGTGTGGTGTGTTCTCCCTGTGTCTGCGTGGGTTTCCTCCGGGTGCTCCGGTTTCCTCCCACAGTCCAAAAACACACGTGTATTCCCGCCTTGCGCCCAATGATTCCAGGTAGGCTCTGGACCCACCGCGACCCTGAACTGGATAAGGGTTACAGATAATGAATGAATGAATTAATGTTTATTTTGGTAAGACATCTTTAAGCGCTTTTAAAAAACTACAAAATATCACAGTAATCAACATAACTTTTTTTTTACAAACACATTATTATCATATATAAATTCTACAGTTTTATATGCACCCTAACATTAAACCCATCCTTAAACCTCACCCTAACCTCCCACTTGCTGGTCTCCAGCCTGCAGAGATATGCATTTGATACATTTTGGTGCAAGATGCTGATGTTGATGATGCAAAGCACCAGTGACACAGAACAATACTTTGTCCACGGCGTGCTTCACGCAGTTAACAAATGCTATGATTCAGACAAATAACCTCCCCTTCTTCCCCATGGTGCTTCACCGGGTGGAGTTTCAGACCTGTGGGAAACATTGTAATGATGCAAACATGAGCAGTTTAAAAAGTTCCCCTGAAAGAAATGCTTTGCTGTTAATCTAATTGTATGGGTGGGGATCGAACAATAACTCCACTGAAACCTCTCTGAAGAAAACCCAGGTTTTGTGTGTAATAGAATTAGTGGAAGAATAAAATATAAGAAAAAAAATGGACTGGGAAAATAAAGGAAGGAGACGAGAGAGAGAGAGAGAGAGAGAGAGTCTGAACACACTGCCAGCAAGGCTACTTGCCAGCCTCCTGAGCTTAGCGCACATTAGAATGCAAAGCATTTCTGCACAGAGAGGGAGCGAGAGAGAGAGAGAGAGACAGAGAGAGAGAGAGAGAGCACAAGAGAGAGAGAGAGAGAGAGAGAGAGAGAGAGAAAGAGAGAGAGAGAAAAGAGTAAGTTGAATATAGAATAAAAGTGAGTAGAGAGAAACTGAAAAAAGTGAGAGGGAAAAGAAAACAAAAAAATCTTACAAAAAAAGAATAGAGAGAGAGAGAAAGAGGATGTGGATGAGACAGAATGGGAGAGAGAGGGTGGAAGATTGAGAAAGAGAAAGAAAATGTGAAAGACAGAGAGAAAAAAAGAGTCTTTTTATTGCTGAAAAAAACAAGCCCATCGGTGCATGCCCGTGAAAGAGATGTGTGCACGCGTCTGTTCGGGCTCTAGAACTCCCCAGAGTGTCTCAAAGCGCTCCTCCGTCCCCTCCAAAAGATCCTCTCGAGAGCTCCGTCTCATTACAGTCTCTCTAACTCTCACTCTGCTTCCACCCCCCCTCCCCCCTCTCTCCCCTTCTGTCCTACGCGGCAGGTCCAAACTGTTACGCCGGAACGACGATCATTCCAGCCGGCATCGAAGTGAAGGTGGACGACTGCACCATCTGCCGCTGCCACAACGGAGACTGGTGGAAGCCTGCACAGTGCTTTCGGAGGGAGTGCCTCAACGGCCAGACGTCGTCATAGAAACCACCTCCAGGACATTGTGTCGAGGGGCACACGAGAGACAGCGTCCTCCAGCACCGGGGCGGCCCATCGTTGGGACACTGGACGCTGGGAGACGCAGGCTGGCAGGAGCACAAAAACGTTTGGTGCATGTGAGGCTGCCGAGGAAGCTGAGAGGCAACGAAATACATCACAGACAGATAGAGACACTTCGAAACCTTGGCAGTGTTGGAGGAGACCCTGTTTGTTTGTTAGTCTGTTTGTTTCTATAAAGGTTTCATCCTAGATTTATTTCTTGCTTACGCTGCTCACACACAAAGTCTCGGCACCTCACGGATCAGCTGTTTATTCCGGGCCTCATACTCTGTGTATTGTTATTTGGGATGCTCCTCTGTTAGCAGTAGAACATGCTACATTGCCAGGGGGCGCTATTTCTCAGCCTCAAATGAAGCGCATCGGTGGACTGCTTCACCATGACACGGTAGGCCCACTGCCTCCCACAGCACATCTCCAAACACAGCTCTTTATCCTGGGTGTCGGCTATATTTGGTGGTCTTTCTCTCTTCTTTTGGTGCTGGTGTCGCTTAAGCATCATTACAATGAAGGCATTGCATCAAGAATGATGGGACCTAATGACAAGGGTAGGTGTTAAGCTTCTGCTGGTTAAACTGCTGGTTTAGAGGCGGTGAGCTGCTAGAAGGTCACAGGGAGGTCAGTAGGCCAAGGCGGAAGGCTTCTACAAAGCTAAAGCCTTTTCAGTTGTTTGTCTACACTTCCATTTCAATGTGTTTCAATCCACACCAGCGTCTTACATCCTTCAAAACATAAGCCTTATTTATTCAGCGAAGCTTAAACTCCAGATTCAGATCCAGATCTATGGTACGCACTCATGTTCTTATAGTGTTCATAACTAAAATGTGATGATGTTGTTGGTGTTGTAGTTGCAGCTCCTGTGCTGTAATAACAATGAGGGAAGGTGTTTCTTTTCATATTCAGCAGTAAAAACAAAGATGGAGACAGGATTCCCAGCTAACGCAGTTATGTGACGGCGCTAACATCAGACGCAGTGTGGGCTAGAGGCTTGGCGTTACTGGAATAAGGATCACTGCAACTGAGCCAATGCAGCGAAGAACCATATGTTTATTTTTTGCTGTTTTCTTTTCAGTAAAAACCTCCTGAGCGTCAGACGACATTGTTTAAATGTCCTCTATTTAAAATAAATCAGTCACTAAAGCATTTATACAGTTGATTAGACTGATTGTATTTTTCCATTTTAACATATACTTACGTTGACAAACCTCCAACGCTACGACTGGACACGTGAGCAGTGCTACTAAAAACAGACATGGCTGATATATGGTTTTGCATTGGTTTAAAATGATTTGTTAAAACGGTTGGCCTCTTATTGCAAAGCATTCATTTATTCTGATTTCTGTTAACGTTAATGCGTACGCAAAATAAGGTAAATTGCATTCAGATGATCCAGCTCTATTTTTTATTGTTTTTTTGCTACATTAACATTACTGTTGTAGCTAACAGTTGATGCTAATCTGCTAAGCTAATTTTAGATCACCAATGTTGTGGTTTAAAAAAAAAACAGAGGGATAAAGAAAGATCTAAAAATAATAACCGAGAAGCAATGTAACTCAAACATTTGAGTATTTGCATTCTTCGGGCCAGCCCCAGAGAGCTAGAAAGGAGGCTAGACGTAGATTGTCGGGGCCCCAGTCTTTCAAGGAATCAATGCAAGGAATGAAAAGCCAAAAGATGGTGTGCGTAATGAGACTCTACTGCTGTGACTGTACCTTCACAACAACACCGTGAGAGAGATGTCACGTCGTTGGACTGTTACACAAGCGCAATTACCAGACTAGAAAAGCTACATTTCCAGGCCTTAGAAGCCAAGAAGCAGAAAACAAAACACTGCAGCATTAATTCAGATTACCCCTGCCTGCTTGAGATGTCCTTGTTTTTCTCGCCCCCAGCCCAAACAAGCAGAAGTCCTCCTAGAGGCCAACAGCTTGAACTTATCTAAGCAATTAGCGAGCCCAAAGCAGCCTGCTTTAATTTTCCTTAATCAGGCAATATTCTGTGATAAATTAGCCGCCAGACACGCAGCGCAGTGGGCAGGGAGCTGAACCAAAGGCGGGAATCTGCACTCAGCCTGATGCTTCAAAGCCACATCCTTAAACGCTTCCTCTCATCCTCCACACGCCGGAGTCCCGGCTTGTGGCAATTTTCTGTCTCCCGGCTTTGGAGCGACCACATGTTGAGTAGCGGAGCGCTTAAACCACTGAAGCACTCCTCCAGAAGCACTTAAACCAATAAGAACCTCTGAGCAGACTCCGAGACCGATACAATGGATTTGCCCTCAACGATTAGCAGTCAATTATTCCAGAGAGGCTGTGGACCCACCACAACCCTGATCAGGATGAAGCAGATACAGAAGATGAATGAATGAATGAACAAATGAATGAATGCTAATTACATACACACATATACAAGGTGGCATGGTGGTGCAACAGCTAGCGTTTCTATCACACAGCTCCAGGGTACTGGGGCTGTGTTCAAACCCCACACAGGTGGGGAGCTTGGTGATTTAGTTTCCTCCCACGGTCCGTGGATTGGCGACTCAAATGTGTCCGTAGCTGTGAGCGTGTCAGTGGGTGTCACTCTCCGATGCACTGCTGCCCCTCCAGGGTGCGTTCCCACCTTGCACCCAGTGATTCAGTGTTGGCAAAAGACCACACCGCAACTCTGAAATTGATAAACACTCAGACCTTCATTGATGTGTGTTCTGATCAAGGCCAACCACGCTGTTACAGAATGTGTTTACTCCTCACAAATGCTCCGCTGTCTTAACGAATGCATTTTCTACTTCCTGTCTGGGATTACCTTTGCTTTTCTTGGGATGTGCATGGCTAACTTTAGCTTACACCTCCTAGTGCGAGACCCTTTCTTTGTAAGCAGTGATTGTGCATTAATTTGTGCAGAAGCAGATATTTACTTATTTGCACCTGGGCCACACAAACTTTTGCATACCCACGCAGATTCTTTTGTTCAGCTCGAGTGGATTGACCAGGCTGCCTAACCCTGCCCAACCAGCCCTATTTGCCTGTATTTTTTTCTTTTCCTCTCCAAGATGATAAATACCAGTCATTAATTCAAAGGCGAATTCCACCGAGCCCAGGCGATTTATCACAGGTATTTTCCTCCCCAAAGAGAATTCATCCCAGTTAACCTTTTAGACCCTGGTGCCCAGCATTGATGGATGAGCTACTTAATAACAGATCCATGAGTTTGGTAATGAGATGAAAATGAATGCAATAGCATGACCTCTTAAGAAGAAAACCTGAAGTTTCCAAACATTTTCACCCAACAGCATTTTACCACCCGTCCTGTCTGGTGTCATCCGAACTGAAGATCATTCGGTTTTATTCCGTCGACATTCTTTTTCAAGTCCTGCGTGATATGAATAGGGTGTTTGCGTGGCCAGTTAGTTATTGTTTGCCCACTTACAGAGTGTTCTCAAGTTCCAAGAGCAGAAAAATAAAGAAAGAGAAGATGTTAACCTTGTTAAAAGGGAATTCCGTCATGTTGCTCAATCTTGTCTTCATAATAGAATGGTTTAGATATGAATTGTTTTTAAAAAAATCAGTATTTACAGGGTCAGAATTCTATTCTGTGATCAGTGGAAATCTTGGGTGAGGACTACAAACCCTTAAAAACACTTAAAGACCCAATGCTTCTTCTGAAATCAGCTGTATCAATGAGGATTTGTTTCCCCACTTTGCTGCAGTCTGCTGAGAAGATTCTACACCAGATACTGGAACACTGCTCCATGATTTTGATTACATTCAGTGAAATATTAGTGAGGTCAGGTTCTGATCACAAACCCTACACTGATTAATTCTCGTGACATTGTTTGTGCTCCATCAGGATAGAGAATGCAGTTCCATTACAACTGCCCCACACTTTGGTACCTTACAACCAGTGGCAATTGCTCTAAGACTGCAAGGGAAACTCAGTTTCCCCTAAAATGTAAAAAAATAAGTGATCAAATATATACTGTTGTGTGTACATGTCATTGAGTAAATATGCACTACAACACGCTCAACTTTTGTTCAGAATCAGCTTCTTATCACTGGTAAAGATGTGGCTTTCCTCTCAATCATTCCCGCAGCTTCACAGTGCTTTAAACAGTGAGGACGCTGAGTGTCCACAGAGTTCAATAGCGAAGCAGCGAAGTACAGCGAAACGAGACGAGTCATTGGATAAATGCTGGGCTTTGTCCCGCCCGTCGGACACTCAGCGTCTCTGGGGGTCTACGGTGCAGTGGGCTGGCCTCGGCCGGCCCGGACGCTCAGCTTCTGTATGATGATTGGATGATCTGTCTGAGGCTGAATCCCTTTTTGATTGACAGCAAAATGAGCGAATCAGCGATCCTTTGGTGTGAAGATCCGTGGGAGCACAGGCGGACACACTTCACATGGGTCAAGGCCGTTTAAGCAGCCTAGCTCTGCTGGCCATTGAGAGGACACTAGTCAAGTCCCTGGAAAAGACGCCTTGTTGGTACGACAGGATCACAGATCATTTTCTTAAAAAGGAACGGAGGGTAGAATTTACGTATAAATAAACCAACACATTTTATGATGTAGGCCGAAATTGAGCTTCCCCTCCTTGAAAGACCAGCATCGGCCACTGCTTGCAACTGTTGTTTTAGGCTGAAACAATGCTTCAGGCATGAAGCGTCATTCTCAGATCTGTTTCCACGAGAACACTTTAGATGCTGGCTTTCTTTCCCCACAACGCTAAACAATCCTAGACTCTGAGATTCCTATCTGAATGAATGTTGAAAACTTTAACTTTTAATCTAGCATGTATTAAAGCTGTGGAATTTCCCTTTAACAACAAATTGATTTGCATTAATCATATTATTCTCCAACAGAACTGAAGGGGAAAAAAACAAGACCCTCAAAGTGAAGCCTTTAAATCAGTCCCATGCTGTTGCAAATCCAACCCACAGCTAAAGTCCATTTACTCTGATCATGTTTTTGATTATGACGATTCCTACAGGCACTGAGCTCAGACGTGCCTGAAATCAGGTGAAAGAGCTGAGAGTTAATCCTGCGCGTATGCAGGCTTTAGAGGGAGACGAGTCTTGCCAAAGCACTGGCTCCTTGGCTGCACATTTAAAACAGCCTTCAAAAGCCCAGGGAGCATCTTCTGCCTGAACCTTCATCAAATGGGTAATTATCCCCCAATTATGATCTCTTGATACACTGCCCTTTGCTTGAGGACTCACGGTCATTACTAGTGATCAAAGACTCGCCCCCTGTACTTACGGAACACACTGGTGTATTCACCATGCGCTATATTTAAAGAGCAAATGTTAAAAAGCAGCGTTGATGCTTTTCCCTTAACACAAGACCCGTCATCAATGCCATTTCACGATGTGGACATGTCTGACGTTCCTGGGATAGTACATACAGGTTTAATAAGTGTTCATTTGTAGACTTATATTTGTACGCCACGTTTAGGTGCTCAGGTCCAAGGACATGGTTAATTTGATTTTCTGTATGAAAATAATAGACATATCGCCTACAGAGAAAACACCGGCACAGAGCTTCAACATATTGGGCACAAACAAATCTCAGGAATGTGGCCTGTGCAGACTTACTTCATATTTTCTATATTATTTGTTCCAATATCTTGCGTATCCAAACTTTTGTATCCACCCCTTATATCCAGTGAGTTTATCTACTTTAATATGTACCTGTTGTGGACACCGCTGGTCATTTTTCCCAAAGCCAAGTGAGTGTAGAAAGGTGAAAAGTCCTCAAGATGGGACTTTCTAGAGCAACGGACCCTTGTTCTTTGGAATGATCACATACCTTGGTGAAAGGGTGTGAGGACGTGATCCAGAACTAGTTCTTCAACATCAGTACCTGACTTCACTAATGGCTGAATACTATCAAATCCTGCTCGAAAGGTCAATACGGAGTAGTGAATGTTACTACAGCAACGGGGAAAACAAATTCCCTATTAATACCCTTCATTCCAGAATAAACCTAGGGCAGTGCCACTCCAGCTAATCCTAAATGTACTGGATGAAGCTC
Source organism: Hoplias malabaricus (assembly GCF_029633855.1). Taxonomy (NCBI): domain Eukaryota; kingdom Metazoa; phylum Chordata; class Actinopteri; order Characiformes; family Erythrinidae; genus Hoplias; species Hoplias malabaricus. The sequence goes on from NC_089811.1 coordinate 6,212,092, forward strand.
AAAAATCACACTACAGAGCACATTTCCACTGCTGCACAGCCCAGTAAGTCCCATTCTGTTGGCCACTGCTTTTCTATGGAGATTAAACAAGCCGTGTGCACACCTGAATGCAGTGTTAAAAATGGATTCTATCCAATACTGGTTGGAACTCAACAAATGGAAGGATTACGCTCAAACTTTGGGGTCATGCATGTACATTTTTTTGGATATGGCTAAAAGCTGTGGCCATTTCTTTGCCCATTAAGTGAAGGTCCCAATGTTACAAACCAAGTTATAGATAAAGCTGTTTACATTTGTACTCTGTAAAGGGACGTGTTTTATTGAACTTATTTTCATTTAGAAAATCGACATGTAATTTCAATCACGTGTTCAAACTTTTGCATACAATGCTGGTGCACTGCTAAGAAGCGTCTCTTTTTCTGTTCTTTTACGACAATCACGAAGGATACAGAACTGCTAAGGCCACTGAGATGGACTCTCTTTTCTTCTTTCCTCTTTTCGTGCGAACGTTCATCTGAGCTTTGCGACAAATGACACCTAACGGAACCTAAAAAGAGGATCGTCACTCACAAAGATGGAAGCATCTGTGGAACTGTTCACCAATCTGTAAGATGTTGTGCACATGGTCTATACGTCTGTTCCAGTCTCAAGCATTCCCCCATTAATGTGTTATTTTTCTCGTTTCCTTTTTATTATTATGATTACGATTATTATTATATTATACTTTTCTTTTGTGTTCAACACTATAACCATTTTTTTGAGACACCGACTAACTGTAGCTGGAAGCTATGAAAGATTGTTCTTTTTGTTTTGTTTTTCTAAACAAACAAACTGTTATATGAATTTGTGCCTGAAAACAAACTGTATCTATTAAGAAAACATACTGTTAAACAATCAGCTTTTATTACACACAGGCACTAAGGGTCATTCTTAAAGTCATTTCCTATAATCTATTGTTTCATATAGTAATGTTTATTATTCAAGGTAAATATTGTTATTATTATACGATATAAATTCAGAACCAGATGAATATATTTAAGAGAAATTAAAAGATGGAGACCACGAGTGTTTTGCTGGAGGCTCAGCCAAATGCTTGTGTTTTTCATCCAGTATTAAACCAATCCAAGGTGCCCTTCATTATGTACAGATGTGTAAATATCTCCCAGTGTGCAGTGTGTATTCTGAATTCAGAGGCTAAAAGAGGGGACAAAAATGTGTATTATTTATGAAGACAAAAACTATTTTGTTAAATAGACTGAAAAAGATGCATTCAACAAAAAAAGAAAAACATTGTGTGCGTGTCTGCGTCTGTGTGTGTGTGTGTGTGTGTTATTCTGGGCTGTGTTATTCACGGGTAAGAAGCAGATTGCACCTGCTGGCCCACCGGATACTGGTGCAGCTCGTGGGGCTCTGATCACTGATAGTGCAGACGCAGGGTTCTTCAACGCTGGCGTCAGCATCGCTCCACATCCATATCCAGGTTATGCTGGAAAACATCACATCTGCTGAGCAGAGGCTCACACAGCATGCACACACTATTCTGCAAGAGTCAGGAAAATGAGAAACAGAAATGTAGGACTCTCATTTGCTCATGTATGGGGGAAAACAGAACAAGCAGTGTTCTCTAATTACAGGAACGGTAAGACCAGCCCTCCGCCGAATTACATTCCAGTCACCACAGCCATTAAGTAGATGTTTTCCATTTTTTCCAGCACGGGTAAAACAACAAGCAGAGAACATAGTATTTAACAGAAAATTACACAGAAACCTCCACAGCTAAATCGAACAGCTTCATTTTCAGGTTTTCTAAGACATCCGCAGGTGTATTTTCCCCACAGCTCTCAGTGATGATAAAAACATCCAGAGGTCTGGACTCGAAGGCGGCTGAGAACAATAGCAGCAGCTTCTGTTTAATTTGCAAAGTTTCTTTTTATTGTCTCTCTATGGTCTCTAGGTAAAAGCCTTCTGACAGATGCACGTCTTTTTCTGACATCCCCCAGCACTGGGTCGTCTTCTCCTGTTGCGGGGCTGGCCAGTAAAACCTGAAGATGATGATGTTTCTCTTCGTTTGTGTTTATCTGGGAAGGTGATTTAGGGCTCTACAAGATCTTGTTAGATAATAAGAGCCCCATCCCATAAGTTACTACTTTTGGAAACCGTTGGAGGCATTGCGGTCCTGGAAGTTTCATCGCAAGACACAGTAATTAAAGACGTACTAATTTGTATTGATTTGTAGTTACGTTATCTTTAAGAGGGCACCTTGACCCAACCATTCGAGCAAAACACACCCCACACCGTTACAGCCCTACAGACCTCCCGCATAGCGTCCAAGCAATAAAGACTGCTTCATTTTATGCCTTCTATTTCTGGTTCCCACATATGTGCAGTTATGGAGAATACAGTACGTAATCTACATCTCTGTAGACCACAAGCTATGATTTTTGCACCGCTGAACTCTCCAATGTGCATTTATCTTTGTAGTGAAAGGCATTGTGAGCCAACTATAACAGCCCTCTCTCTATACAGTTGTGGACAGAGAGTTCTTGCTGACAGGGTTAGCTTTAGATTATTAAGCATTCAAGAAAAAAAAGCACCTTGAAATCAAGAAGGTCAAGAATAAAAGCGCTTTGGTACAAGACAAAGCTCTGAGCAGAGTTTGTAATGCAGGACCAAACCTGGACCTGGATCACAACCGTTTTCAGGTTTTGCATCCGCAGCATATTTGCACAAATTGGTGAATAAATTAAACGGCTCATACAAGCTCCCAGAAAAGTATACAGCAACTAAGCAAAACAAATGTACTGTTGAGCTGAATAACATTACCTCTAATGCGAGTTTGTTTGCAGAGGCCTGTGGAGTATAGACAAAAATATCAAACATACTTTTAAGTGCATTACGCAACCACAGAAAACAACACCCCCGGGACCAGGGCTGAGCACGTGCTCCTCGGCTCCGGAGCTCTGCTGAGCCGACTCCTCTCAGGCTATTGTCGGGAAGGTGTGTAAAGTTTAGTTCGGCGTACAATGGTTCTGTGCTCTTTACATCAGCCCATGGTTTGTCTGTACCCTCCTATTAATCAGGCCTTTGAAACCCTGTCCACGCCACTAATTGCCTCCTCCAAGTCCCTGCAAGACGGAGGCCAAGCAATTTAATGCAGCTCACAGCAATCAATAGCAATTAGGAGCATCCCTGAGTAATCCCACTGAAAGCAGTGTTTTGGGAGATGGCCAAAAAAAGACCTTAGAGATCGAGGCCCCTGAAATCTTGCTGTTTTTTCCTCCCCCTTATACCTTCGCTGAGGAGAACGGCTGAGAAAACTTGTTTATTTTGTCAGCAGAGAAAGTGCCATCTTGGTGAGTACAGGATTAATTGCTCATGTCCTACACTGCTGCTCGGTGGGTTGCTTCCTTAAATCAATCTCCACACTCGGTACGGACTTGAGGAGCAATAAATAAATAAATAAACAAACAAACTCTTCTTTTTTTTTTTGCCTTACACAGATAGGGAAAATTAGTCATAGCCGAACATCAAACAAGCACCGAGGTTTAGCAATTACATCGTGTATTTTAGGGTGAAACATTGCCAAGGTCTTTTCATGGTTTTCACACAAGTTGCACAATAAATGCAGCATTCAAAGTGGGTCACAGCAGGAAAAAATAAAATAAAATAAAATTTAAAAAAAGCAGCTGTATCCTAATTTTCTTTCTTTCAGATCGTATAATTCAACCCATAAAAAGAACAGGCACAATAGCCCCGCGAAGCCATTCACAAATGTTCACCAGAGTACTCTGCAGAGCGAAGCGAATCTCCACAAGATAGGACTCTTCTCTCCTCATGGCGTTTAATAGAGATACAGTAATTATAATCTTTCCTTAGAATTCATTCTCAATCTTGACGTCCGAATCAAATTAAAGCACTCATCACAGACAAAAACATACACAGCTTGGTTATTTTGGTTATGTCTCTTGCACAATAAAACGCTTTTACTCTCAATTAGTTGGTTTAAGTGTGTCATGACGTCACCGTGCAGTCATCTGTGTAAGTTTTAGTCAAACTACAAAAGTCCTTATCAGATAATTGCCAAGTAGATTAAAAAAACCCGTCTTCGCTAAGGCCCAGACGATATGAAGTATTTGTGATTCCAATTTGGTTGGACTAACAATGTCAATAAAGATACTGTACATATGATTCTTCTTCATTATAACGATTTTAATTTCCCGCTCCAGAGGGCAGATCAAAATGATCACCCTCAACATATTCATTTTTGATTTTGGTTTGAAAATACCGAATAGAAAAGAACATAGCGTTAAAATCGTACATAAACCAATTATCATTTTTATATCCGCAACACTGCCGGCCAATATCAGTAACAACAAAGATCACCAATAGTGTTCGATGGCATCGGCAAAACAATTCCGCTACTGGACTGTGGTGGGTTTTGGTTTGATTACGTAAACATTCCTGTTGATTTAAAGCTCTGGTATGGGTAGAAGGCTGAAAGCTTTGATGCAATCCAGAAGCCAGGAGGAGGGAGCTGACCACACTTTGCCTAGACGAACTCGGCTGGGTTTGTAGGAGCTCTCCGGGTCATAGAGGATGTACTGAGTGCAAAAGGCTTGGTCCGAGCCTGGCTCTGCGTGATACGCCGCTGAGCTCAGTGTCTGCGTGACATCACTGTCCGGTTTGGGCTGTCTGCTCAGGAGATGACCACCTCCTGCTTTGACCAGCAGCAGGAGCTCTTCTTTAGGAGGCTTCTGGAACGATCCCAGCAGGTAGAAAAAGCAGCCATCGAACAGCGGTGGAAGCTGGAGAATGAATGAATGAATAAACAAACAATTATCCAAAGAAACCGCTAAAATAAGACATTATTTTCTGGTTTGTCTGGGAACAAAGAATTTGACACGCACTAAAGTGAAGGGTTTTAATGACAACCTCATTATTGAGTGATTAAACGCTCTTAAAATGTTATGTAACGACTTTAAGTAAATAATTTACATATCTTCATTCAAGATTATCGGAAAGGAAGAGGAGTTTCACGTTAAAATTCAGCACAAATGTAAACCACTAATGAGTTATATAAAGTTGTATGTCAACTAAGGTCAACTAAGCTTTTACACAGAGCATAATCATTAAAACCTGCTCCTAAAAGTATAAAGCATTAATCAATTTAATCCTGTCTTTGTCTGCCTCAGAACAAATGTAACTGAGGTTTTTCATATTATCACTTCAAAAAATGACTAAAACAATGATAACAGCAAAACAAACGTGGTTTAATAAGTTATGTTCAAATTAAATATGAAAATATAAAAACAACCAAAACCAAGCTGTATTATTGCTAGCGTAGACCTTGCCCTGAGAGGCGATGAGAAGGCGGTGAACTCAGGAGGTTTTGGGCTTGGCTTGGATGCCTGTGCGTAATGCCGTGCCCCTGCACCCAGGGCTTGAGTGGTCAAATAGAAGGGAGGAGACGGGGTGGTGGTGGTGGCTGCGATGATGTTGTTCAACACAGGGATGAAGTGAGAGTGAAGGGGTATAAATAGAGCAGTGGAAAGGTGATTGGGGCGTGGTCCGGCTCCTAAAACTCCATCATATTGTAACTATTTTCAGAAATATGATACATCTCCAGAATGAACATTACTCACAACTTCGTGACAAACTCCAAATTCTTCGGAGACTCAGTTTTATTTTATTTATAAATGAATGAATGAATGAATATCACTAATCCAGAGGAACTCAACTTGGGCTGTATGGATGTGTTTGACATTTTCATATTAGACTCTGCCTGAGCTTGGACATCACCACATATCTGCTCTGATAACAACTAAACCTAGAAATTATCTGCTTAGTTCGATCAGCTGAGACTATTTGAAGCCTATTTAAATGTGTCATGCCCTGAAAAACATGGACTACTCATTATCAACACAAGTAACATTCCATAATGTTACTGATCATTTCAATCTTAAGTTACTCATTTTGTTTAATCACAAATATAACGATGCAATGTTAGTCGTCTTGCCCAGGTATTCTTACTGTTAAAGTGTGGTCTTGCTGTCCAAGCTGGGTCTGAAACCCAGTCTGTTGTGTGGAGGGCCAGAGGTTTTATTTATTCATTATCTGTAAGCGCTTATCCAATTCAGGGTCGCGGTGGGTCCAGAGCCTACCTGGAATCATTGGGCGCAAGGCAGGAATACACCCTGGAGGGGGCGCCAGTCCTTCACAGGGCAACACAGACACACACACACTCACTCACACACTCACACCTACGGACACTTTTGAGTCACCAATCCACCTACTAACGTGTGTTTTTGGACTGTGGGAGGAAACTGGAGCACCCGGAGGAAACCCATGTGGACACAGGAAGAACACACCATACTCCTCACAGACAGTCACCCGGAGGAAACCCATGTGGACACAGGAAGAACACACCATACTCCTCACAGACAGTCACCCGGAGCGGAAATCGAACCCATAACCTCCAGGTCCCTGGAGCTATATGACTGCGACACTACCTGCTGCACCACCGTGCCACCCGAGGTTTTATTTAGAATTAGCTAATTCAGGTCAAGAAAGTAAAAATAAATAAATTAGTTAATTAATTTAAAACAGTCCCAAAACATTCTTTAAACGCCCCTGAAAGGCACTTCAGCCATGAACATAACACTGTTCCTACACTCTCCCTTGACCCCACTTTCCTGCCAGTCCACTGGATCAAACCAGTGACTTTGCAGGTCCAAGCACAGTCCTCTAACCATTAGGTTTCCCTGTTAAAATGACGATCTTATTTACCGGTTAAGGATTCAGTCTGATGCTGGGCTAAACATATTTTTCACCATTAAATATCCATTTTATTTAGGTTTCTGCTTAATCAAGGTATGGGAACCTAACATTTCCTATCATGTAATGGCCTAGCACTACAGCATGGGAGCAGGACAGAGAGGGAAAGAGAGAGAATAAGAGCGAGACAGAGAGATCTCCTCAGAGGGAAAGTGTATTCACTCTGCTGCATGGAACACCTCGACTCTCATACTCAAGTTTGATAAAGAAAATCTTCTGATTTTAACAAGGGCTGCACGGTCGATACGAACCGAAAATCCTCAGCAGCTCCCAAAAAGCTAATCTCATATTAAACACATGAATTTATAAATAAACATTTAAACCGGGACATGTGTGTTTACAAAAATGTCAGAAAGAGTGAAGCAGATCAGACAACAACCAGAGTAAACAGACTGAGAGGCGTTTGAGCAAGAGCTGCAGGGTTCTGTCAGTCAGTGGGGAGATGGAGAAGAGGGGAAGAGAAAAAGAGGAGAGGAGGGGCTGTGAGTTGTTTAAAGGTGACTGCTCTCTGGGTCAGAATTAGCTCAGTAACTGAACTACAGCCACAGGCCAGTGGAGAGTGTGTGTGTACATGTGTCCCGGAGGTCCACAGATGGAGCACATCAGCACACATTTTAACCTCAGCCTTCAAAAGCACAAAAGAGTGAAGACTCTCAACTCACACCTGTCACGTGGTCTCTGGCTGTCCCCTGTTCAGCTTGATGTTCTTATGTTTACAAAGGGTTAGTTTATATTCCAAATAGATCTAAAAGAGTCATTACAAACCCTGATTCAAAAGCACCATTTTCCAGTTGAGCTGAATTTGTTGAAATGTTTATGTATTTATTTTTAAAAGTGATGTGATTGTGGTTTAAATTGTGATTATTTTCTATAATATAAAAACAGGCTGGCGGCACGGTGGTGCAGCAGGTAGGTGTCGCAGTCACACAGCTCCAGGGGCCTGGAGGTTGTGGGTTCAATTCCCGCTCCGGGTGATTGTCTGTGAGGAGTGCGGTGTGTTCTCCCTGTGTCTGCGTGGGTTTCCTCCCGGTGACTGTCTGTGAGGAGTGTGGTGTGTTCTCCCTGTGTCTGTGTGGGTTTCCTCCGGGTGACTGTCTGTGAGGAGTTGGTGTGTTCTCCCTGTGTCTGTGTGGGTTTCCGCCGGGTGACTGTCTGTGAGGAGTGTGGTGTGTTCTCCCTGTGTCCGCGTGGGTTTCCTCCAGGTGACTGTCTGTGAGGAGTGTGGTGTGTTCTCCCTGTGTCTGCGTGGGTTTCCTCCGGGTGACTGTCTGTGAGGAGTGTGGTGTGTTCTCCCTGTGTCCGCGTGGGTTTCCTCCGGGTGACTGTCTGTGAGGAGTGTGGTGTGTTCTCCCTGTGTCTGCGTGGGTTTCCTCCGGGTGACTGTCTGTGAGGAGTGTGGTGTGTTCTCCCTGTGTCTGCGTGGGTTTCCTCCCGGTGACTGTCTGTGAGGAGTGTGGTGTGTTCTCTCTGTGTCTGCGTGGGTTTCCTCCGGGTGACTGTCTGTGAGGAGTGTGGTGTGTTCTCCCTGTGTCTGCGTGGGTTTCCCCCGGGTGCTACAGTTTCCTCCCACAGTCCAAAACACAGGGTAGGTTGATTGGCGACTCAAAAGTGTCTGTAGGTGTGAGTGTGTGAGTGAATGTGTGAGGCCCTGTGAAGGACTGGCACCCCCTCCAGGGTGTATTCCTGCCTTGTGCCCAATGATTCCAGGTAGGCTCTGGACCCACCGTGACCCTGAACTGGATAAGCGCTTACAGATAATGTAAGGATGGATAAAAAGAGGTGTTTATTTGGACAAGTCTACTTCTGTATGCTACTCTGTCTAGTGCACAATGTTTGTTCGCAGAGAAATGAAATGACATGAATTTGACATGTAATAAAATGTATTTTTATAATTAGTTTAGTGAATCAGCTGTGGAAGAGTCTACACGTCATTCAGAACACTCAAATCTACTCGTGAATTAGAGTCGTTATAATGAGATCTGAATGAACGCAAGTAAATGTTCAAATATTGGTTCCGCTCAGAAGGAACAGATTCGTTATTTATTCAGTTTTTGAGTCCTGCTGCTAAATTAGACATGATTCAATGATGCGAGGTGCAGCACAAAAACATATTTCCTTTTGGAATAAAACAACAGTGTGTGATTTGTGACAGCAATTCACAACATATATAACATTTACGTGGGGTTGTTTGATTGATTGTTGTTACACACACACACCTCCACTTTACTAGATCATTAGAACACAGCAGTTGTGTGACAATTCCACGATGAACGAACCAAAAGAAATGCCCCAAAAATTCTTGAAATAAAATCTTTACACTGACTTCCACTGAAATTTAAGAACGTTTTTTTCCCCTTCTGTAAACTTGCACTCCTGGATACATGTATTTGATTGGACGGTGATGCCCCTTGCTCTAACATAACCACATCCACATAAGAAGAGCTTGTTAATTACCTGTAGTGCTTGCTGAAGCAGGGAAACAGAGGGCCTCAGGGACCCAATTCAGGAATCCCTGGCTTAAACAAGCACTAAAAATTTATTAGCAGAATTAACTACCTCAGACTGGTGCTCCCATACACAGCTAAGCACTCCGCTCCCCTACCCTTCCTTTTGTCATGTTCAATACCTGCAAAAGATATTTTATTTGATTAAACTGTACCGTTCCTCCATAGGCACTAAATTTGTGCTAAACACAGGAGTTTGGCGAGAAGGCGTCGATGGCCTTAATGGTTCCGCGGTGTAAAAGGGTTTGTCTTGAGAGCCGTGCTGTTTCGGGTCTATTGCCTCCGCTAGAGTCATTTGCCCCCAGGGAAGAGTGAAGCTTTCTAAATGAGCCAGAATCTATACGACAGGACATAATAAAAGCCAATGTGCCCAGAGGAAGACACGAGGACCTACCGGGCCCATGCAAGAGGCCATTTAGCGAGAAAGAGCACCGTGTGGCATTAGACCACCCTTATTCAGTTTCTCCAGAGAGCGAACTGGCTGCCGTTAGAGCTCACACCTGTATCGGCTTCACTCACCAGATTGTCCCTGTTCAAACGAGACCGCCGAGGACCCTCACCGGCCTCAAAATCACTCTCCTCCAGCCACCTGTCCTTCTGCAGGCAAGCATCCAGCCCTGAGAGAGAGAGAGAGAGAGAGAGAGAGACCATCTTTCTTGGTGACATGTCAGCATGGTAAAGCTGAACGCTTTGTATATCTCAGGGCTACACGTACAAAGCCATTCCCAGCAGTGATACAACATTTCCTTAAAGGATGCAGACGGCTGTTATTATGTCTGAGCATCAGGACAAGGTTTTCAGCGCGAAGAGAGACGATTGTAAAACCAGGACATGCAGGTTCTTTTGAAACAAGGACAAAAGGAGGGCTTTTTCAGCCCCTTCAGCAGCAGAGATATAATGCTTTACAGAAAAAAATAAATAAATAAAAGCCACATTCTCATTTCCTCATTTCACTATTGCAGTGTACAAGGGTTCCCAACAAAGGCGGCAGCTGCTGTTGCAGCTTCAGAAGCAGCCCACTGCCTGCATTTTTCATACACTGCACTCTTTTTGTAAATATCAGGTCGGTTTTATGCTAACTCCACTCATTTAAAAGGAGGACACTTTTTTTTTTTTTTTTAAGTGCTCTACTGGGAAAGGAAGCTGCTATTGTCTATTGTTCTACCGTGGGTGGTGACAAAAGACAAGTAGAACAAGCAAAGCCGTCACAGTGCTCCTCTAAAAGTAAGTGTGGAAAATTGGAAGGCCACAGGTAGGGGTCAGAGGAGTCTCCTTAATCCCTGATTACACTCCAGAGAGAAGCGCTTTCTCTTCACCTCTCAATTGCTGCTGAGGAGAGCTGTGAGTGCAAATGGGCTTCAAATGAAAATCAAATCGGCGAGGTAACCATGCATTTCTGCCCACATCCCCTCTGCAATCTCTTAGCCTAATGAAAAACCCACTTTAGATTAAAACTTCGCATGCCATTGTGGCCGTGTGACACGGAGCCATTAGCGAGATAGTGCTTTTCGCATCCTCCTAGACCAGTCACCATAAAACCGCTGTCTCTATCTCCAGCGCTGCCAGAGTCTGTAACAGAAAGAACATACAGCTAGACATTAAGGACACAGTGGGGTAAAAGAAAAAAAGGAAAACCACATACACGCACACTCTCGCTTTCCTCCACAGTAGTCATCAGCCATAATTACATTTCCTGTGCCTCTAATTACAGCTTTCATTTCCAGAAGCCCTGTCGAGTCAGTGGTGCCAAAGCCAGAACCCGGGGTTAATCCTGCTCCTCTCCGGACGATAGGGCCGTCTCGTTAGCCAAGCGGCGAGGAGCCATTAGCATATCAGCTAATTAGATTCACCGCGATGAGGAGACTTGTGTTTGTGTGTGCTCACGTATGGAGGCACTGCTCTCAGAAGTTTACTTTCACTCTGAATGCGGAGGAACGTCATGTAAAATTAAATATGTAACAAATTTCACTGTGGGTGCTGAAAAAAAATGTAATTCAAATTTAATTACTGAGTGATTTAATGACATTACGCTGGAAGTTTCAGGTTCAACACAATTCCTGATTCAGAGGTTAAAATTAGAGATTAAATCAAAAAACTTCCAATGAATCCTTTATATCTTGAAATTAAAATGTGTAAAAATCAATTTCAGGGCTCATTCGATTTTAAATATTTCAGATTTTTTATATAAATCACCTGTGTAAGACGGCTCATGCCTTACTGCAGGGGCAGTGTGCAGAATATTGGTGGTAAAAGATTAGTAAATTGCCACAGGGCAGTTTCTATAGTAAAGAGCTGTTGTGGCAGCACATGGAAGACCTACAGCATATTAGGAAGGTGTACATACTGTTTTGGCCTTTCATTCTTTCATTATCTGTAACCCTTATCCAGTTCAGGGTCGCGGTGGGTCCAGAGCCTACCTGGAATCATTGGGCGCAAGGCGGGAACACACCCTGGAGGGGGCGCCAGTCCTTCACAGGGAAACACACAAACTCACACTTGTTATTTTGAGTCACCAATCCACCTACCAACGTGTGTTTTTTTTGGACTGTGGGAGGAAACCGGAGCACCCGGAGGAAACCCACGCAGACACAGGGAGAACACACCACGCTCCTCACAGACAGTCACCCGTAGGAAACCCACGCGGACACAGGGAGAACACACCACACTCCTCACAGACAGTCACCCGGAGCGGGACTTGAACCCACAACGCCCAGGTCCCTGGAGCTGTGTGACTGCGAAACTAACCTTCTGGCCTTTCACTTTTAACAAATACAATATTTATCAAGATACAAAAAGACTAAACAAATTAAACATTTATAATGAAAAGAACTGTATTAGCTTCAAAGGAACTTTAAAAGACATTACACTGCTTATTTTGTTGTGGTCAGTGGGAGCTTTAGCCAAACCACCACAAAAAGCCCACAGGGAGTCAAGGCTGAAATTCAACTACAGGGGATGAATAAATTGTGTTGATGGGGATGATTTTATGAAAATAAACCAATATATTTATTTTTCCCCCAGTTTAAAACCACACGCATAAGAACATTCCAGAACACTCCACACTCTCTGCTTTTTGTTACGGAGCCTTTCAAATGGAGAGACCTTAAATGAATAAAGTGCCTGTGTTTTGTTTTCAAATTGGTCTGGCTTAGATTTTAACTATTTATACAAGGAAAACAGAATCGCCCATAGAATATCACTGGCAAAATATTCCGTAAGAGCTGTGTGCAACTGGACTGTATATTTTTCTATCTCCAGAGAAAGCACAAACTGAATGATTGTGTTCTAGTACAAAAGAAAATGCAGAGAAAGAGAAGGAAAAATAACCACAATTTCATATTTGAAATAGCAAAGCTTTCTCTGCAGCTTGTCTGAGAAATGCTGTGTCCACAGTGAACCGGACATCAAAAGGGGGATATAAGACCAGCAGGCACACACTCGAATGCGCTGGATGTCTTCCGAGTCTTAGAGCAGACCTTGAGCAACAGAATCGCACAGACAGTGTATTTGCAACACTAACAACAGCCAACAGCCACGGAGAGTCAACTTGAGAAGGATCAGAAAAAGAGTGAAATCGTAACGTGGAGGGAAAACATCTTGCTCTTACTGAGCAGAAATCTCTTTCAACAAAAAGGCTGCTGTGCTGTGGTTGCCCCTCAGATTATAACTGGTGCTCTAGGACCAGCTGTTATTTGGGAGGAACATCCATGGTAAATAAAAAGGTTTCTAAATCAGCCTTTTAGTGGTTTGCGATGCGAGTCAGTCTTGGAGATTGAAGTAGGTTAAAGTGAGCTTACAGCTGAAGTTGACCACCCAGCAGCCGCTGAGTATGCCCTGCAGTGTAGTAAGGGTGGTGGGCAGAGGACCATCCGGCACGACCACATGGCTGACTGGAAAGGGGCAGAGAAACTAAAAGTTAGAGTCCATCACAATCTAAAAACAGACAAATATAATCAATCACAATTCTCCAATGTCAATGTCGTCAATCTAGAGAAGGGAGGTGCCTGGAATCCAATTATGTGCTTCTCAGCTATAAGTTAGCTCAGCTTAGACATGCTGCTTGCCACGATGGAAAATAAAATGTCAATGGTAAATATGGTTGCAGTTTTTTTTTTAACTCAAACACCAAGAAGTTTGTGTTGTTGAGCATCAGCATTTTGATGGTCATTTAGTAGTGCAAATGAGAAACTCATTCATTCATTATCTGTAACCCTTATCCAGTTCAGGGTCGCATTGGGTCCAGAGCCTACTTGGAATCATTGGGCGCAAGGCGGGAATACACCCTGGAGGGGGCGCCAGTCCTTCACAGGGCAACACAGACACACACACATTCACACCTACTTACACTTTTGAGTTGCCAATCCACCTACCAACGTGTGTTTTTGGACTGTGGGGACACACCACACTCCTCACAGACAGTCACCTGCAGCGGGACTGCGACACTACCTGCTGCCCCACCGTGCCGCCCATCAAATAAGAAACTGAAGTCTGAAAATGTTGGTTGGATCTGCCCAAAGTTAATCTAAACTTTCCCCCCATTACAGCAGCCGTCCACTTGAGTATTTTCTCACCTAATTTCACCACGTCTCAAACATGTACGATCCTAACTGGTGAGATAAGATCGTTCATTACTCCTCTGCTACAATAGCTGCATGCAGAACTAACCAAGCAAGTTTCAAAACCCAAATTTGGCTGATTGATGAGAAAACAGTGTAGATTTTCAACATGTTATTCCCTTAAAAACACTGGTGTTTGAACAGCCTTTATTTTTATTAAAACTGAATGATGTCTGCGTTTCCAGAATTTAAGTGGTAACAGGTTTTTAAATCTCCGCTTTCTGCAAATTGTATATATATAGAAAAAATATGATATTTTATATATTTATTTATAGACACACTCACACATAATAAAAACAAAAACACGGTGTTATTTAATACAGCAAAGGAAATTTGCAAATAATTTACATACCTCACATAAATGGATCAATTTAATCAAACCCATTAATGTAAACAAACGCTGCCTGTTGACTCTTTGTTTCACACGGAGCGAGAACCTGAAGAGTACCACCCAATGTGACAGCTCTTAATTAAAAATCAAATGATTACTCACAGCCTTCTAAGTAACAAAGGCTTTCTGCTTAGTAATTACAGAAAACTCTTAATTATTTCTCAAATGTATGTGTGTGTATGTTCAGACAGCGCACTTTTCTGTAAACCTCTTTAAATGAAAGCAATTTCCAGAACAAATGGAAAATGTTTACAAAAGGCCTAAAGTCTGACTTTGTGACAAGCACGTTCACGTTCTGTTCGGGCAAGTATTGGATTCTGTCCCCGTTTAACAACACGGACGAGCGACTTGTGACAATCTGCTTCAGTTATTTTAATTTTGCCCGATTTTCCAACTCCGACTAGCTCAGATGATGAGACTGCTCTTTGTGTTTATCTATTCCTGTGATTTTCTGAGCTGTATGAAGTCTCTTGAGAGGAGCATTTGCAGCAGCAAACGTAAGTATCATCATATGCGTCTACTGCATGAGGGGCAATTTCGCAATTATACTTTTATACACAAGGTGGATGGTTACACGCTTTAATCAAAACTTTGCTGCATTTAGAGGAAAGAAAAGAAGGAAGAAGCACTTTTAAAACTCAATATGTGATGGCTTTCTGCTCAAGTGAACTAGAGAATCGGCTACAAAGCTACCATTTTAATGGGGAGAAACTCAAGCTGGAAAAAACAAGAATTTCACTACTCTAGTACATCAGGAGTCAACATGATTCATTTTGTAAACTGCTTTCCTAAAAAATGTTATGAACACATGCTTTGCTTAATATCAGTCCATACAAAAACCAAAAGACTGTATTTAAATCACACACACACACACACACACACACACACACACACACACACACACACACACTCTGTAACCCTTATCCAGTTCAGGGTCGTGTTAGGTCCAGAGCCTACCTGGAATCATTGGGTGCAAGGCGGGAATACACCCTGGAGGGGGCGCCAGTCCTTCACAGGGCAACACACACACACCTACAGACACTTTTGAGTCGCCAATCCACCTACCAACGACACAGACACAGGGAGAACACACCACACTCCTCACAGACAGTCACCCGGAGGAAACCCACGCGGACACAGGGAGAACACACCACACTCCTCACAGACAGTCACCCAGAGGAAACCCACGCAGACACAGGGAGAACACACCACACTCCTCACAGACAGTCACCCGGAGGAAACCCACGCGGACACAGGGAGAACACACCACACTCCTCAGACAGTCACCCGGAGGAAACCCACACAGACACAGGGAGAACACACCACACTCCTCACAGACAGTCACCCGGTGGAAACCCACGCAGACACAGGGAGAACACACCACACTCCTCACAGACAGTCACCCGGAGGAAACCCACACAGACACAGGGAGAACACACCACACTCCTCACAGACAGTAACCTGGAGCGGGAATCGAACCCACAACCTCCAGGTCCCTGGAGCTGTGTGACTGCGACACTCACCTGCTGCTCCACCGTGCCGCCCGCACACATTAATATATACGATCACAACACACCCGTCACCGCACCTCAGATACGTGCTTGAGTCTGCTATTCTCAGAGTGCTGACTAATGTATTATTCCTAGAGGAATTATTTTTATGAAAGTAAAAGAAAAGAACATGAAACAGATACCTGCAGAAGAAAAAGTCGCAACCCGTTTTCCACCAAGAATCTGTGCTGCTTTGATAAGCTGCTTCTGCTGCGCTTGGGTCAGTTTGCTACCAATTAGAGCGACCGGTACATCCCTTCTGATAACGCCCGCAGCCTACAAAAACACATTAACCGTAATGAGGATATATCAATAGGACAAGCACATTCCAGTAAAAGGGATGTTTAACATCAAGCGAGTAAAGTATGACAGTCATGTGAATATGTCATGGTCCTACCTTTGAGGAGCTTACTGGGGAGGTCAGTGGTGTGGCCACAATATGAGGTGCATTAGAGTCCACTCTTAGGACCTCTTTCATTTCTTCAGTGAGTGCATAATCAGCAGGTCGGAGTCCAACAATATTCCTGTCACACAAATTTGTTTATTCATTTATTTTATTATTTATTTGGACACATGATACATATATTTTACCTGGATTCCGTCCACAGCAGTTTATACAGTTTCATGGTTAAGTGGGTAGATTGTTTTTGTAACTTAAAATACTTTAATATCATTCATTCATTATCTGTAACCCTTATCCAGTTCAGGGTCGCGGTGGGTCCAGAGCCTACCTGGAATCACTGGGCGTAAGGCGGGAACACACCCTGGAGGGGGCGCCAGTCCTTCACAGGGCAACACACACTCACACATTCACTGTAATATCATTCATTCATTCATTATCTGTAATCCTTATCCAGTTCAGGGTCGCGGTGGGTCCAGAGCCTACCTGGAATCATTGAGCGCAAGGCGGGAATACACCCTGGAGGGGGCACCAGTCCTTCACAGGCCAACACACACTCACTGTAATATCTATATCTAATATAAAATAAAATGTACAATGTTCTTGACTTGGGTATATACACAGGTATGAATGTGTCTAACATTTATTCATAAATAGAGGGTATTAAAAGGGCACTGTCAGCTTCTAACCTTCCAGAAAAGATTAACACTTGATGTTTTCACATTTCTGTGAATAGATGATGGCATACGACAGGGATGATTAGTTCTGAATCAAAAGCAAAACTGAATCTCATCCCAAAGTTATTGGACAGAGCTCCACCGCTCCAGAAAACACAGCTCGGCTGGGATTTATACCCACCGTCCCATACTTGGCACCTCATAGTGTCCCATGTTACTGGTCAAATGAGGCATGTCTACAAGCACGTCGTGTAGTTTTAAAAGATGAAACAGGCTAAAAAGACTAGAGGACTTAACACTAACCTCTGTAATTTATATATTTAAAGAATATTTATATAGTGAAACAATAAGCATAACTGCATATATCCAGCAGTGGTAAGAAAGTATTTGAAGATAACATTTAAGCAATACCAAATTCACTTGTGTGTGCTACCAACTAATGAGTCAAGCGCACAGGTCCGTGACCGGCACAAAGGTGCCCGCTGGGGTTTTAAGTCGAGCAGTTGGCTCATCCCCACTCGTTAGATTAAGCGTCAGCATGAAGATAACACCTGGGGGACAATTAATAGGTCCACTGGTCCATAAAATATTTCATTTGAATTCAGGAGCCATCAGGTCCCTCTTCCTAAGTGTGTGTTTGCACAAATATACACCTATATGCACTAAACAACAAAACTCAAACACACACACACACACTTTTTGTGTGTGTGTGTGTGTGTGTATATAAATAAAGAAATAAAGTATCAAGACAACAGCCCATGTTCATTTGACTCAGTGCTGAGAAAGGCAGAGTGCTATCACACTGATGTTTCAACACCATGAGTGAGCACTCTATGGAAGAGTAGAGGCTGTAACTGCAGCAGAAGCAAAAAAAATTGATTAATCTGCATCCTTGATTCTAGATGAAACACTGGAGAAGCAGGTGTCCCAAAACTTTTGAACATAGTGTCTGTTATTATTGCTTCGAAGATGAAAAATTTGTAATCTGGTCTATGCTTTGCAATATACGAATAAGCCACAGCCTGCTCAGAACGCCATTAATATCTTAGATGACAAATCGGACACTGACGCCAGAAGTAATGCAGCCCAGCGAATCACAGATCGATAAAAATGGGAAAATTACAAACCCTTTGAGATGCACCAGATGTTTCTATTCATGCAACTGGAAAACTGCAGCAATCAAGTGTGTGTGTGTGTGTGGGGGGGGGGGTGTTGCTCGGAGCCAAGCGTGGCTCATCGATTGATGGGAAAGCTCTCCTTCACACAATGCATTCATTCTCTGTGAGACTCTGTCACAGATGTGCACACCAGAAAAAAATCAAATAAAATACTCACGTTCCACGTATCTACTGCTTCATAACCAAAAAATTATTCTTTTACACCCTCCTCATCATACACACACACACCAGGTAGCACAGGTCACACTATCTAGCTTATACAAGCAGCAAAACACACACACGACCAAAGCCACTGTTGTAGTGTGAGCAAATAAATGAATGCAAATGTGTGCATGCTTTGCTTTTTGCTGTGGTGCTATTGTGACGTTCAGACATGTAAACGTTGTGCTTGGGATCCGGAATTCAAACCTGAGGACAGTCAGAGACACACATCATACCATTACGGTTGAGGACTAGCTCTGGAGGACATTCCAAACCCAGCTAATTCCGTGGCAGTGTTCTCTCTCTCAGAGCTGGGAGCGGGGAGAGGGAGGGCAGGCCGATTGTCTTTGACAGAACTGGATTGCTTTTGTCTACTGCGACTATGACAGAGCCGACATCGTTCCCTTTCACTTCTGCCTCTGAGACGAGAGAGGCACATTTTGCTGATGTCTTCCGTACTGCGCTCCACTATAGGCAATCAATGCACAAAAGAGCCACAGATAGAGGCGTGCATTACGGATGATGAGAGTTTTCCACAGAAAGTACAGAGATGCCCTATGGAACAGCCAAACTACACCTTATACACCCTCTCTGTCAATCTCTCGACAGGTCAGCATCTCTACTGTAATGAGCCCGCACACAGAAGAGGCACAATACCCCTTCTACCGTCACTGGGCAATAGAAGCTGAGGAAAAATGTCACACACAGGTCAGATTCCTAGTAGAGAGAGGGGACACAACCCCCCAGCCCAAGAAAATAATTTTAAAAACACAAAAAAATAAAAGAAAAATGATCAGATGTGTCCCTCATAAAATTAAGGAACATTTTATAAAACAGTTTAGCAGCTGCACATTTAGTGCACTTTTTCATGTTAAATTTGTCTCTAAGAGATGGCTGCATTTGGTTTGTGGGTCCAGAGCCTACCTGGAATCATTGGGCTCAAGCAGGGAACACACCCTGGAGGGGGCGCCACTCCTTCACAGGGCAACACACACACACACACACTTACACCTACGGACACTTTTGAGTCACCAATCAACCTACCAACGTGTGTTTTTGGACTGTGGGAAGAAACCGGAGCACCCGGAGGAAACCCAGGCAGACACAGGGAGAACACACCACACTCCTCACAGACAGTCACCCAGAGGAAACCCAAGCAGACACAGGGAGAACACACCACACTCCTCACAGACAGTCACCGGGAGGAAACCCACGCAGACACAGGGAGAACACACCACACTCCTCACAGACAGTCACCGGGAGGAAACCCACGCAGGCACAGGGAGAACACACCACACTCCTCACAGACAGTCACCCGGAGGAAACCCACGCAGACACAGGGAGAACACACCACACTCCTCACAGACAGTCAGCCGGAGGAAACCCAAGCAGACACAGGGAGAACACACCACACTCCTCACAGACAGTCACCGGGAGGAAACCCACGCAGACACAGGGAGAACACACCACACTCCTCACAGTCACCCGGAGGAAACCCACGCAGACACAGGGAGAACACACCACACTCCTCACAGACAGTCACCCGGAGGAAACCCACTCAGACACAGGGAGAACACACCACACTCCTCAAAGACAGTCACCCTGAGGAAACCCACGCAGACACAGAGAGAACGCACCACACTCCTCACAGACAGTCACCCGGAGGAAACCCACGCAGACACAGGGAGAACACACCACACTCCTCACAGACAGTCACCCGGAGGAAACCCACTCAGACACAGGGAGAACACACCACACTCCTCAAAGACAGTCACCCTGAGGAAACCCACGCAGACACAGAGAGAACGCACCACACTCCTCACAGACAGTCACCCGGAGGAAACCCACGCAGACACAGAGAGAACACACCACACTCCTCACAGACAGTCACCCGGAAGAAACCCACGCAGGCACAGGGAGAACACACCACACTCCTCACAGACAGTCACCCGGAGCGGGAATCAAACCCACAACCTCCAGGTCCCTGGATCTGTGTGACTGCGACACTAAAATTTACATTTACAGCATTTAGCAGATGCTCCATATCATGGCACAATATCATACTGGCATCCACTTTTATACTGGCGTATCACACATCCATAGACTAGTATTTTGAGCCCTCAGTTGCTTGGTATCATCTCCAGAAACCTCTGCTTTCTGTTTATGCAGCGAGTTCAACACGTACACACCACAGAGAGCTCAACAGGTGCACACCAACTTAAGCAACCCTTCAAAAAAAAAAAAAAACGTCAAATCGACTGTCAGACTCTGAGGTGAGGTATTTTGGTTGCACGGCATGTTTCCAACACACTTCTCCAAAAGAGATAAACTGCAACTTCAAAAGTAACACATCTCCAACTCAGACTCAGTTGTCAGCCACAGGATCGGTTCTGCAATAAACACATCATTAATGCCTGCGATGATAGAACAGATCAAATTACCTTTCTCATGTAGAGCCAAAGTGCTTACCGTTGCTTCGACATGAACACTGTTCTCCCAAAGAAAAGAGAATCACTGAATAACCATTCAGACAAACAAGCTACACAAGCACAGCTTAATGTCTTAATTCAAACATGACGACTATTTACATATAACTAATTCTCCATGCAGCCATTTTAGAATTGCATTTGAAATTTACACAACAGTGAATGTTGCTTTTTTACCTTTGTATTTACTGCTATTTGCTCAGTGAAGAAAAAAAGACCTGCACGTGCACCCAGTCCAAAGAGAGACCTTCTCACATTATCATAGACATCCCACCACATTCTGGAAGATCGTATTTAATGTCATATGTTTGTGTGTGTGTGTCCAAGTTGCTTACAGTACATTTGTGGAGGCTCCATGCTCCAGCAGAAGCCTGGCCACTGCCACATGCCCGTTCCTGACAGCATCATGAAGTGGAGAGTCGTTTTCATAACCGGGGGTGTTCAACAGCGCCCCCTGCTGCAGCAGCACCTCCACCACATCCAAGTGGCCCAAGTTACAAGCTTCATGCTGGGAGACAAAAGCGCAAAAACTAAATAAGCACACGTTTACAGAAACTCTCAACTGGCATACACACGTGTGTCTGCTCTGACGACATGTCATTAAGCTCACCCTAAACATATACTGTTTACAACAAGCTCTGGGCAAAAATCCATATTGAAATACTCAGCTATGTCATGTATCTGTTTGCTGCAGCTTCCTTCACAGAGTAAACCAGACCCTGGAGACTAAATTCTTAATTCACCTTTTGCATAATTCAAAATTTGACTTTATATTCTCCAACCTACATTACATATGAATATAAAAAAAGCACAGACAGTGAACTTATGAATGTAAAGCAACTGAAATATTAATCCATTTCCTACAGCGAGCATAGACTACGCGTTACATACCCATGAACCACTCACATGAGTAAATAGTGTATAAAATAAAGACTTGACGCTACATGGAAAACCTTTCTGGCTCCATTTACATCACACAAGTCTACACTTGTGTAAAAACGTATGTGTTAATGCTTTACATAGAGACAGAGAGAGAAAGTTTCCTGACCAGTGGAGTCCAGCCAGCATGGTCCTTCAGGTTTGGGTCAGCTCCCTGAGCCAGGAGCTCTTTTGTTGCTTCTGCATCACCCTTCACAAACAAGCAAAGGTCAGACACTTAGTAAATACAGCATGAATTCATACATACACACTGATAAATACAAATATGCATACAACATTCTAACAGATAAAGCACATAATTAAATATTCATTCATTCATTTACTTTAAGCGTTTATCCAGTTCAGGGTCGCGGTGGGTCCAGAGCCTACCTGGAATCATTGGGCACAAGGCGGGAATACACCCTGGAGGGGGCGCCAGTCCTTCACAGGGCAACACACACACACACACACACACATTCACTCACACCTATGGACACTTTTGAGTCGCCAATCCACCTGCCAACGTGTGTTTTTGGACTGTGGGAGCACCCGGAGGAAACCCACGCAGACACAGGGAGAACACACCACACTCCTCACAGACAGTCACCCGGAGGAAACCCACGCAGACACAGGGAGAACACACCACACTCCTCACAGACAGTCACCCGGAGGAAACCCACGCAGACACAGGGAGAACACACCACACTCCTCACAGACAGTCACCCGGAGGAAACCCACGCAGACACAGAGAGAACACACCACACTCCTCACAGACAGTCACCCGGAGGAAACCCACGCGGACACAGGGAGAACACACCACACTCCTCACAGACAGTCACCCGGAGGAAACCCACGCAGACACAGGGAGAACACACCAACTCCTCACAGACAGTCACCCGGAAGAAACCCACGCAGACACAGGGAGAACACACCACACTCCTCACAGACAGTCACCCGGAGGAAACCCACGCAGACACATGGAGAACACACCACACTCCTCACAGACAGTCACCCGTAGTGGGAATCGAACCAACAACCTCCAGGTCCCTGGAGCTGTGTGACTGCGACACTAACCTGCTGCGCCACCGTGCCTCCCCCATAATTAAATATATAAACATTTAATATTTAAGAAAGAGGAGTCTTCAGTGCTGAGCCACTTATTTTAAAACGGAGCCATAGTACATGCCCCCTGAACTAAAAGTGATGGCTCAGAGAAAAATCTAATATAGAGAACTTATTTAGTTTTTCACTGGAGCAACAAAGCCTATGTAGACAACAAGTAATGAAATCTTCTATACACTTGTTTACCATTCTGCAAATGACTGTTTTAGCAAAGGCGCTATGGTTCTCCTGTGGTTCTCATTTGCACATCCCCACAAGCATTATGATACTGTTGGTTGGATACGATTATTGGCTATATTAGTCTTTCCAGACACCACACCTGTCTTGGTATATCTTATTTGGAATAAGGAAGAAAGTGAGTAAATTTAACAGTTGGTCAATCACTTTACGCTGTGGCACAGAATTTAAGTGAAAATGACTCACCTTGATGGCAGCCAAGTGTAGAGGCGTCTCTCCTTTTTTGTTCCTCTTCATGTAGGCCGGGCTGCCCTGGCTGTGGCGCTCAGCTGGGGATTTCTTTCCTGTGGTGGGGGAGTTGTTTGGGCTCGCTTCCTGCTCTTTTCTGGCTCTTTCACAAACAATGGAGGGTTTGGAGCTGTTTAGCGAAGAGGGCAGCGTGACAGCTCTAAGGGTGACTGACCTTCTTCTCCGGCCAGGGGACAGCCTCGGCCGCTTTGGAGTGGTCTGTGGGCTGCCTCCACGCTCATCAAGCCTTGCTCTTTTAGGGGTTCTGCCAGGGGATGAATGAACGGGACTTTGGGTGTCGGTAATGGGTTCAGTCTCCGTAACTGGATGAGACTTCTGCTCACTGAGAGTGTTTTGAACTGACAAGTTTTGCTCCTCGGTGGAAGGCTCAGTTACCATCACTGCTCCCTCCTTTAAGATACTCCTCTTGGAGCTTTGAACCACATTAGTAGGGGCTTCTTGAAGCCCCTGGTGTTCAGGATGGTTCTCAGAGAACTTGAAGGACACTCTCTTGTTTGTCTTCCCTTCCTTTGACCCCCCAAGATTATTATTCTCTTGTGTTTCTGGATCCTCACTTTCCATAACACCATCTTTACAGAATCCCCACTGTTGGTTCACAGCCTCCAGCCTTACATTCTTGAGATTCTGCTTGGTGTGGTGCCTGGTGCGTGGCCTAATGACGTGGCTGGCCCGTTTGCCAACAGACCTCGCCTTCCTCTTCCTACTTTTCTTCTTTCCGCCGTTATTTCCTCCCTTGTTATTCGGAGAGGAGGAGCCAGAATCCTGAGAGGATGAGTTGAAGTTGAAGACAGATAAGAGATTAGAGTCTTGGCGTTTGGATGGTGGCTCAGAAGGTCCAGGAGGGGTCTTCCCTTTCTGCAAGTTCACCTCAACCGGTTTCTCCACTTGGCAGCGGACTTTACGGCTCTTTGGACTGAACCAGATCTTGAAGATCTTCTTGTTTTTGAGGACAGCGTTTTCATTTGAGGGTGTGGAGGTTTCTGCAGCAGAGTCTAAGTGGGAATAGAGACCATTCAAAACATTGACACTGAAACAAAACCTTGTATCTCTTTTTTTATACTAGACTAAATATAGATATATCATTACCTTCCATCATAACTGGTTTTAAAGGAAGATATGGATGGAATAATGAAGGTTTTTTTATATTAATACACACTAGAGTACTAGAGCTAAAAAATTTGGAAAAAGCTTATGTTTATTTTTTCGGACAAATACTAAAAGTGAGATTAAATTGCTATTGTTTTCTATAAATCAAGGCCTAAAGCTATGGTCACATGACCAGACTGAAGCCATTCAAATCTGATTTTTGTGCCTTGATGTTACACAGATCAGATTTTTTCAGCCCTGTGTAAACGTGTCAAATCAGATTGTTTCCCATTAGATTACAGTTACGTTCACGTGATCCTAGATTGGATACGTATCCAATTTCCAAGCATGTGACATGAATGTGAACAGTCAGATCAGATTTCATGCATCCTTTTTTTGCCGGTACATTTGCACTTAGTGCTTTCATCATCAGCCAGCACTGACAGTAACATGCAGGTTGTGTCTCGAAAGGTCCCGGTGCTTCTATGGCTTCTGCACCAAAATAATGCACTGAATTTTAGAAAAGGAGCTGTGCCGGTGAGTGCTGAATATAAATGGATTTCTGTTCAGATATATTGTGCAGTGCTTGGCTATAACCCTTAATTTAAGGAACCGCATCGTACACTAAACAAGGCTTAGGGACAGAACTGCATAGTCACTGTGAACACGCAAGCCTTTTCAGGGACAGATTCATTCACTTTACAGAGAGATACAGGTCACTTACATTTATGAACGTGAAACATCAAGACAAATCTGATCAGATAACTATCTGTTATATCTGATCACTAATTGCTGAGGCGTGTAATGTGGAGGAGTGCTTAAGGAGTGTCTGTCTACAACGCAGGACATGTCTGTTATGAAATCATTCAAATAGATTGATTGATTGATTCATTCATTCATTATCTGTAACCCTTATCCAGTTCAGGGTCACGGTGGGTCCAGAGCGTACCTGGAATCATTGGGCGCAAGGCGGGAATACACCCTGGAGGGGGCGCCAGTCCTTCACAGGGCAACACACACACACACACCTACGGACACTTTGAGTCTCCAATCCACCTACAAACGTGCGTTTTTGGACTGTGGGAGGAAATCGGAGCACCCGGAGAAAACCCACGCGGACACAGGGAGAACACACCACACTCCTCACAGACAGTCACCCAGAGGAAACCCACACAGACACAGTGAGAACACACCACACTCCTCACAGTCACCCGGAGGAAACCCACACAGACACAGGGAGAACACACCACACTCCTCACAGACAGTCACCCGGAGGAAACCCACACAGACACAGGGAGAACACACCACACTCCTCACCCGGAGCGGGAATCGAACCCACAACCTCCAGGTCCCTGGAGTTGTGTGACTGCAACACTACCTGCTGCACCACCGTGCCGCCCAATTCCTAATCAAATCATTTTAAATATACTAAACATTTGTTGAATGCCTGTGAACTGTCATTTGCCTTGGCAATATAGTTCTGATATTGTATATTGCTAGTTCTAAAAATATTAAGGTTCATGATAAAACGCTTGAAATATCTCCTTCGATTTATGTATTTTCACAATATATGTACATGTAGAAGTGTTTTTTTTTCTTCTTTTTTTCCCTCCTCTTTCCATTTTTTCCAGCACTGTTGGGGAGGCTCACCAGGTGGCTCCTCATGAAGCTGCTTGAGAGCATGCCAAGACTATGCAAAGCTGCATAAAAGTAGAAAGACTTTGAAGAATTTCAAATAGCAGAAGTTGTGCTGTTTTTAACTTTTATTTTGAAATGAGTAAAAATAGTATAGATACGGAAAAAAAACCCTCGGTGCTGTATGTCCACTCTTCTGACTGTTGTATCATTTATATATTACAAGTTTATATTCTATAAATTGTATTATTTATATATTACAGGATATAGCGGCAAGGGTTGCCATGTTTGTACTGACAGTATCATGAACTGTGTTCTATTAAGTTTCGAAATCTTACCCAGTAACTGCCAGCAGATGACTTTGACCAAGTAATTAAACACCCATAAGACTGTAGGTTACGTGTCAACTGCAGACAAATTCATCATCTGAGATTTCTCACCTCTTCAATTTCAGTGGGAAGTAGCGAAAAAATGTGTGAGGGATTGTGGGATGGTTGGCGGTGCCATGTGACTCTTGAGAAAAGTTGGCTTTAACTTTATTAAAATTACATGCAGAACTGACTAATCAGGCAACAGCAATTGTCCAAGCACAACCAGTGTGTGCCTGCAAAGTTCTGTCTGCATGACAGTGACGAGACAGTGTTCCCCACTGTATATCATTTAAAATTAAACTACAATTAAATTCATTTGAAAATTAAATTCATTTTAATCTTTATATTACACAGTACAGTTTAAAAAATAGCTAATTTAAGTGGATATGCATGTCACTGGATGTCATGTAAACACACTTAAACAAAATAAATTACAGTGAACAACAACTAACTACGAATGTCCTATTTAGTACCAGGTTTACAAGAATAGTTTACATGAAGACACGGCACAGTGGCGCAGCAGGTAGTGGTCGCAGTCACACAGCTCCAGGGACCAGGAGGTTGTGGGTTCAAGTCCCACTCCGGGTGACTGTCTGTGAGGAGTGTGGCGTGTTCTCCCTGTGTCTGCGTGGGTTTCCTCCGGGTGACTGTCTGAGGAGTGTGGCGTGTTCTGTCTGTGTGGGTTTCCTCCGGGTGACTGTCTGTGTGGTGTGTTCTCCCTGTGTCTGCGTGGGTTTCCTCCGGGTGACTGTCTGTGAGGAGTGTGGTGTGTTCTCCCTGTGTCTGCGTGGGTTTCCTCCGGGTGACTGTCTGTGAGGAGTGTGGTGTGTTCTCCCTGTGTCTGCGTGGGTTTCCTCCAGGTGACTGTCTGTGAGGAGTGTGGTGTGTTCTCTCTGTGTCTGCGTGGGTTTCCTCCGGGTGACTGTCTGTGAGGAGTGTGGTGTGTTCTCTCTGTGTCTGCGTGGGTTTCCTCCGGGTGACTGTCTGTGAGGAGTGTGGTGTGTTCTCCCTGTGTCTGCGTGGGTTTCCTCCAGGTGACTGTCTGTGAGGAGTGTGGTGTGTTCTCCCTGTGTCTGCGTGGGTTTCCTCCAGGTGACTGTCTGTGAGGAGTGTGGTGTGTTCTCTCTGTGTCCGCGTGGCTTTTCTCCGGGTGACTGTCTGTGAGGAGTGTGGTGTGTTCTCTCTGTGTCCGCGTGGTAGTTGGATTGGTGACTCAAAAGTGTCCGTAGATGTGAGTGAATGTGTGAGTGTGTGTTGCCCTGTGAAGGACTGGCGCCCCGTCCATGGTGTATGGAATCACAGCGACCCTGAACTGGATAAGGGTTACAGATAATGAATGATTAGGAATGTATAGTAATTCATTAATTTGTGTATTTGTTGCCGAACAGGAAATAAATAACCATTTGTCTGATGTTCCCAGAACAAGTGCCATTTTATCTGCATTCCACAAAATAACAGAGGTCTGGCCAAAATTCTCATTCTGATGCACACTTGTGTCTCTAATTTTATCCTTAACAGGGTTTTAAAATGTGAATAAAAACAGACCAATAGAACTGCTCCTATATTTCTTCAATAATGTGAATTAGACCTTAACTTGCATTGAAAGTTAAGCATGATTACCTCCTCTTCAAAATCACTTCAGAGATAAGAGGTTTCTGTCGTGCAGCTCCAGAATTTCCAAAATCTACTGTTTCACCAGGAGAGCAGGAACCTTGTCAGGGCATGTTTGCAGATATGATTTAGAAAGTAATCAAAGATGGTCTCAGAGACATCTGTGACACCCTGAGAATGAGCTCATTTTAAGTTAAAAGCTAAAGCACCAGTTTAGGAGTCATTCCTTAGCTGCTAGTGATGTGTGCTATCTCTGATTCTACAGCAGAGCTGGCGTGACTCGGCCCACCAAATCTAATCCCCACACCACCTTTAATGTGCTGACCTCACAGGCGCAAATATGTCCATCACACAGAGCTCTGCTGCAGCCCACAATATCACACCCTGTTCCAGCTCTGCCCGGTAATACACCACTGTGGCTAATTGCATGACATAATTATAGTCATTATCATGCTCAAAGCTCAGCCTTTTATAATAGTATATATATACGACTGATATGGATTTGCTAAGGGGCAGGTGATCTTAAAAACAACACATCACTGCATGATACTTTCAAGACATTATCGCAATATATGATACATATCAATATATCGAGACACAGCCTCAATTCACCAGCAGTATAACAGGGCAGCACAGTGGAGCAATAGCTCACAGCTCCATGGTCCTGGGGATGTGGGTTTGAGTCTGGGAGGAGTTTAGTGTGTTCTCCCCATGTCTGTATGGGTTTCCTCCCACAGTCCAAAAGCACACATTGGTAGGTGGACTGGATACTCAAAAGTGTTCATAGGTGTGAGTGTGTGAGTGAATGCGTGAGTGTGTGTTGCCCTGCGATAAACTGTCACGCCCTTAAGGGTGTGCTCCCACCTTGCACCCAGTGATCCTTGGTAGGCTCTGGACCCACCGCGAGCTGGATACGCGACTACAGACAATGAATAAATGAATGTAATAAAACACAAATTTGTTATTTGACACCAATTACCTTGAAGTCTTGCAGACATCTGTTGTGTGTGTCAGACTTTGATGCATTCTGTCACACACCAAGGTAACAACCCATCTACTCTGATGGCCAAGGCCAGACTGAAATATTAAATTGCTAATCATATGCCACAGAATTTATCATAACATTTACACTGCCACTTTTTCAAAAAAAAAAGGATGCTACCACCAAAATAAAGCTCATCAAAACCTATTTGCAAAAATATTATGCTTAAAAGCGACTAAGAGCCCGTTTAGACGTTACATAAACGCGTGTTAACTGACTGAACCGCATTTGGATTTCACTTGATTATATGAAATAACTTTCACAGACGTAACGTCATAAACACAATCTTTTTTCCATCCCAGTGAACATCGTGCTCTGAAAGGCTCAGTCACGACACACAAAGCAGTAAACCGCTCTCATTTGTGTTTCCCACTGGACCAGTAAATGCTGCCGCGTGTAATCGCATGCACAAGTCTGTGCTGAAAGCCAATCTGAACGGAACAAACTCGGTTTACGTTGTTGATATAATCTGTGGCTGAAACTAGTATTACCTTCAACGTTGGAGGGGTAAAGTAGTGTCTCCAGATTGCGAAACAGCTCTGTGATGTTATTGAGCTGTCTGTTGATCTGGATGTCTTTAACCCAGGCAGGACTGTGACACACACTGCAGCCATCTCCAGCATGAGGACTTGCACAGGACCTGCAGCAAGAAAGATACAGACGAGACATATTTGGTGAAATCGTGAAAGAAATCATGCAGTGAAACCTATGGGACAACTGTCTGTAATTGTAGAACTACGGAATGCTCCTGTATGGTCAGTGGAGCGGTCAAAACGGACGAGTGTAGACACAAGTAAGGTGTTTCTAATCCAGTGATCGTTTGTGTATTCCAATAATTGCTTTGTTTATTTTAATGCATTTATGTGGATTTCTTTCTTTTTTTGGGTTGGACAATGGAACTGAAACCTGGTTTTAGACCACAGTAATTTATTAGTGTGGTGTAGGGCCTCCTTTTGCGGCCGATACAGCGTCAGTTCGTCTTGGGAATGACATACACAAGTCCTGCACAGTGGTCAGAGGGATTTGAAGCCATTCTTCTTGCAGGATAGTGGCCAGGTCTCTACGTGATGCTGGTGGAGGAAAACGTTTCCTGACTCGCTCCTCCAAAACACCCCAAAGTGTCTCAATAATATTTAGATCTGGTGACTGTGCAGGCCATGGGAGATGTTCAACTTCACTTTCATGTTCATCAAACCAGTCTTTCACCAGTCTTGCTGTGTGTATTGGTGCGTTGTCGTCCTGATACACGGCACCGCCTTCAGGACACAATGTTTGAACCATTGGATGCACATGGTCTTACTGGTGCAATGTGCAGTTAATGAAGATTGGCCACCAGGCTGCTCCAGTTTAGCCATGAAACCTCCCACACTACAATGACAGGTGTTTCAGTTTCATTGTCTAACCCCTGTATATCCAGATGTGTATTTTTTAAATATGCTAAAAAGATGCTGAAGTTATCATTATGGAATACTTACCTGCAAAGTAAATGTTCACAAATACCCAGGCACACTGGCTCCATCAGGATGTTTGAACTGCAAAAGGAAGTTAAAGATAATCGTGAATGCCAAAAATACTGAATGGCGAACGAAGAACTGTCTTATCTCAGAGCATGTTTATATACATTCACTTCAACAGAGCCTAAAGTTGTTTTCTCAGATTGTGCCTTGACACAGAACTGTTCTTTCTCCACAGTCCTTATCTCAAGTCTGAGAGCAGCTTGGCTTTCATTTCTTCATCCATCTGCAAACTCACCACTAAACTACGTTCTGAGGCAATGGTGAGAAAGTGTGTTTGCAGGGAATTAGTCTTATAAATAAATTAAAATAAAAACTCTAAAAACCCGTGCCAGTCTGAAACATGGAGGTTCACATGTCCAGCAGAAGGGCAGACAGAAAGGTGAAGATATTAACTCGGTTCTAACAAGTGTGTTCTCCCTGTGTCTGTGTGGGTTTCCTCCGGGTGACTGTCTGTGAGGAGTGTGGTGTGTTCTTCCTGTTTCCGCATGGGTTTCCTCCGGGTGATTGTCTGTGAGGAGTGTGGTGTGTTCTCCTCGTTTCCTCTGGGTGTTCCGGTTTCCTCCCACAGTCCAAAAACACACGTTGGTAGGTGGATTGGCGACTCAAAAAGTGTCCGTAGGTGTGAGTGAATGTGTGTGTGTGTGTGTCTGTGTTGCCCTGTGAAGGACTGGCGCCCCCTCCAGGGTGTATTCCCGCCTTGCGCCCAATGATTCCAAGTAGGCTCTGGACCCACCGTGACCCTGAACTGGATAAGCACTTACAGATAATGAATGAATGTTCCCCTTTTGTTCTTAACCACTATGTACTCTAAATAAAATTGGTATGAAACAAATTGGCAAACAGCAGAATAAGACAATACCTTTCACCCCATTCCATATTACTGCCATGAAAGCGAGGAGCTCATTCTGCAGCAGACTGAAACATAGAATTCATTGAAGGGCAGCATTTGGTCTTTTCACCAATTGCTATTGACTGTTTCAGGATCAATGTCACCACAAAATGTACATGCATTTTGAATATGCTACTATTGACCCATAGCAATCTTCTGAATCTATTAATAAAAGACAGAATGCCAAGTTATTGTCTGCCTGTGAGTCCAAATGCAAATGTTCCAAATGATCCATAAGGGTGAGAAAATATATACATTGGAGTTACCCAATTACTAAAAGACATGACAGTGCATAGGCTGATAGCAAATGTTTATGGAGTAGTAGGAGATATTTCCTTTTTGTCATGCACTTAATAATAAGTGTTTACACTGACAGCCAGATACTCAGGTTTATAAGGTTTGCTACTATAGTTGACGGCAGATTCACATTAAACCTGGACATATCAAACTTCATTATTATCTGTAACCCTTATCCAGTTCAGGGTCGCGGTGGGTCCAGAGCCTACCTGGAATCATTGGGCGCAAGGCGGGAATACACCCTGGAGGGGGCGCCAGTCCTTCACAGGGCAACACACACACACACACACACACATTCACTCAGACACTCACACCTACGGACACTTTTGAGTCACCAATCCACCTACCAACGTGTGTTTTTGGACTGTGGGAGGAAACCGGAGCACCTGGAGGAAACCCTCGCAGACACAGAGAGAACCCACCACACTCCTCAGAGATAGTCACCCGGAGCGGGAATCAAACCCACAACCTCCAGGTCCCTGGAGCTGTGTGACTGCGACACTACCTGCTGCGCCACCGTGCCGCCCATATCAAACTTGTAATAGCCAAGTGACATTATTTTCCTATTCCCTACATAGTACACTACATAAGTCATGAAATGAATTTCCATGTTTAAAGTGCGCCGAGCAAAAATCCCTCCAAGTCAATGAACTACTGGAAGTACACTGGGATTCCCATACTCACGATGACCACACATCCTCAAATAATAAGCAGAGCTTGTATTCATTAAAATGCTATGGGTGATTGTCATCCTCTGTCCAAGTTACATTCCATTATTCAAAAAGAATGTTTATAAAAAAGAAATCATGGATGGTGTACTCGATCTGCCACAAATACTGAGGATGCATTGGTTCATAACTTGCCAATGAGAACGCAGTGTCATGAGTTTGTTCTCGCAAGATGACCTCTCAGGAACATTCTTCTATAGACACAGGTACATTTTTTGTATTCTTCATACTCAGGGTCTTTTATTATGAATATACCAGATTATGTTTAAGTTTGTTCCATTTTTATGTCTTCAAACTTGGATCATATTTGAAACGGTGGCCTTGCAAAGACAATAAAAACAGATCCAGGCTTACGTCACAAACCTAAGAAACCAATCCCGTTAACTTGCAGAGCAGGGTGAAGGGGTAAATGGGGACGGGGCGGGGACTACGCTTTAGTGAACGAAGGCGATGTTACAAACAAGACATTTGTATGGCCTTAGTGAAGTAAACTGTACAATTCTCAGACAACTAATAACACAGAACCGGTAGGGCGCTGTGTTACTGAGTATCCGTCTGTAAATAGGTCACAAACAAGTTGTTATAAATGAGCGACGTCGCCATCAGTATCTTTAGCCACTTTATGAAATTGTAGTTCTGAACGTGACGTAATTTAACGTAATCAGTGCTGAAGAAGAGTCCCAAAAAACTACACTACCCATGATGCCTTTTTGTCCAAAACTGTGCTTCGGCGAGAGCAGGATTAAACTCACCATTTGGAGCAGAGCAGCAGTTTTCTGAAACGTGCCACTGACTCCCGGGTTTCCACCCAGGCTCCAACCTCAGAAACAGCGTCCATTATATCAGTAAATGTGGAGTTTTTAAACTCTGCAACGTCCAACGCTCCGGCTTCGCTTCCTTCGTGTTGGTGCCGCAGCTGTTTCCCGCCTCAGAAATTAAGAGGCGTGGCATAAACTCGCTCATCCTATTGGTCCACAAAGACAACGTAATGTACACACGTCTTATACAAGTCGTGGGGAGTCATGTTTTGTTTACGTTTTTATACTTCTACGAATTTTCGTGTGCAATTTGACAAATTAAGACATTATGACATATTTTAAGTTATACTTTAAATTTTTATTAGTTCAATAAATAGAAACAGTGCTCTTAAATGAGTTGAAATTCCATCTTGTCCCAACCACACTCAGTGATGTTGAGGTGTGGGCTCTGGGGTGATCAGTCCATTGTTCTGAGTAGTCAAAAAGTCACCTCTTGAATTTAAATAAATAAATACCTAAGGGCTTATGATTGGATCATTAATGTGTGTATGTTTTAATATATTATATATGCTGCTGCTGCAGGTAGTATTTTCAATGTTCTTACACAATGTTGGCTGTATTACATGTTTGTGAAAATGTCCGGAACTGGGTTAAATTTTTAAAATGTGGAAAAATAGTGACGAACTATAAACTTCTCAGACGAAATGTGGGGAAACACCATGAAATACTGTGATCTGAGATCACACAAACACTCGGTGAAATAGAATGGAAAAATTGACAGACAGTAGCATCTTTAATGAATTCAGATTGCCCTGCTTCCAGAATGATGGGCATGTCAGTGTGAAAAGGAAAGTGCATGAAACAATATACCCATCATGCATTGTACCCACACTATGTACATGTTCTGGAGTGATGATCTGGGTTTGCTTTAGTTGGTCAAATCTATACTTACCAAGGTTACCCCGACAGCAAAGAATGCAGTTCTGTCTGCAGTTCTGGGCCGCATTTGGCCTTGAAAGATTGCGTTGACTCTGCCTCCACTCAACCACAGGTCTACCTTACATTGGCCAGATATTGGGTGGGTTCTGGACCAAACCTTTGGCCCACACAAGCCCAGCTCCTGACAGTTGGCATAAATCCGGTCCACACAACACCTCCCAATGCCATAACTGAGCTAAGTGACAAAGTGGCCCAAATGTGTCTGGCGTCTCTGTATCTGACTATAAACTGAGTACCTACTGAATGACGTGGCAAACCCATCTACGGATTCTTTTTTCCCCTTCCATTATATCCGAGGTTTATGTAATAAAAACTAAAGCATTCCAACATTTTTTTTAAATATGGGCTGTTTTTCCAGTGGGCATTTGCCTGATGAATTGAAATGTGCTGATGCTTATTAACATGCTTAATGCCTTCAATCAAAAACAAATAACTAGCTTCAAGTGTTTTAATACTCCCTCCAAAGGGTTTAGCTGCTGTAAGGTATGCACATTGTAGCCACAGACATTGGACTGAGTATGCACAGCTCGGATCTTCATAGAAAAGCATGAAAAAAAAAAAAAGAATGCTCCGGTCACCATGCTCAAAGCACTTTGAGAGATAACTGCAAATGTTCGTCCTTTGTGTATTTCTCTTTTTTTCAGAAACAGACCCTTTCAGACTCAGTGTTGAAAGGCATTTCTACAATTTTGTTAAATTCTCTTTTCCTGACTCTTAAAATAACATAATGACATAATGATAAAAGTTTTTTGAATGAAAACTGATCATAGGAATGTGTGGTTTCTCAGTTATTTTATGTGTATGCCTATGGGTGTGTGTGCATACAGTACATATAAAGTACAAATACATGTGCCCCAAATAAATATTAATTTCATTCATTCATTACCTGTAACCCTTATCCAGTTCAGGGTCGCAGTGGGTCCAGAGCCTACCTGGAATCATTGGGCGCAAGACAGG
Organism: Hoplias malabaricus; assembly: GCF_029633855.1. Lineage (NCBI taxonomy): Eukaryota > Metazoa > Chordata > Actinopteri > Characiformes > Erythrinidae > Hoplias > Hoplias malabaricus. The sequence continues at coordinate 6,247,345 of NC_089811.1, forward strand.
AACACACCCTGGAGGGGGCGCCAGTCCTTCACAGGGCGACACACACTCACACATTCGCTCACACACTTACAGACACTTTTGAGTCGCCAATCCACCTACCAACGTGTATTTTTGGACTGTGGGAGGAAACCCACGCAGACACGGGGAGAACACACCAAACTCCTCACAGACAGTCACCCGGAGCGGGAATCGAACCCACAACCTCCAGGTCCCTGGAGCTGTGTGACTGCGACACTACCTGCTGCGCCACCGTGCCGCCCCCAAATAAACACGTTTCAATGATTTCAAAAGGTTTCATAAAATAATAGCTTTTATAATTAGATTTTTTGCTTTCGACAAACCGCCTCCAGTGAATCCTTCACCCTCAAACGCTGATGGGGGCATTATAATGACTAATTGCATTTTTCACAAGGTCCAGTTCTGAATTGATTCTAAAGTGAAGACCCACTTGTTCCACGCACAATAAGACGAGCACCGAACATCTGCATTTGAAAAATAGCTTTAATGTAAAAATAAGTTTGGTACATTTTTAAAAAGAGGAACTGTGCCTTGAAGCAGTCTGAAGAAAAGAAGCTGATGAAATATTCAGTACATGGGAGATGTGCCTTGAGAGGAAATATTAATGAGAATGAAGATGTGCAGACATTGAAGAATCATTTATATCTGGGAGCCAAAATGGTCTTTGTGATTTATACCCACCCCAAAAGTAGTGCTGCGTCAATGCTGCCAGCAGTTAAAAAACGATGAGATCCTCACCCGCCATGCATAGTTAATGCAGTATTGAGTAACCAAATAACGGTCATCTATTTGGGCTCTCCTCGCTTTAATGACGGCTCGGCATAAACAGTAAAAACCAACAATAAGACTTCGTTAAGGAAATATGAAAGACTAGTGGCCTTAGATTTCAAACAGGGTCTAAGGCTGAACAATACAAACACTGTAACATTTAGACTCCCACAGCGTGGACACTTCACATTGTGATATTGTAATGAGCACACATTACACTGAAATAAAACAGCACAGAGCAGCAGGAGAATCAGTAGGGTTAATGTCATGCCGTTCCCAGTTCAGGTTGGAACACCACAATATACCATGTAGAGCCCTTGGGAAAAACTCCTAATGTTGCAGATGTGTAAGAGGCTATCAAAATGAATATCAAAAGATACTGATATATTGTAATAAATATTTCAGAATTATGTTTGGCCTGAAAAATGTATACTGGCAAGAAACAAAGAAGCAGGCCACGTTCTCATAAGGTGCCTTAGATACTTCATTTTTTCATGAAAGGAAATTTAAATAGTATAAATAAGTGTTATATAAACTGATTTGGTTATTCCCTAAATTTCAGTACCAGGATAGTCTTATATTAATCCGGTTAACATTAAGATCCGTTTCCTATCGAGCTTCACAGTCATTCCACGCAGTCGTCAGTGTCCTATGTGTCAGCGGTGGTGAATGTGTCAAGACTGTCCAAGTCAGAGGCCTCGCTGACATCCTGCGATTCTGTGCCTGCCTTTCCCATAGCAAAGTTAATGAAGACCTGGAGAGGCAAGCAGACAAAGAGATACAACTTCTGTCACTTTCACTGCTGCACGTACACCTTCATTCCTTTTACTCCCTCTGACTCTCTCCCCCCAGTCTTCTCTCCCAGGCAAGCATATATGAATCGGTGAAAGGAAATTCAGGCTTGTCTTTCTCTCAATTCTCAATTCTCCCATCCATCCCTCTGTCATTCACCCACTATCTCCCACCCCCTCCTACTTGCATTTAAACTTTTCATTCAATTTGTCTTCCTCTCTCATCTCACCACATCTCTCCCAGTTTCTCACCTCGTCCAGAGTGGTCTGGCTCACTGAGAAATGTTTGATCTTCAGTGCAGCTTTGTTGGACTCAAGCTGGTCAAAGATGTCAGCGACGCCGCCAGGAGCTACAGGAACATGGTACTCCACCATAGCCGAGTGGTGATCCTGTGCAAATGTACAGGAAAAAGCATGTCATAATGATGCAGCGCAGTGTAATATCAACTTGAGAAATATAGAACAAAAAAAGTATGATGCAGAGTATTGTGTTCCACTAATACTGCCTTTCGAATTGTAATCCACTGAAGCCTAGACCTGCTTCCCTGAATAGTTTAGTGTTCCTAGATGGAACACACCTGAGCCATATATCAACCCCTTTTTATTCATTCATTCATTCATTGTCTGTAACCCTTATCCAGTTCAGGGTCGCGGTGTGTCCAGAGCCTACCTGGAAACATTGGGCGCAAGGCGGGAACACACCCTGGAGGGGGCGCCAGTCCTTCACAGGGCAACACACACACATTCACACCTACGGACACTTTTGAGTCGCCAAACCACCTACCAACGTGTGTTTTTGGACTGTGGGAGGAGACCGGAGCACCCGGAGGAAACCCACGCAGACACAGGGAGAACACACCAGGGAGAACTAGCATAGCCTCATAGCCACTTTCTCACTTCGTTGATGTCTCTTTCTTTTAACCCAGTTTTCTTCACACTGTCAGTCACTGAGGGGTGTCTCAATTCTTGTTGGGAAAGAGGGGTAGGGCTGAGGAAGAGGGCTATATACCCTTTAAAATGGTGATTTTTTTTCAATTGCACACGTCAAACGAAGGGCTATGAATGCCTTGTGATTCACTGGCAAGATGGCTGTGTAAGTGACCAGAAAAGCCAAATATGTTACTGTTTTTTTTTTCTTAAAACGATGATAAACATTGTATTCACATTGATTAAAACATCCTTTGTACTTAGCTGATGTCTGGGAATATCCAGTTTCACAGTTCCACTATAAATGTTAAAGCAATTACACTCTAGAGCTTGTGTCTAGCACTGCATTTAAGGTAGAACTGAATATTTCAAAGAAAAGCTAAATTAGAAGTTGTTTTCAAACTAAATATGTTTTGTTAAGTATAGTTCATCCAAAATTATAATATTAAAAGTAGTATATACGAATATATATTTCTAAAACTACATTTGTACTCTCAACTGAAGTAGTGGGGAGGGGGGGGGGGGGGTTCAGCTGTGTGGTGGGCCAAACGAAATATTACTGTGGACCCATTTTGGCATTCATAGGGATATTATTGTATCACACTGGAAGAGGCATGTGTTAAAAACAATAGTTAAAAACAATGATCTCTTTTGGTTTGAACGTCCCTTTAACATTGTGACAGAGTTTAAGGTCAAGCTTTGATTATTTATTTTAACCTGGAAGCTCTAACCTTCCATTTCCTGTCCAGATATGTCTTGGCTGATTGACTATATTTGAGTTTTTGGACAAATATCCATTTAAATATCACAGATTTTGATGTAACACAATAGACTGATAAGGCCCAGCTACTAGCTACTAATACCAGACATTCCGATGACTTGGAAAACTGTAAACCTCACTGATGTAATTACAGAGTCTTTCAAGTGCCAAATTAGCTGTGGTAAAGCAGGACAAGTGCAGAAACTGCAGCGCATAGAGCCCTCAGGACTGAGAATAAGACACCTGCTCTGAACTACCAATTAAAGGTTCCTAACAGTGTGTACAGAACAGCACAGGCTCATTGGTTCATGGTTACAATTGCTTACCATTGCCTAGCAGAATAACACTCAGCAGGGCACCTTTAAATGCTCCCTGAGCTTGTGCACAGAGCACAGTGATTTGTGAATGAACTCAATACTGTTGTCCACATTAAGTGCCTTTACCTTCAGGTAAGTGCTGGGGAAATGCTGCTCCATGAACCTGGTGATTGCATCTACATCACAGGAGGCTGAAGTCAGGTACATCTTCACCGTGAAGCCACTACCAAACCTGTTGGGTCAACACAGGTGAGCACTATCTCTCCACAAAGCAAACCAGTGTCTGTGAGGAATATTAGACTGATGTGTAACTTGACATGGAGTGGAGAACAAGGGTGAGGAGAAGAAAGAGAGAGGCGAGGCCAAGGGAAAGTGGTGACTAATAGGTTTGTGGAGGCAGAGAGAGAGGCCACTGACCTGTTCTTGATGTGTTGTAGGGAGCCCAGGCATCTGAACTGGCCTTGCACCATTATAGCCAGACGAGTGCACAGAGCCTCACACTCCTCCATGCTGAAACAATAAAACACAGCACAATGAGTTTGACAAAAAACAGTTTCCTGCTCTATTCTCTCAACATTTGAATGCAGCAGCTGTTTTTGCCTTTAAACCTACCCTTCTCCTGGAAGTATGTGACTTCTCAATGCTGCTTTCACATTTATTTGAAAATGTGAAGAACACAAAGCACTAAAATTATTTTTTGCATCAGGTTTTCATCATTTAATAATGGCATCTGAATATATTCATACTTCAGCCACCTTTTATTACTCTTCTAATTCAACTGTAAACAATGATAAATGTAAATTTTGAATGTGGACACAGTCACTCAAAAACTACCACAGTGCATCCAGTAAAAAAAAGCCAGTGTGGGGCTTCTTTTACACAAGGATAGGAGAAACAGGAGAACACAGAAAGCCAGTCTATTTACCATTCAACACAGATATAAGGGGACTTTATATAAGCAAGACAATAGCCATTTAAATAAAGGCTTTAAAATATTTACACATCTGTCCATATTCTGCTTACCACATTTCTTATCAGATTAGTGGTATGTACTGTAGGAAATATTAATATTCATTCATTATCTGTAACCACTTATCCAATACAAGGTTGCGGTGGGTCCAGAGCCTACCTGGAATCATTGGGTGCAAGGCGGGGAATACACCCTGGAGGGGGCACCAGTCCTTCACAGGGCAACACAGACACACACACCTACGGACACTTTTGAGTCGCCAATCCACCTACCAACGTGTGTTTTTGGACCGTGGGAGGAAACCGGAGCACCCGGAGGAAACCCACTCAGACACAGGGAGAACACACCACACTCCTCACAGACAGTCACCCGGAGGAAACCCACGCAGACACAGGGAGAACACACCACACTTCTCACAGACAGTCACCCGGAGCGGGAATCGAACCCACAACCTCCAAGCCCCTGGAGCTGTGTGACTGCGACACTACCTACTGCTCCACCGTGCCGCCCCAGTATTAATATCATGGTCATATATATTTTGGCTATGCATACACACACGTTTTTGCTGCATACATATACATTATCATACATGTTTACAAGTTAATTGCATTAATATAAGAAGAACTATACAAAAATACAATTTCTGAGATCAAAAGGGAAGTTCTTTTGTCATTGACAGGTTTATTTCTGAGGTATTGCTCCATAGCTGCTTTCTGCTGTGAAGGGGTCACTAAGGATTTAGGGAATTAGAGAACGATTAGATGACAACGATGATTCTTCACTGAACAACACTGATTATGGAAAAGACAGCACATTTTCCAAACATAAAAAAGGACTGTGACAGATTTAGTGGTGAGATGACCAGGGTGATAAACCAGGGACACGTAATGACAGGAGACAGTTGACAGCTGTTGACAAAATATAAAATGACTATAATATTGGCGCATTCCTCTCCACAATCATAACTTTGAAAAGAAGGAAAATCCTTCTTACTTTCAGTGGACGTCAATGTCAAATGATTTTATTCCAAGTACATTTTACTTACTTGCATTTCTATTGGTTCATTAAGTACAGCTGCTTTATTTAAAGTACTAAGTAAACTAAAAATCAACAAAAATATCTATATTATATAAATATATTTATTATCTTTTAGACAATGAAGATATTCATGTTTAAAGTTTGTTTAATTGTTGATTACTTTAAATTGTGTGGTGAGATTTTATTTTATTTATAAAATCTATTAAAATAGTGCACTAGTCTGTCTCTGGCTAAGCAGAGTTATTTATATTTAACACATGGACTGAATAACGGATCATTTGGACATGCAACGTGACATTAATTTTGTGAGTAAACAGAGCTGATGCTAGGTGTACAAGTTTGTTTTAAAGCTTTTTTTTTATAATGTATAATTGTAATTGAAAATGTAAACTGTCTCCTGTTACATCTCCTCTAATCTGTGACCATAGCATATTAATACTTTTGTATTACTTGTATTTGATTTTGTTCTTTTTAATTCTACACAACAGTCACACAGCTCCAGAGTCCTGCAGGTTGTGAGTTTGATTCCAGCTCCGGGTGACTGTCTGTGAGGAGTGTGGTGTGTTCTCCCTGTGTCTGTGTGGGTTTCCTCCGGGTGACTCTCTGTGAGGAATGTGTTGTGTTCTCCCTGTGTCTGCGTGGGTTTCCTCCAGGTGCTCCGGTTTCTTCCCACGCTCCAAAAACACACGTTGGTAGGTGGATTGGCCACTCAAAATGTCCATAGGTGTGAGTGTGTGTCTCCCTGCAAAGGACTGGCGCCCCCTCCAGGGTGTGTTTCCGCGACCCTGCGACCCTGAACTGGATAAGCGCTTACAGGCAATGAATGACTGAATTAATAATACTTTACAACACTTACCATAATATGACAAAAAGCAGGAGAATTAAACTTGCATTAAATGTAAACATTTCACAAAAAAAAATTTAAAACATATTTGTAAACCTAATAAATAGGACGTTTCCTACCTGTGTGATGTCAGAACTACAGCACATTTTCCCATCACCTCCTCTGAGATAATCTTCCAGAGATGCCGTTTGGAGCGGGGGTCCATTCCTGAACTGGGCTCATCCTGGTAGCGGGGCAAGCACAGTAAACAGATAAACATTTTGTATTTGTATTTCCCAGTGTAATTCCCCGTGGACAATGAGTCGATCTGCGCTTCTGGGAGCATCAAAGACTTAGTAAACAGTGTCAGGTTTGAACAGATCACTTTGCAGTGAACTAAAAGCCAATGTAAATGTTTTAGTCCACTGAACATCCCAGAAAGCAATCTGATGATTAAGTAGCAGTAGACGGATTTGCTGAGTGGAGAACTTCAAATATAAACTGTGAACTGCATTTTTTAGAAAGAGGTAGGTAATCGCACCAGCAGCAGGATCTGAGGCTGTCCAATGAGAGCCAGGGCAGTGGATAGCTTCCTGCGTGTCCCACAGCTGTAGCGCTCGCTGATGACCTGCCTATGGTAGTCCAGCTCCAGTTTCTTCAGTAGGTAGTTCACCACCTTCACAAAGATGCACACACACACACACACACACAAACACACACAAAAATGTTGTCAGCTGAGAACGCCAGAGTTAACTTTGGCAGATTAACTCACAAATATATTTGAAGAATATTTGCACCATATTTTCTCATTTTCTGAAGTCTTGCTCCACAGCTTCAACGCTCTTTTCTTTTTAGTTTAATGAAGCAGTAATTGCCCCCAAAAAGGCTTCACAACTTGGTCTAGCATGTGGTCTCAGCTTCATAATGAAACGCTCTGAACAGTGTTTTGATTAAATGCCTGTTGACATCTGACCCGCCACAGAAAAGCACGTCATGCATGCTACATCCATTTAATTAATTGGATTCCTACTTCAAAAGAGCTAACCAGCCACTTTCTGAATTTCAGCAGCTCAGTGTGGATCTGTGATGAGCTATAAAGTGCTCTCACTTTCAGTGGGTTTATATTCACCCCCTGACTGTCCCGTTTGAAAGGAATAGTGCTTTTCCCACGGGTCGTCGGGATTTAGAGAGCGCTTGTCACAAATCTCTTGCTAATCTAAGCTAATGGGCCGAGCCACGGAGGGAGGCGCCAATGCCGCAGCAATGGTAAAAGATGACTGATACGGCTTACAAATCATTTCCCTTTAACCAAGAGCTTTTAATGGTGTAATAATGCACTCGTTTAAATGTGGGATTTTCATTTCTGAACGATTCTCGACACTTCGATGAAGACATAAGTGTCAAAAACAAGGCAAACACATTTACAGTGTCCTCGCCTTGACTTCACACTTCTGAAGCACTCTTTCTCTGTTTCTAGAGATGACTCACCTTCTAAAAGGCACTGAAAGTGTCCACTGTTTCCATTAGTCTTAGTGGGCTGTGAGCTGCTCTAAGAAAAAGGCTCGAGTTGAAGCCATTACCTCTATCACCATGAAGTGGTGAACCACATTAAAATGATAAAAACCATAACAGTGCAGAGTGTCACCCTCCTAATGCTCATATGTAAAGACACTCCAACGTTCATGTCTTAATAAATGGCTATCACAAGTTCTGATCACTACAGCAAGCAATGACTTAACAGATCAGAAGGATGAGAAGGGATGAAGAATGTATGGAAAAGTAGAGTAAGGGGGTGGAGACTGTACTTTTGAATGACAAGTGGCTCTCAGAGTAGCTCATCGGGGTACACTCACTGATCCTTATATCTCATATCAAGCCCTGCCTTGAAGGTCCACCGAGGTCCATAAATGGGCCACAGTGGAGTTACAAGAGTGGTGAACCTTCCCAGTAAACAAGGAACGTCCCTGGACGTTCAAAATAGGTCTAAAAGTAGTCTGTCCGTCGAGGACATATTTTAAACGTCGATGGCCGTCCAAAAACCATCTTAATAAGTTAGTTAAGTGGTGACCAATCGATAACGTCAGTGGACGTCCAAAATGTGTTTTATACAAGTAATTTATTTCGGGACCAATTAATAACGCCAATGGACGTCCAAAAATACGTCTAATAGTCGTCTTTTCAATGTCTGTGTTTGGACGTCTTTTCAACTTTCATTTTCAACCTTAAGAGAACGTTGATTAGACGGCAGTCATTACGTTATTTCAACGTTGAATCAACGGCTAATTGTTTACTGGGTTACTAATTCTACCACGTGGGTGTCACCTTTGTGCTGGGAGTATTCCATAACCACAAAATAAGCAAATTCATTTTGGTGTTTCTGTGTGTTTTTCATGATAAATCAGTTAACTCTTGGTGCACCATACAATAGTAGTTTCCTGTTATTATTTGCATTTATCGTTTCTGTTGTGAAATTTAGCTAGATTTTGGAAAATTCAGATACGTTTGGTCAATGGTTTTCTGTGGAGATGCAGTGACTGCGCTTCTGAGTAGATGAATTCACTCTTTAGAAAAAATACCCATACATTGTGGCCACATATTGTAAATCAGGTAGCGATTGATTCAAATCTTTATTCCAATTTTTAAATTTTAAGAATCACAAGGGATATTTTCACTAATGCATATATTTCTTTATACATTAACTGACAATACTGGTGACTTTTGGTGTTTGTCATTATTGTGATGATGTACAGTACCTGTGACACATCACCAAGAGAAACCATTATGTATACTTACCTGTACTTACTCACCTGCATACGGGTCATGTGAGAGGGAAAAGAGTACTATCTCTTGATGCTGAGTTTTACTTACCTGGTTGAATCCATTCTCCACAGAGGGAAGGGGGAACTAGCATCTAGAAGAGGGAAAATATATTATCTAATAAATATTGATATTATGAATGAACGTTAAACATGCCATGGCTGTAACTGAATCTTGGTACAGTTGTTAGTTCATTGTTAATTTTTATTGTGTATGAAACTTGTGTCCAAGATACTTTAACTTATACCTCTTAAGGGAATGGTATATTCTAAGGGGCGGGGCTACCTATATATATACCACACAAGGGTAAAAGAGGGGGACTCTGCTAGACCGTAGCGAGAGGAGCATAACCTAAGGGCATAATAAGACTCAATTGATTTAGTTGTCTTTATCCTTTTTGTCTCTGCTTATAGAGAATTTTGTTTTGTTAATTTTTTTGTTCACAAGGAGCGCGCGTGTATATATATTGTAAATAGTAATTTAAAGTCTGGTGTGTAAATAAAGGTGGAAGGGAACCAAAAATCGAACCTCTCGGTGTTATTTCGAGTCGACCTTATAACATCTCGGGCCTCTCGCCCGACTCTACCCATAGAGAACACCTCCCACCATTTCACTTTGCGATGGTGTAGGGGTGAGCTTTATCACAAATGGTGGCAGTGACTACGAACCTGATGACAGCAACCACCTATAGTCTACGACAAGAAACGAGAGAGAGGTACGACGCCGAAAAGCAGAGGAGCGTTGTGTAACTCCAACAATTACCACTAGGAGAAGATGGCTCCCAAGAAACCACCAGTCACCCAGACACGGAGCGAAGAAGAGGAATGCGAGTCAACCACCGTCAAAGGGAATACATCGGAGATCACTAACTTACAGCAGATGCTCGAAAGCTTTTTCAGCTCTCAACAGCAGAGAGATGAAGAACTGCGGAGAGAAGCGACGAAGCAAGAGCAGAGGTGGCGTTCCCTACAACACCAGTTCGGCCTTCTACAGGAAGAAGTACGGAGGGGCCAAAGTGGAGTACAACAACACAGGGAAACGGAGCATTCCACAACAGCATCGCACACAATATACAGACCCGCGACTCCGGCAGTAAGTGCATACGACGCGATGGGAGAACAATTAAGGACAACACAGGTAGCGTGGCCAAGACTCCCGCAACTTAAAGATGATGATGACATCGAACATTACTTCATAATGTTTGAGCGGTTAGCGCTAGCGGCTAGATGGCCGAAAACGGACTGGGCTTTTCATCTGGTCCCCTTGCTGGAAGGAAAGGCAAGAGCAGCCTACGTCGCCATGAGCGTTGAACAGATAAATGACTTTGAAGCAGTGAAAGAGGCTATTCTCAGAAGGTTTGAGATTAACCCTGAGACTTACAGACAGCGTTTCCGTAAAGGGCACGTATTAAACAACGAGACGCCGAGGGAACTATTCACGCGGCTCACGGGACTTTATGAGAGATGGATACGTCCAAAAGACAAGACAAAAGAGGACATTGGACAAACCATCGTTCTGGAACAGTTCCTGAGCGTAATCAATCCAGAATTGAAGAGCTGGATATTGGAACGCAGCCCGACTTCTGCGGAGCAAGCGGTTGAAATGGCAGAAGCTTTCATCGCGGCACGACAAGCCGAGGGAGAGTTCCAGCTCCGAAAGTCAACCTTCACCAAACAGACCAGTAAGTTTGAGAGACGTGACTATGGTAGTGGTGTTGAACGTTCAAAGCCAGCCTTTAAAATGCAGTGGCATAAGTCCATTAAAAGCTCAGCTGAAAAACCAAAAATAAGATGTTTTAGCTGTAACCAAATAGGACACAAAAGCTCTGAATGTCAATATCCTCCCACTAGCTCTAACCAACTGTGCTACACCCCTAGAAAAGAAAATCCTTTTAGTACACAGGAATGTAATGATGAAACCACAGTAACAGTTAAATTGAATGGCAAACAGTTTAGGGCTTTATTAGATACTGGGGCAAGCCAAACTTTAGTCACACAAGCATGTCTTGAAAACTCTCAATATAGCCTTACAGGTACGTTAAAGGTCAGATGCATACATGGTGATGAGCAGATTTATCCTACAACTGAGATTAATATATCAATTAAAGGGCAATCCTACCTGGTACGCGTAGGAGTGGTACAAAACTCTCCATATCCCATCATACTAGGCAGAGACATCCCTATTTTGATTGATTTATTGAACTATAAAAATGTAAAAACGGCAGAGGCTATGGTAGTGACCAGGCAAAGCAAAAAAAATTTAGCCAAAGAAACCACAGAACTTTTTAAGGAATTGCCATATGCTGCAGAAACTAAAAAAAAGACAAGGAGAGATGTAAGGAAAGCTAAAGTTATGGGAACCAAATGTCTGGAGAAAATAGAACTGCCAGATACAGATAACATTAGTTTACCCATTAACTTTGAACAACTCCAAAATTTAGATGAAACTTTAAAACCACTATTTGAAAAAAGCAAACACTATAGTGACATCTCTGATAAAGGTTGCCACTTAGCGATTAAAGATAACAAGCTATATAGAATCACTGATAAAGGTGAGCAACTAGTACTCCCGGTAAGCCTTAGGGAGAAAGTGCTTAAAATGGGACATTCAGATCCCTGGGCAGGCCACTTTGGGCAAGCTAAAACATTCAGCCGCATAGCATACAGATTTTACTGGCCAGGTCAGTATGCAGATGTGATTAAATACTGCAATAATTGCCCGGAATGTCAACTCACTGCAACTCTAAAAAAGTCAGACAAGGTGCCTATGGTGAGCATGCCTATAATAGACATACCATTCTCTCGCATAGCAATGGACGTAGTAGGGCCGTTACCTAGAACAAAAAACGGAAACCGTTACATTTTAGTAATATGTGACTATGCGACAAAATATCCAGAGGCTTTTGCCCTCAAAAACATTAAAACTCGTCAAATTGTCAATGCTCTGATACAACTTATTTCAAGAGTAGGGATCCCGAAAGAGATATTGACAGACAGGGGCACTAACTTCACTTCAAAACAGATAAAGCAAGTGTACGATCTATTAGGCATTAAAAGTATTCACACCACACCATATCACCCTCAGACTGATGGGCTAACAGAACGTTTCAATAAGACTCTGAAACAAGCTTTACAGAAGGTGACGAACAACAACGGTACAGACTGGGACATGTGGTTACCCTATGTGCTGTTCGCATATCGTGAAGTACCTCAAGCTTCCACCGGCTTTTCCCCGTTTGAACTCCTTTATGGAAGACAGGTGAGAGGTCCGATGGATGTCCTGAAAGAAGCTTGGGAAGGTGAGAAGAGTGAACAGAAACTGAACATTTTAACGTATGTCTTGAAGATCAGAGACAAGTTGAGTCAATTGACAAGTACTGTCCATGAAAACATGGAGAAAGCTCAAGTACAGCAAAAACACTGGTATGATAAAGTGGCAAGGAAGAGAGTTCTGCAAATCGGGCAGAAAGTACTTATTCTACTACCCACCAGTGACACTGGGCTTTTAGCCAAATGGCAGGGGCCATATAAAGTGCAAAGACAAGTCGGAGAAACTACATATGAACTCCACCTGCCTGACAGACGGAAGAAATTTCAGAGCTTCCACATTAACATGTTGAGACCCTGGAAGGAGCCTGAGAATAAGAGTTCGGAGCAGCTATGGATAAGGGCCGTTCATGATGAAGACGAGGTGGCCGAACAGTATTTCCCCACAAGAAACGAAGGTTTCGTTCTTCCAAAGGTGCCCCACTTAACATCACAGCAACAACAAGAACTACTGCACGTGGTCCCACCTAAGCTTTTCTCAGATGAACCAGGATTAACAGACGTGACCCAGCATAACGTCAGACTCATCAAAGATGAACCGATTAGGCAGTTCAACTGCAGAGTTCCAGCACGACTTGTCCCTGAGTTGAAAAAAGAAGTTGAGGCTATGATCAAAATGGGAGTAATAGAACCGTCAAAGAGCGAATGGTGCAGCCCTGTCGTCTTGGTTCCCAAGAAAGATGGAGGCTTACGGTTTTGCATTGACTTTTCAAAGCTAAACGCCGTGTCTGCTTTTGACCCATATCCCATGCCAAGAGCAGATGACCTAATAGAGAGGCTAGGGAAGGCTAAAGTTCTGTCCACGGTGGATTTATGCAAGGGATACTGGCAAGTTCCACTCAGCCAGTCCGCTAAAGAGCTGACTGCATTTAGAACACCATCAGGACTATACCATTTCCGTACAATGCCATTCGGATTACACGGTGCGGCTGCAACCTTCCAGAGGTTAATGGACGACGTTCTCAGAGGTACGGAGGACTTCGCGGCAGCTTATATAGATGATGTGGTGATCTACAGTTCATCATGGGAAGAACATCTACAACATCTAGGCATTGTCCTGAGGAAGATCGCAGATGCAGGTCTGACAGCAAACCCCAGCAAATGTCATCTCGCTCGCGAGGAGGTCTCATATCTAGGTTACATCCTGGGCGGGGGTCAAATAAGACCTCAAGTGGACAAAGTTGAGGCCGTGAGGGCAACACCCCAACCTAATACAAAGAGGAGGGTACGTTCATTTTTAGGTCTTGTGGGATGGTACCGCAGGTTCATCCCTAATTTTTCAACTAAAGCAGCAGCACTGACGGATTTAACCAAGAAGGACATGCCTCAAAGGGTTAAATGGACAGAGACCGGTGAGTATGCTTTTAAAGACCTCAAAAATGCATTATGCCAGGAACCAGTTTTAGCCAGCCCTGATTTTTCGAAACCTTTTATTGTGCAGACTGATGCATCAGGTACAGGGTTGGGTGCTGTCTTATTACAGGGGGAGGACGATGAGAGAAAACCTATCCTGTATATTAGCAGGAAACTGTTTCCACGTGAGACTAACTACTCTACCATCGAGAAGGAGGCTCTCGCTATCAAATGGGCGCTTGACTCTTTAAAGTATTACTTGCTTGGACATGACTTTGTTCTAGAGACAGATCACAAAGCTTTGCAGTGGATCCAAAGAATGAAAGACTCTAATGCTAGAATCACACGATGGTACTTGTCATTACAGCCCTATCGTTTTACTATAAGGTATAGAAAAGGTACCCATAATGTAACAGCTGACTACCTGTCCCGCCGCTGGGAAGGCGTTGAGCTTAAGGAGGGGGGTGTGTGATGATGTACAGTACCTGTGACACATCACCAAGAGAAACCATTATGTATACTTACCTGTACTTACTCACCTGCATACGGGTCATGTGAGAGGGAAAAGAGTACTATCTCTTGATGCTGAGTTTTACTTACCTGGTTGAATCCATTCTCCACAGAGGGAAGGGGGAACTAGCATCTAGAAGAGGGAAAATATATTATCTAATAAATATTGATATTATGAATGAACGTTAAACATGCCATGGCTGTAACTGAATCTTGGTACAGTTGTTAGTTCATTGTTAATTTTTATTGTGTATGAAACTTGTGTCCAAGATACTTTAACTTATACCTCTTAAGGGAATGGTATATTCTAAGGGGCGGGGCTACCTATATATATACCACACAAGGGTAAAAGAGGGGGACTCTGCTAGACCGTAGCGAGAGGAGCATAACCTAAGGGCATAATAAGACTCAATTGATTTAGTTGTCTTTATCCTTTTTGTCTCTGCTTATAGAGAATTTTGTTTTGTTAATTTTTTTGTTCACAAGGAGCGCGCGTGTATATATATTGTAAATAGTAATTTAAAGTCTGGTGTGTAAATAAAGGTGGAAGGGAACCAAAAATCGAACCTCTCGGTGTTATTTCGAGTCGACCTTATAACATCTCGGGCCTCTCGCCCGACTCTACCCATAGAGAACACCTCCCACCATTTCACTTTGCGATGGTGTAGGGGTGAGCTTTATCACATTATGTTTTACATGTTTTACACCCCCCATCTTTTATATTTCCCTTTCCCTCAAGTTGTATCTTGCCAGACTGCCCCCGTAAATAAGAACTATAAGAAATATGTTACATTTGATGTTTAATATATCATTATGTTTTAATATCATACAAATATATATATTTTTATTTTATTTTACACCATGTTTCATAAGAATTTAAATATTCTGACTATAGAATACACAACATTTCAGTGACGAATCTCTCAGAGATACACTGCCCAGCTTCCTTTCACTCATTTTTCTTCGGACACAATATTGTTTTTAATGAGCTGTATTGCCAACGTGTCAAATCTGCCTAGATCAGCAGAGTCATGACAAGTCCTTAAGAAATGTTGTCTCTCCGGCTTGTTTATGGCTAATGAAGATTTCACTAGAGTGGCCCGAGGCAGGTTTTTCCATAAATGCCCCTTCCCAATAATCCTGTGAGAATGGAAGATTAATTAGCTTCCTCTCTAATCAATATGGAGACGTGCCAGCCCTGGCCTGTCAAATTCAATACTCTGCTCATACCAAGCTCCCTCTGCGCCGACACTAAAGCAAAGGGCAATACTCCAGTGAATCCGTCTCAGCCTTATATTTAGATATATGCGGAAACAAGTCAGTGCCCTGCAAGTTGCTGACTAACAAAAAGTCTGAGAACAAAATAGAGTTTTAAAAAGTTCCTTAGAGGATATATTACTGCGAGTAAACACACCAGGCAAGGGTTAAATGTAATAATGAAAAGAAATGACAGCTAATTTACTTCCCCTCCCTGTGCTCTTTCCAAATTAATCCAAATCAGCTACATTCGGTCGTAGTCTTGAGGCTTGACCAAACTTATTTTTTATCATTCTTCTGATTCAAAACGTTTGATGTTTAATTGATGAGTTTCTGTGGCACCGCAGCCAGCTCTGGTCAGCTGATAAAGTCAAATGTTTTCCACCAGCACTATCATATGGTTGCTGTAGCAACACCAGAGACTCCAAATGGTATGATGTATCAGTTTAACAAATGGTGGTCAGGTTATCGATAAATATCTCCAGGGAACATCCATCGTTTTATCATAAATGTAATCATCAGTCTACGTTCTATGACTGCATTTTGATATTAAATTTTTACATTAACTGTTGACAGTAAAATACAAAAAGTAAGTTTTACACGTTTTGTACTTTTATAGATTAACATAACTAAAAATATAAATATCTCTCATTTAAATACTGCAACCAACAGTGCGCATTTATCATTAAATCAAATCCCAGCAAATGTATTGACCAGAGGCTGATTTATACCAGTCGATGACCGCTCAACACAAATGTCTGGTACATACGACTTGGTCGTTCAGTCGTCTTTAAAGTTGGCTTTGTAGACCATTGATTTAAGTGTTGAACAAAGACAAAGAGGCAGTCTTACCCCATCTATCTCTCTCTTGGAGATGCCCCTGATACGAGCGTAGAAGTACAGATGCTCCTCTCCAGTCAGCAAGTCATCCAAAGCATCCACTTGAGGGCAGTAACCAATGTTAATGCCCTGTGTCCTGCAATCGATCATATTAACCATTCGCCTGGAAACAAGACACAAGCAGATTTAACAGGGAACTAGTGCCAACATATGTAGAAACACTGAACTAAACAGACTTAATAAGGGAGAAAACCTTACCCATCCAAGTCTAGGACTTGAGCTGAGCCATAAGAAGGGCTGATGTCTCCTGTCAGCATCTTGAAGGTAGTGGTCTTTCCTGCTCCATTGACACCTAGCAATCCAAAGCACTAGAAAAGCCAAAACCATCTTAAGTGAAACAATATAGTTTTCACAAAATACAGATTTGGAAGCACACTGTAATAAAAGTGTGGTTGAGAGGTCATCTAGTATCCCTCCACACATAAAAAAATAATGTCAAAACTGTCACAGATTCTTTCACCAAAACTTGAGAGTGTAAGAGTTTTTGTATCTCTCTTAATATGAAAATCCTGTCAAATAAAACGTAAAATAAAATCTCTATGAGTCTCTACCAAGTGATGAATGTGATCTACAGAGGGATACGACACAGTAAAGTAAATCTAAAGTGTTTCATTTGCTATTAGCAATGATTTTAATGGTAAAATGGGATAGTACATTTGTACTGTGGAAGCTGTGAACATTGTGACTGTCTACTCTCTCTAGAGATTCACACCCTGCATTCCACTTTAATGGGATTCGTTTGATGCAAGATGAGATCTAATTTTGCAGTAAAGAAATGCTCAACTTGGCATTCATAATATTCCTGATGGTCCCAGTGGGTAACCACAGCAAATTCTGTCCAGAAACTCAGTACAAAATGAACTGAGCTATCAAAACAATTAAGCTAATCACATTCATTTAACTAATTAAACTAATTCACAATTCATACTTACAGGAATGTTTGAAACGAATATTCAAATCATGTACGGTTTAGTAAACTGACCTCTCCCGCTGGTATGCCAACAGACAGCTGCTTCACGGCCTGCACTTTCCGGTTCAGATGCTGGTAGACTTTGGTGAGCTGGCTGACCTGCAGCAAATCTGAACTGGCCGCTCCGCTCTCGACACGCTGGCGTTCAGCCAAGACATCCTCATCCTCGTTCAAGCTTCCTGTCTGAGGCACTGACTTCTTCCGACAGAATAGGCGCCTTATCCGACACAGACATGAGAAAATAATATTTAAAAACTGTTTAATATGATTCCACAAATTCATCTCTTACCTTTAAATAAACAATTATTTACCATCATTTTAAAACAACTACTTTCTACTTTACTTCTAGACCCAAGCTCAATATCTGACACCCAGTTCTAAAGATATATGACCATCGTATTATATTTTCACTGTCACAAAATGGGTCAACGGTAACAGTTTTTCTATTTAATATCCTACTATTTATTGTTGTAATATAGTGGATTGACACTATATTAAACTTTGTTTCTAACTGTTACTCCACTTGGCCCAATAAACCCCTATGACACGTCAACAGACCAGACTCAGTATTCATTCAGAAACAGTTCTGTAAGCTTTACACTTTACACAGACTGTTTTGAACCATTTCTGATGGCTACTTTCTGGGCTTTCTGCGTCTCCTAATTTTAATCAGCACATTATATTAATACTTGTCTGTGTCTTGTTCAGAGTGAGAGATAGTTACAGGGCTTTGAAATGATGTCTGCTATGACTGGCTACTTCCTTCTCTATAAAGTACTAAAATAACTATTGATTTTTGTTTTATACTTTCAAGTCTGCGCATGGATTTTACAGAGTAACCCTGAGGTAAAGTAATGAGTAGTGATTTTTTTCAGGAAGTAATAAGAGAAGTCATAGTCTTTTTCCCCCCGCTCTCAGTTATTACACCATACGCTCTGGCCTTACCAAACTTTCCGGAGGAGCCACTTGTTAAGTAGCAGTCGCAGAGTAAAGCACAAGAAACCCTGCAGGAACATGGAGACGAACATCCAGCCCAGGACGTCCATGCCAAAGGGGTCCTTATAGGCATCCACTCCAAACACACTCAAGATCTGGACCTGCATGTCCACCCGGGCCAGCTCCATCAGTCCGTTTCCAAAGCAGAACTGAGGAAAAATCAGGAACACGTAGCTCATGGTGTCGTACACAGCCTGGACGCTCTGTAGGGTCAAGAAAGAGACAAAGGAGAGAAGAGATTTTATACTTATTTGTACCAAGAAAATCTCTTGGCAATCTGACGTGTGTACTGCATTTACTCTGTACTTTCATTCTAAGCCATTCTCAGGACCTTTACTTCTAATGTTTTCAAAGGTCACATGTATTCTGTAAGTGCAATGTCTATGACAGTCTGTATTTCCTTAAGGCATATTCTATATATAGTGGCCCTTTGAATACTTTAAACTAGGGCCCAAGCAACATTTACATTTATGGCATTTGGCAGATGCTCTTATCCAGAGGCTAGTGCAGGGCTGGGTCTTGCACATTGACTTGCACTGTGTTCCAGCACAAACTGAGGAATGAACCATAGAATATGGTTAGAATATACAGGGTGGGCCATTTATACGCACATCTTGATGGTATGGTGTGGTATATGGGGTACAAAGATAGTGGGGCCATTCTTCATCAATGGAAACCTTAAAGCCACTGGATATCTTTATGCACTGAAGCTGGCAGGTTCCAGCAAGATGGCGCACCACCACATTATGGGTGTCAGGTCCGAGCATTCCTAGATGAACCGTTTACTGGAAAGCCCCCAAGGTCTCCCGATCTGACCCCCTTAGACTTTAATCTTTGGGGTCATCTGAAGGCAACTGTCTATGCTGTGAAGATACGAGATGTGCAGCACCTGAAACTACGGATACTGGAAGCCTGTGCTAGTATTTCTCCTGTGGTGTTGCTATCAGTGTGTGAAGAGTGGGAGAAGAGGGTTGCATTGACAATCCAACACAATGGGCAGCACTTTGAACACATTTTATAAGTGGTCAGAAACTTGTAAACAACTCATGATAAAAGTCAAGCACACCATTGTGAAATTCCCAATAAGTTTGATGTGTCACATGACCCTCTTCCCATTGGAAAAACAAAAGTTGGATCCAAAATGACCAACTTCAAAATGGCCGCCATGGTCACCACCCATCTTGAAAAGTTTCCCCCGTCCCATATACTAATGTTCCACAAACAGGAAGTTAATATCACCAACCATTCCCGTTTTATTAAGGTGTATCCACATAAATGGCCCACCCTGTAGAATATGTTACATCTGCATGATTTTAGCATCGTCATCGCGATGTGTGCATGCACGATAGTCAAATGACAGTGTGGTCACATGGAGCACAGTGTGGTTGAGAATGGCACTCTACTTTTTATTTTAATAGATTTAATTTTAGAAAAAATGCTAGATTTTTCCCAATATCATGTAACACAGTCTTCTGAAGGCAGCAGTGATACCCACAGTGCTATACCACTCGCAATATAAAATAGGCAGTAATATTGACTGACAATTAGGAGAAAAATCAAATAACTGCAACTATGCCATTGGAAGTATGAGTAGCCACTGAATTTATAATTTAAACAATAACCCTTCTTTAATTTTTTGCAGGTGACAAACATAAGCTACATCTTTTAAGAGAACTACACTCTACAGAAAATTATGGTTTAGCTTAAAACTTTGAGCCAAATAAACTAAAAAATAAATAGTTTATAAATTAAGGCAGTTTACATTTCTGTTAATTTACTGTTAGATTTTAAATAATCTCAAAATGTCAAGATTATTAAAGGAATATGGAATATAATAAGCATGCACTTTAAGGGGTTGAACGGCTCTTGCTGACTGATTCTCACCTCATCATTCGGGTTAAGCTGCCCTAGGAAGTAGAGGATTGCTGTGGAGATGATGGTGTTCACACTGATGAAGAGGTTGATACCGACGTAGCTGATGAACGCCATCTCCACATCCTTGAACAAGGTTGACACGAGGTACATCCAGGGGAAGGTGGCAAAACTGTAAGAGACATGAAATTATAAAGGGAAAGGAGAGAACATAACCACCAAACCACAGTTGGAAAGTGGCAATGGAAATATGCACAAATAAGAGGTTGTGTCAAGAAAGGCAAGAAAGAATGAAAGAAGAAAAGAAATAAAGAAAGAAAAAAATTGTTCACAAGCTGAGCTAAGCGAGCGGAAGATAAATGACTTCATCCGCTCTCCACGGTGAGGCTTTTTCTCACGTTTTCTGCACTACAAAATGATCTGCTTTTTTATTCATTACTCTTGGTGATTGGGGTGGAGGGGGTCAAGGAAGAAGATGTGCTTAAACACGGAGGAGAGAGAGAGAGCTGAGGGTGTGAGTGTTTATCTGCACCAGTGAGAATGTGTGCAGCTGAGAGAGAGGGAGGCTTTTCCCTTAAACACAAGGATGCCCAACAAAAGCAATTAAGCAGCTGTGGGTGAGAGCGGGAAGCAGACAGTGGTGCTGCTCTGGTTATTTATGGGCCGGAAGGCACGTAGCTGCCGGGGCTGATGAATGGAAGACCGAGTGCTGAGCTTTCTCTGAGTACCAGGGCCACAGAGGCCTCCTCATAGCCCAGAACCAGAGTAGTAGTGCTAGGCTCGGCCCACTGTGCCATTCATGACACAATTAGCGGAGTGACAAAGTGGGGAAATCACTGTTGTACAGCCTGGCGGGGCGACTGTAAGCAGCTCCAGTTCCTGTTCCACAGCAGGGAACCTTAATTTCTAACCAGAGGTTAAATTACGCTGCCGCTCAGGATCCTGAATGGCAAGCCGAGCTGAGCTACGGTATTACAATATCACTGAAATGGAAATTAAATTCTAATGCAATCTCTGTGAAATCCATGTAACAGAAGCATGTGATAAACAGCCCTTATTCAGCTGCACTTTCCTCATCTACTCACTCTGCTCCTCAATTTGGTCCTTACTGGTGCTCCTGATGAGTGCTGACTAATGAATTTCTGAGGGGCTTCAACTCCTCTCGATCTCCCAATGTTCACAATCACACAAATGCATTATCTGCGTGGGTTTCCTCCGGGTGACTGTCTGTGAGGAGTGTGGTGTGTTCTCCCTGTGTCTGCATGGGTTTCCTCCGGGTGACTGTCTGTGAGGAGTGTGGTGTGTTCTCCCTGTGTCTGCGTGGGTTTCCTCCGGGTGACTGTCTGTGAGGAGTGTGGTGTGTTCTCCCTGTGTCTGCGTGGGTTTCCTCCGGGTGACTGTCTGGGAGGAGTGTGGTGTGTTCTCCCTGTGTCTGCGTGGGTTTCCTCCGGGTGACTGTCTGTGAGGAGTGTGGTGTGTTCTCCCTGTGTCTGCGTGGGTTTCCTCCGGGTGACTGTCTGTGAGGAGTGTGGTGTGTTCTCCCTGTGTCTGCGTGGGTTTCCTCCGGGTGACTGTCTGTGAGGAGTGTGGTGTGTTCTCCCTGTGTCTGCGTGGGCTTCCTCCGGGTGACTGTCTGTGAGGAGTGTGGTGTGTTCTCCCTGTGTCTGCGTGGATTTCCCCCGGGTGACTGTCTGTGAGGAGTGTGGTGTGTTCTCCCTGTGTCTGCGTGGGTTTCCTCCGGGTGACTGTCTGTGAGGAGTGTGGTGTGTTCTCCCTGTGTCTGCATGGGTTTCCTCCAGGTGCTTCAGTTTCTTTTATCATCTTATAAAAGTAGGCTAATGCCTACCATGCACAGCCTAGCCAACAGACTCTTATTAGTAT
Organism: Hoplias malabaricus; assembly: GCF_029633855.1. Classification (NCBI taxonomy): domain Eukaryota; kingdom Metazoa; phylum Chordata; class Actinopteri; order Characiformes; family Erythrinidae; genus Hoplias; species Hoplias malabaricus. The sequence goes on from NC_089811.1 coordinate 6,269,639, forward strand.
AGTTTAGTTTTTAGTCAGTGGTTTTGCTTGGCATTACTCATTTCTTTTGAGCGATGAGCTATCACAGCAGTAGTGGTGCATTTATGAGAGCCAAGCAGCCTTAGTGTTGTTTTTATTACCGTTTCTGTCACTAGCTCACTGTTGATCCTGTAGTGGGTGTTGATCACTGATGAATGCTTAAAATATGCAGAGAAACAGATGCACGACACTCTGTAACTAGAACTAGAAAAGAGTGCTTTAGTGCTATAATCCTATTCTACGTGGCCTTGACAAAAGAGACAATGAGTCAGTGAGTACTAGGTCAGTGAGTGTATGTACAGAAAATATTATAATTTAATACGCTTTAGTACTTACCCAAAGAGCACAAACAGCAATGTGACTGCTCCGAGATTCAAATGCTCTGTGAAGGCCGGCAGCTGGAAAACTGCGATCATGATCACAGAGAAAAGCACAGGAATCATGTAGAGTGCCTGAGAGAGAGAGAGAGAGAGAGAGAGAGAGAGAGAGAGAGAGAGAGAGAGAGCATTATATCTGTAGCTAACCTGTTCAATTAGCATACAGTTTATTAGCGTTGTCTATTAACAAATATAAAGAATCCTAACATTATAAATAATGAATGAAAGCTCATGGGTGCCACTTGCATACAGGTGAATCATGCTAAGTGGTCCACATTAACTTTCATTCATTGATTGAAGTATTCGTAACTGACTGTTAGAATTAAGTTATAGCACAATGTGAACCAAAATGAAACAAAATACACATGAAAACAAAAACGTTTTTTAGAAATATTACCCCTGGTATGGACTTCTTTGATTGCTTGGAAATATTTCTTTACATACCCATATGTTCGCATTTTATACCCTTCCTATTTTGCGTATACTTGTACGAAAGTTTCAGACACAGCTGACTGGGAACAAACAGCATCTTTTGGCGCACTACTTTGGATTTGCATCTTGAAGGAGTTTTATAATCCTTTTCATTGTTTCAGCTGATAACACTTTTCCAGGCGATGTTATCTTTCAAAAGCTGGGTTCAACAGCCTGTTAAGGTCTTTAAACACTTTCTTTTTACTTCTGCATCTAAGACACTATTGCAAAATACCGTTCAAGCTGAATTTACTCAGAAATAAACAGGTTGCCCTTTTACAGTGTACGCTGAAACAACATGTATTTTTTGATGCTTATTTTTTACTCACTTCCTCCCTCAATTTGGTCCCTGCTATTTTTCTCCCACATGTTAAAACATACATACAACTCCACTGACCTTGTGCCAATACAAATAATGATCCTGATCAACAGAAAAACTCATAGATCAATTCAAAGGGACGCTAGCTAGGATGCTAATAAAAAAAAGTACAAAGTGTGTTACTGAGACTATTTTTTTTGCCTATATGATTTTGATGTGATCAAAGAAAGACTTTTTTATCCTCTACATTTTTTTTCTACTACGGCCATACACAAAAAGAGCCAGAAGGGTAACACACACAAAAGAAATAATTGGCTAACACTTAGCATGTTACACCATTTTTGATTTAATAGACTGATTTTGCAGAGACACAAGTTAGTTGGCCATCATACAGCCACAGATGAGAGAAATCGTTTAGCTGCTCTTAATTAATAATTTATAAATGAAAAATAATAAAGAACAGCTGAACAACTCGTCCTATCTGTAGTTGTATCATGGCCAACTTGCTTGTGTCTCTGCAGTGCCTGTCTATTCAGTTGGACTGCTCCCTTATGGTCAAAGCTGGTAATGCACACTACTTCTTAGCACTTAGCTCCTCAGTGATTGTTTTCCCCCTGTTCCACTGAAGTCTGCCAGTAGGACAGAGTTTTAGGGCCCCTAAAATAAAAAAAATTTAAAAAATTAAAAAAAACAAGATTCCGAGAATAAAGTCAGAACTCTGAGAATATTCTCTGAATAATTCTGAGAACAAATCTCAAAATAGGGGCGGCACGGTGGCGCAGCAGGTAGCGTCGCAGTCACACAGTTCCAGGGACCTGGAGGTTGTGTGTTCGATTCCCGCTCCGGGTGACTGTCTGTGAGGAGTTAGTGTGTTCTCCCTGTGTCTGTGTGGGTTTCCTCCAGGTGACTGTCTGTGAGGAGTGTGGTGTGTTCTCTCTGTGTCTGCATGGGTTTCCTCCGGGTGCTCTGGTTTCCACCTCACAGTCCAAAAACACACGTTGGTAGGTGGAATGGCGACACAAAAAGTGTCCATAGGTGTGAATGTGTGAGTGTGTGTGTGTTGCCCTGTGAAGGACTGGCGCCCCCTCCAGGGTGTATTGCCGCCTTGCGCCCAATGATTCCAGGTAGGCTCTGAACCCACCGTGACCCTGAACTGGATAAGCGCTTACAGATAATGAATGGATGGATGAATCTCAGAATAATCCGCTGCGTATAATGGAGCAGACACACAGTGAAACTATGAAATGCAGTGTGTTGCACAAACCCATGGCATGTAGTTTCACATGATACAATTAATGATCATGAAAATTATTAATCCAGAGTGAGTGGAACTCCAGCGTGTCCACGAGGCTCCATCGCGTTACGGCTCGGACTCGTACAATAAACTAAAGCCTTTTGCAATGCAGTCAGGGGCGATGCATAAGGCTTTCTGACTTCATTCTCGGAATCTTGTATTATTTTTTTTCTCAGAAACGCAGATTTGAATTTTTTTTTCTACCCTTCAGGGCTTCCATTATGCTTTATACCAGTGTACTTTCACATGTCCATTTTTGTTGAAGTGAACCACAAACTGTACCATATCATAGAAGAAGTTGACTGTCCAGTAGAAAGGTTCACTGATGCCCGAAATGTGCTGGAGCCTCTTGGAGCCGGTGTGGTGCTCCTGAACTTCATAGATGACAAAACTAGCAGTCATGATGGAGTAGCCGGTGAGAACACACAGTGCAACCAGAACATTGACCAGGCCACGGATCCTGTGGGACAGAAACACACACAATGAACACTGAACAGCAAGAACAGGAATGATACTGCAAAATAAAAGAATTGTTCCACTGTTATGAGCTCCCACATTCAAAATGAAGTCTTCTCTAGTTCTTCACAGAGGTTTTTTCGGAAACCCAAGATATATTCTGGAGATTTCTGTCTCCGCAAGACACTGACTCTTACAGAAGTCACCCACTGGGTCTATACTTCAGATTCTGCCTGGTCTCCCTCGCCCATCACACTATATTTCCATGAGGGCAGTAGTGCAGCCAAAGGCCAGGCACAGTGAGAACCCACAACAAATGAGAAAATTGATCTAAAGAGTAGAATCAGGCCCTGCACAGCTTAAGTGAACATTTCACACATTAATGCGAGCAGCGTCCTGCCTGAATTGTAATAGCAAACAGCAAACCAGACAGGAAAGGAAAACATGTAAACAGACCAGAGGCCCTAGACCTCTTGTGAGTGAGATCTTGGAGTGCGTTCTTCCAGATGTGAACATCAGTAATTATTTACAGCTTAAATAGATAATAACCTTAAGAATACTAGACTTCAAATACTTCAAAATACTTCAGACTTTTTATCTTCTTATCCACTGTAGCGTAATGAGACGATTAATTAATTAAATATATCACTATAACAGACTGTCTGTGAGGAGTGTGGTGTGTTCTCCCTGTGTCTGCGTGGGTTTCCTCCGGGTGACTGTCTGTGAGGAGTGTGGTGTGTTCTCCCTGTGTCTGCGTGGGTTTACTCCGGGTGACTGTCTGTGAGGAGTGTGGTGTGTTCTCCCTGTGTCTGTGTGGGTTTCCTCCGGGTGACTGTCTGTGAGGAGTGTGGTGTGTTCTCTCTGTGTCTGCGTGGGTTTCCTCCTGGTGACTGTCTGTGAGGAGTGTGGTGTGTTCTCCCTGTGTCTGCGTGGGTTTCCTCCGGGTGACTGTCTGTGAGGAGTTGGTGTGTTCTCCCTGTGTCTGCGTGGGTTTCCTCCGGGTGACTGTCTGTGAGGAGTGTGGTGTGTTCTCTCTGTGTCTGTGTGGGTTTCCTCCGGGTGCTCCGGTTTCCTCCCACAGTCCAAAAACACAGGTGGATTGTCGACTCAAAAAAGTGTCCATAGGTGTGAGTGTGTGAGTGAATGTGTGTGTCTGTGTTGCCCTGTGAAGGACTGGCGCCCCCTCCAGGGTGTATTCCCGCCTTGCGCCCAATGATTCCAGGTAGGCTCTGGACCCACCGCGACCCTGAACTGGATAACGGTTACAGATAATGAATGAATGAACTATAACAGACTGTAACATATGTGAAATATCTGTTATTTAAATATCAGTGGCATTCCTCATTATAAACCACCTGCTTTTCACTCCCAACAACTTTAATGTTATCTATATATTTACATCAGTCAATCGGATGGCGTTAAATGTGCTTGAGTTTTGAATCACTCACTGAATTATCAGTGTTAGCATCTTATTATAATTAACCAAACATCGTTACTGTAAAGTTTGCATGAGAGTTCAATTTGATCTTAAAATTGTATTACTCCTTTGGAGGTTTTTCTTTCCCCAGCACTTGTGTTAATGTGTGCGTGTTACAACGGCCTGTACGACTCAGTGTGTCAAAATGATTGAAAGCCTTACATTTATTTAAAATCTTGTAAGACTGCAGCAAGCAGTAGAGCTGCACAGCTTTGAAAAGAAAGTTACCTAGGATGAGATTTTATTAATGAAGCACCTTGAGCAACATACAGCATAAAAAGTTACTATAAAGTGTATTATTCTATTGAAACCAGAGCAATTACAAAGGCGAAAGGAGATGTCTCCAGATCAGCACCTTTTCTTACTTTGTAGATTCTTCCCACAGTGTCTCTCTGCACAGCTCGTGGAGCGAAAACTGCTCTGAACAGTTCAAACGCTGTGTCATTTTGAAGAAAACTAAAACAGATGCTTGAGAATACACAATGCTTTTAAACTATTCATAAAGGGTTCCTATACTTTCTTATCTTACAGCTGTTTTCCTCTCCCTGCCTTCATCTTTCTCTCTTTTTCTCCCTCCTACACACCTTTCTCCTCATCCTCAGACATCTCTCCCCAGGCTTTGAGCCAACCTCATCTGAGTTGTGAAAGTGGAATAACTGTGCTTGCACTTGCCGAGATCGGCTTCCAAATTAAGCGCGGCGGCAGCCTTTAAAGCGCAAGCGCCTAAGTAATTTCTGAATGAATTAACCTCTGAGCCACCTTGAGAATGCACACATATTATATTGGGCCAGTAATCGATAACCCAACCTCAGAGGAAATCCATTTAATACGATCAAAGAGGAGTAAATACAGCAGTCAAACTGCATTACTCTGAGCGCATCAGTGGAATGTAAATGGCAGCACACTGTTTGCATATCTTATCTAAAGCCAGGGCATTTGCCTTGCAATTCTGACTATTGCCATCTTTGATTCTTGGGGCTTGGCAGCCTCATCTGACACATTTATGAGGCCTGTGCTAAAGAGAGGCAAACTGGAGGAAATAAAAGTGTCCTTACATGGCATCCTCATCTTCCACCTGGCCAGGGTAAGGATGGCTGGACAGTGAGATTGCTGTAGGGAGAGGAAAGATGGAAGAAAACAGAAGACATGATTTAATGCATGCACAATTCACATTCACACAACACTTCCGCCCTGACCACGTCATAGGCACATGGGGCGGCCGCTCTGACAGCCCTCGAACAGATTTATGCTCCGTTTCGGGCCCCAGTGAGTTCACCGGCTACATTTGAATGATTGCATCTCCCTTTTCCCTTATTGACTGCCGGGCCTGTATTAATCTTGCCCCGGAGGCAGCTAGTGAATCTGAGCCACTAGGCCTGGCCTGGCAGCACTGCTGAAATAAGGCTGGAGCCTCCGTCCTGTTTTATCCACTTCATTCCGGCTCTCAGCGCCGCTAATTACAATTCCTGCAGCACTGGGAGACTGAAGAGAAACACTGCCCCCTGCCCAGGGACATGGGAACTGCAGGAGATCTGGAAGAACAAGCCAAGCGACATTTCGATGACTTCATATTTGTAGGCAAAGCATGGAGCCTTGGCAAATCTGCATGGGCATTTCTTAAGGATCGTTAAAGCTAGGAGTGTTTGCTTATTTTTTTTTTTTGTAGCAATGTGACCATCTCAAAAAGCCTGCTCTTTGGCCTTTACCATTCTCTTGCTTTGTCTTTATGAGAAATAACTACATTTAAACACTTTAAACAGGTCTAGGATCAGTGAGAAACTCATAATACCCTGCCTGCTATGCAAAAATGTCTGTAACGGCTTATCCAGTTCAGGGTCGTGGGGAGTCCGGAGCCTACCCGGAATCACTGGGTGCAAGGCACCATGGAGGGGGCACCAGTGCATTGGAGGGCAACACACACTCACACATTCACTCACACCTATGGACACCATTGCACCCAGAGGATCCCTCACAAACATGGGATGAACTATCAAACTCATCACAGAAAGTCACCAAAAGCAGGGCTTCAACCCACTACCCCAGGACCCTGTGGGACTTACCATATTGCTGCCGTTGGTTTGCTGGGAGGCTTGAGCGCAGGATGAAGTTGTTGAGACTATTGAGGTAGGCAGGTAAGCTGTGATACCCTTCTGGATTGTACCACACCTGTATGGACAGAAACAGGTCAGAGACTTACTATACCAGAAAATGTATTAGAGTTACAGTATTTGGCTGTAACGGCACATTTATCCAGAGCTTGTAGTCATTTAGTCATGTTTCAGAGGTAAATGAATGTAGCATTTGGAGTCTTGCCCAAGGACTCATGATATGCCAACACCAGTCTGACTCAAGGAAACTAGCAATGCCCATTTTGCTCTACCAACTGAAACATTCATGCATTTACATTTTCTTTTTTTCTTTGGTACTAATTACTATAATAATTACTTCAGACTGCACACCAATTAAAACGGCAAATTCTGCAGTGGTTGCCAGAGTTGTTAATAATACAAGCTAATCTTTCAGGCATATAAAATACCCCGGATGATCAGTTTCTCTAATGCATTCAGTATCATTTTTGGCAATGTTTGTATAATGGAGAAAAAGCAATAGATAATATCCGTGATAAGTAATAACATCTGTAAGCATTTATATAGATGAAGGTCCTCACACATGTGAGGAAACCAAAAGTACACAGCACTGCATTGTTGTGAGTCAAGCTAAATTATTCTGAATATTGTTTGGAGTTAATTGAGGTCTCTGTTTTACAGCGTGTGCTTTAAAGACTAGCTGTGTCTGTTATTACCTTAGTTAAGGTCCTGTTCTTGGGCACCTCCTGAAGGTCCATTTGGAGGTCAATGGGAAGGGGATTCCCGAAGGACCAGCCGCCGTACCTGAGAAACAAGCAATTTACTTGAAGGTTCATGTGACAATAACACACTAAACAGGTCAGGTCATGACTGCAAAACACATGTTTGCATGTTAATTTCTCATTAATTTCCAGTCTCTAATTATAGCTGGATAGACCTCTTGCCCTCAAAATTTATTTGTGATTTGTCTTTGTTATTTTTCCTGCAACCCCAAGGAGGTTGCACATTTTATGGTGCATGAATAATGCATAGCTTCCCATAACTATTTTATGCAGAGTCTAATAATGTATTTCCATGCACCATGTATGCTCCACTGAAGCTGTCTGTTTCTGTAACACAGGAAATGCCAAAAGGTCAAAAAGCTGCAGGAAAGCAGGGGGAAACCTAAGTACCTAAGTATAATTCTATATTTCAGTCTCCTAAATGGACAAAGCTATTAAATAGCCTTTTGAATATTTACTGTGCTGCAGGGAGCAACACATTGGTGTTATGATTATTGTTATTTTTATCTTATTTACTATTATCCCACCTGATTTTTGGAAATGCTTTTGAGAAATCGCCACTGTTCCAAATCTGACACATCTGACCTGGAAATATTTAACCATTCTCTTGCTACACTTATTTTTCTGCTCTGTTTTCCTCCCTTAATTTGTATAGAGTTTTATTTAAACTGGTTACATTTGTTCAATATATAAGCTACGCACACAAAATAAACTTGTTCAGTCTGCACAAATCAGTTCACATGGATATGTCTGTATGAGTCAGTCTATATTGGTCAGTCTATATGAGTCCATCTGAATGAGTCAGTCTATATAAGTCAGTCTGTATGAGTCAGTCTGTATGGGTCAGTCTGTATGGGTCAGTCTATATGAGTCAGTCTATATGAGTCAGTTTATATAGGTCAGTCTGAATGAGTCAGTCTGTATGAGTAAGTCTATATGAGTCAGTCTGTATGAGTCCACCTGTATGAGTCCATCTATATGAGTCAGTCTGTATGGGTCCATATATATGAGTCAGTCTATATGAGTCAGTCTGTATGGGTCAGTCTGTATGAGTCAGTCTGTATGGGTCCATCTATATGAGTCAGTCTATATGAGTCAGTCTGTATGGGTCCGTCTGTATGGGTCAGTCTGTATGGGTCAGTCTACATGAGTCAGTCTATATGAGTCAGTTTATATAGGTCAGTCTGAATGAGTCAGTCTGTATGAGTAAGTCTATATGAGTCAGTCTGTATGAGTCCACCTGTATGAGTCCGTCTATATGAGTCAGTCTGTATGGGTCAGTCTGTATGAGTCAGTCTGTATGGGTCCATCTATATGAGTCAGTCTATATGAGTCAGTCTGTATGGGTCAGTCTGTATGGGTCAGTCTGTATGGGTCAGTCTACATGAGTCAGTCTATATGAGTCAGTTTATATAGGTCAGTCTGAATGAGTCAGTCTGTATGAGTAAGTCTATATGAGTCAGTCTGTATGAGTCCACCTGTATGAGTCCATCTATATGAGTCAGTCTGTATGGGTCCATATATATGAGTCAGTCTATATGAGTCAGTCTGTATGGGTCAGTCTGTATGAGTCAGTCTGTATGGGTCCATCTATATGAGTCAGTCTATATGAGTCAGTCTGTATGGGTCCGTCTGTATGAGTCAGTCTGTATGGGTCAGTCGGTATGAGTCAGTCTATATGAGTCAGTCTATATGAGTCTAGGCACATTACATAAAACTACACCAGTTAGTCTACTTCAATTTGTTTACAAGACACTGTCTACATAAAACTCTTTCTATAGCACAGTTTTCTCCATACAGTTAAATATAGACATAGACATGGACATCAAAACAAAAAGTGAAAAAAAATACTGTTTTAAATTAAATGCAGGTTTACATATTTAGAGCTCAACTTTAATAATCTTCCAAAATCTAACAATGATCATCTGACAAAGCAGGATCTGATACTGTCCTACTTTTCTCACACTGTGCCTTCATGCAAACTTGCCTGTCTCTGATGTAGGCATTAGCTGTGGTCAGAAGGTAGTTCTCAATATTGATGTTGGTCAGGTTATAGACGATTTGGGACGAGGGGTTGGTTGTATGAGGAGGGTCAAATCCAGTCTGCTGGCAAGTCTGAAACAAGCAGAGGGAAAAGTGAAGGAGCAGCCAAAGGCTTTAGGTTTGAAAAGGAATAAAAAAAATGGAGCCAGCCGTCTGCAGCATGCTGTCACAGAACTAAAGAGTGCCAGTGGTATTTGGGGACAGTGCAAGAGCACAAACACTGCTTAAGTCTGAACTTGCCTCAGGCTTTTTCTATTGTCATGTGCATCCTGACTGCTGCGACATCCTCCTTTTGACACACTTTTACTTTTCAGTCTCATTTGCTCACATCATGTGCAATAATATAGCACAACAGAATAAATAAAACAGGAATACAAACAAGGAGCATACGAATGAGAAGATGTAATGCCACGGTGCAAGTTTGTGGGTATGAGAAACTGTCGAGCAGGTGCGCGGCTCAAATATTTACTGTCTGCATGATCGTTACATGAGCTTAATAACCAAAAAATGCATCATTATATGCTTTTCATTTTGAAATATGTTTCATAGGGCATATCAAAAAATGCAGTATATGCATTTAACACAGTCTATGAGTCATACGCAATGTTTCTGACTGGTAGAAAAATCAACTGTAGCATAAACAACCGTAGAAAAAAAACCATACCATGGAACAAAATCAGAGTGGTAGTCACTGTTATACATATCCCCACATCATTGTGTATGGGGTGTCCTGTGTAACAGGAGCTGGACACCACTGCTGTAGACGCTCAGAAGACGCCTCTGACTCACCTGCACCAAGTTGTTGCACTTACAGCTCCCAGACCAAGAGGAGCCATTGCCTCCAGACGTCCATGCACTAGATGCCACGCTGACTCTTCTATGACACACACTGTAAGCAAAATACATTTCCATAAATACTCTCAGATCCAGCTTACACAAGGACTATAACACACACATACACACACTTGCTGATATCTGTATTCCAGCTACAAAGCAACACTCAGCGGATTTATTTATTTTTTTTATTTTTTTTGCCTGACGTTTTTAAAGCACCCTTAAGGTCTTGGCTGACACGTGCCAGCACTGATCTGAGTGCCTGTAAGGGGAGATCTATCCAATAAACAGGAAGCATTAATGGAATACTAATGATGCACTCACGATGGAGCCTATATGTTCTTTTACTCAGAAATGACATGTGAGGAGCTTTTCAGAGAATCACAGTGTTAGAAGAAAGTGTTGAAACAAATGCATTATATGGAAAAACAAATGAAAGTGCCAGTGGAAGGACTGCAATAGAAAATGGCAAACTATTGCAGCATGGAGCAAAGCTAAAAGTGACATTGCAAAAGGAAAATAAATTGAAAGTAACCTAGTAAATAGTGTATGAACAATTCATTCTCTAAAGAACCTGGAAATGAAAAAGCCAGTGCCGGTGGCTCTGTGTGGTCAGTCTCATGAAAGAGACTGTAAATTAACTCACACTAACTTTTACAGTTCAACCACTCTCAATGCAGGAAGGCCAAGAACGCACTTGAATTTAAAAAGGCTGGTCACAATACACAGACAGGTGAATATCATTAGAAATTCAAGGCCACACATCGCCTAGCCAATGTGGTTTGCAGCCACGGGAACAGATACATAGACCCGTCACTGACAGATCATTTTATTTATCTTTCAAACCTATTCAATCATTGAACGTCTTTTTCAGTAAGTTCTAGTAATTATGAGCCTAGTATGAAAGGTCTGTAGAGGAATTGAACTACATTCTTAGCAAAATGGGTTATTGCTAGTAATTAATAAGGTTTCTTTGTCTTGTGACAATAAAACCAAGTTGGCCTGCTGTTTGGAGGTGACACAGCTTGGCCTCTCAGGATACTTACTCGCTGTTGGGTTTGTCCATGCAGTAGACATCAATGCCTGGATATGACATCATGGTATCCACCAGGTAGGAAGAGTTGGGATTCTGGTTACTGTTGGAAAACAAAAATTAAGGAATCATCAACATTCGTAGAATGAATGGATTTGTATATGCCAACGTTTTTGTTTTTTTTTTCAAATTTACTAAAACAGTAATGCTATTGCGAGTAAATGATTTTGTATTTTACTTAGTTTCATTCATATAAAGTTAATTATTGATTCATTCACTCATTATCTGTAACCGCTTATCTAATTCAGGGTTGTGGTGGGTCCAGAGCCTACCTGGAATCATTGGGCGCAAGGCAGGAATACCTCCTGGAGGGGGCGCCAGTCCTTCACAGGGCAACACACACACAAACCTACAGACACTTTGAGTCGCCAATCCACCTGCTACGTGTGTTTTTAGACTGTGGGAGGAAACCGGACCACCCGGAGAAAACCCACGCGGACACGGGGAGAACACACCAACAGTCATCCGGAGCGGGAATCGAACCCACAACCTCCAGGTCCCTGGAGCTGTGTGACTGTGACACTTTATTTTAATTTTGTGGCTTTGTTAGCATGCTGATTTTGTTGATCGTATTTTAACCCGAAAGGACCCCAAGAAGTTCCAATGCTGAAATATGCTGTATATGCTTACCTATATTTATAATACATAATATTATACACAATTTCTTTGAGCTACTACATTTGTACTCCTATAAATGTAAATTCGGGGAGTATTTTTAATTGTAGTTGATTACTACTTTGCCTACATAACAATACCAGGACTATTCTATTCCGTATAGTACTTACTGAATATAAATAAACTTGGTGTGGTCATTTGTGGCTGGGTATTGTATTTATTCATATTTATTTCTCCCCTATTTTTATTCTGTGCTTGGCTGTTTACATAAACATCCATTTCAGTGAGGAAAATTACTTGTATATTCAAGAGTGCTTGACCAATAAAGGTATTTGGATGAAGTGCATGGGCCCCATTGTTGATTTAAACAAACAAAAAAAAGGCAATGTCATTTTTCTCAGCATATATTTACAGAAAAACTGGCGTTTTCAGACTACTTGCTCCAAATGCATGACAACAATACGTATGAATAAAAAATGTTCCATCAACAAAGTTGCTGTCTTACGCAAGAATTCTGTTGATGTGAACAGCTCGGACTTGCTTAATGCATCATTTTATTTTCTGTTACAGAGCCTTTAGTTAAAGTGTAAAAACAGGTGAAAAGGAGCTCGGTGAGGATACCTGAAAAAGGAGTATGCTTTGCCAATGTCGTATATAGCCGGAGAAAGTTCCATCTCAGGGAAGTACTGCAGGTCACTCTTAATGGAGCCTAGTCCCATCGCAGCGATGACAAACAGCACAGGAAGCAGCACCTGTGATATCAGTCCCTTCCAGTTCCTTCTGGAGTGATGGAATCGTTTCACCAAAATGGCCAACACCTGCTGAACCAACAGGGCCAAACCACTCACCGTGGAGTTACCCATCAAACCTGCAGGAAATATCATAACACATTACATCACAATTACCATGTAAACACTGCAGTGGGGGTGCATGAATTAAATCAGGATGAATGTGTGCTTAAAACAAGATATCGGCAATAGTCAAATGTGTATATTTTTCTTTTGGACAAACTGCAATTTTATTATGTGAATAACATGAGATATTGATGTATGAACACTACTACACCTCTAACAAAAATGTCCCAGTATACAGTTCAACACATGCCAAAAAGCTCTATATCCAATCATTACACACACATTGTCATCTCAGTGTATGATGATATTGCACTCACTGGCTTTCTCTCCGAAGTGCATGCTGCCATGGTGGTCGTCTTGCAGGTTGTCTCTGGAAGCTCCTATTTCTTGCACTGATTCAGACACCGTGCATGGCCTGTCTTCCACAGGGTTCAAATCATCTCTCGTCAGCTGCAGGAACACCTGGAACACAAGAGAATAAAAACAGACCTGAAGCTCCATTTCTAAGTGTATAGTTGCTGTCTCTAGGAAATCTGACTCCATTTTAAAATATTTGCTGCCCATGTGAACTGCTCATGACGAGAGCTGGACAATAATTCTATATCAAAATGTATTGCAATACAAAAAGTTTCAGTAACAATGATGTGAGTTTTTAAACACATTTTCAATTTTTCAACATAGATTATTTACAACATCTGTCACTGAGTGACGTTCAATACAGTTCCATTTAGTTTATAAATATTAATATTGACAAAGGTGGTGATGGTGATGTTGTGTTTCTTGTTTATTCTGGGTTTGTTCTTGGTTTCTCAGTGGATTTTATACTGTTCATATCAATATTCATTCATTTATTCATTCATTGTCTGTAACCAGTTCAGGGTGGGGGTGGGTCCAGAGCCTACTTGGAATCATTGGGCACAAGGCGGGAACACACCCTGGAGGGGGGTCAGTCCTTCACAGGGCAACACGCACTCACACCTATTGACACTTTTGAGTCACCAATCCACCTACCAACGTGTGTTTTTGGACTGTGAGAGAAAACCGTAGCACCCGGAGGAAACCCATGCAGACACAGAGAGAACACACCACACTCCTCACAGACAGTCATCCGGAGGAAACCCACGCAGACACAGGGAGAACACAGCACACTTCTCACAGACAGTCACCCGGAGGAAACCCACACAGACACAGGGAGAACACACCACACTCCTCACAGACAGTCACCCGGAGGAAACCCACGCAGACACAGGGAGAACACACCACACTCCTCACAGACACCCGGAGGAAACCCACACAGACACAGGGAGAGCACACCACACTCCTCACAGACAGTCACCCGGAGGAAACCCACGCAGACACAGGGAGAACACACCACACTCCTCACAGACACCCGGAGGAAACCCACACAGACACAGGGAGAGCACACCACACTCCTTACAGACAGTCACCCGGAGGAAACCCACGCAGACACAGGCAGAGCACACCACACTCCTCACAGGCACCTGGAGGAAACCCACAAAGTCACAGGGAGAACACACCACACTCCTCACAGACAGACACCCGGAGGAAACCCACGCGGACACAGGGAGAACACACCACACTCCTCACAGACAGACACCCGGAGGAAACCCACACAGACACAGGGAGAACACCCTGTGTCCACCCCTATTCCTGACAAACTATTTTAGAGATATTCTTAAATGTAATACATTGGTTTTAAAACTGCAAGTTGGAATAGTTCAGCAGTAAACAGTGGACAAATTATTACTGAAAGAATTGATATTATACATTTTGATATTATACTACATTTTTTTAAATAATATGTTACAATGTTTTGCTCTTAATTTTATGAATTTTTCATTTATTATTTAATGTATTTATTATTAGCTTTTCATTTATTAATTAATTCATTTATTAATTTATTAATTATTAAAATCCAATATCCGCTTCATCCTGTTCAGGGTTGCTGTGAGTTCAGAGCTCACCCAGAACAACTGGGCACAAAGCAGGCGCCAGATGACAGAGAAAAATGATTACATTAAAAGTTGTTTAATAGTTGGTAGAGAGAGCTGTCACTCACTTCTTCTAGGGTGGTGTCTGAGATTCCATAGCAGCCCAGCTGTAGAGCATCCAGGTTTCTGTCCAGGCCCGTGAGCAGCGAACGGTAAGCAGATGCATTCTGGGAACTGTAGGCTGGAAGAGAGTAGACTATATCTCCCACCTCTCCTTCCTTCAGTTGAGCATCAGGCATGTGTGAGTGGATAAACGTTTTCACAACCTCGCTGTCAAATTTCTCCTCAGATTCGGGCAACTGGACCTAAAGAACCACAGGAAAACATCAAATGCACTTGAGCAGAGATACGTAACAGGAAACAGGTGCAATATGCATCTATACACCCCCCACCACCACTCTCATATATCACAGACCCTACCTCATAGCGTATATATTACAAACATGAAATAGCACAATATTCACAGTACACTCCAACTATAAGTCCATACCTTCTTAGTGAGGGTGAGGTTGTAGCCTTTAGAGAGCTTGTCTTTCAGATAGAAAGGAGATCCACAGCATTTAAGGCCTCCATGCTCCAGGAA
The DNA here is from genome assembly GCF_029633855.1 of Hoplias malabaricus. NCBI lineage: Eukaryota > Metazoa > Chordata > Actinopteri > Characiformes > Erythrinidae > Hoplias > Hoplias malabaricus. The sequence goes on from NC_089811.1 coordinate 6,284,954, forward strand.
AGCGATGCGGTCACTGAGGACTTCAGCCTCGTCCAGGTGATGAGTGGACAGTATGATTGTCCGTTCTAGGCATAAAAGAAAAACACACAAAGTCATGTCTTATCAGATACCAAAGACACAGAGAAAGAAAAACTGTAGGGAAGAAAGAGAGCAAAACACATTAAACCCAACCTTTTTTTCCAAAGTTTTAAATCCCAATCGGAGACAAACTGTCTCTGACTCAGAAGGACATAATTAAACTTCAGAAACGTGAGCGGAGAAAGCACAGCGGATAACAATCGCTCATTACTACATCTGCTGAGGCATTTTCCCCCTTCTTGTTTCCTCTACGGCCGTACGCACCTTGAGAAAATCCATTAGCGCTTAATTAAATTCTGAGATGGGATGTCAGAAACCCGATAAGAACAAAAAGCCTGCAGGGTTCACCAGCTTTATATATATTCTCTCTCTCTCTCTCTCTCTCTCTCTCTCTCTCTCTCTCTCTCTCTCTCTCTCTCTCTGTCTCTCTCTCTCTCTCTCTTTCTCACCCTGCTTATGTTGGAGGATGATTTCCCAGATGCTTCGTCGTGAGCATGGATCCACACCCGTTGTGGGTTCGTCCAGCACCACTAAACGAGAGCCTCCGATAAAAGCAATGGAAATGGACAGTTTCCTCTTCATGCCTCCTGACAGTGTCCCCACAGGTTTGTGACGATGGTCGTACATTCCTGTCTCCTTCAGAATCCTGAAAACAGTAACAAAAATTAGCTTTAATAATTATGCTAAAAGATTGATATATATATAACCATTAAATTAATGAGTTATAGATCTGGGGTTTTCGATTTAGTCCCCCATAAACAAAATCTAGTTAATATTTCTAGATTATAATTTTCTTCCAGCTGCAAACATACCTTAGGCAGGTAATCATGGGCTGTCCCATAACTGCATGTTTTTTAAAGGGGCTTCTTTGCCTCAAACTATAAAAGCTGTTTTGTACATTATTAGTCATGTTATGCAGTGTTTTGTAGTATACCATTGCATCCCTCAGGCTGTGTAAAAGCAGCATTCAAACACTGGGAATCCCTGGGGTGTCAACAAAAGCTGGCTCCAAGTCTAGTCCCTTAACTGCAGGCTAATTAACAGGCAACATTATTGTAACTCTTATCTCACTCGTCGAAGAAATCGTTACGACAACAGTGATTCTATCTTTATTTAACACCAAATGAATGCCTGAGACAAGCCCTTTGTTTTCAGCTTGAGAAAAAGTGTAAAATATATGTGAGGTATCTTGGTAGCCTGGTAGGTAGCTAATAGTAGCTAGCAAACAAGGTAGCATGCTTATGTGTTAGTTTATTGCTGTCTGATGAGTCTTTACTGGTTGAGTAATATATATATATATATGTATGTATGTTTGAAAACACTTAGATTACTCATAGTAGCATATTCAGTTTAGTAAATATCCTCCCAATGTTCCTCATCTTACATCATTACAAGGGGATTGTCCTGGTCTTAAAACTGGAAAATATTGTGAGAATGTACATTTACAATAGACATGACAATGCCTAAAGTATAGCAACAATATGCACTAGTAGCACATAAGTTTGAAACCCTAGAGGTGTACACTTTACGTGGATTAACTGGTGGATTAAATGATGAACAGGAGGAGTTAGCTGAAATAGCTTTTAATACTGCAAGGTCTGCCATAAGCCCAATATAAATGAGGCTTCATTTATGAAAATCAAAATGTGCTAAATGGCTACGTACTTGCGAACTTGATGGCGCAGTTCCTCATTGGTCCATTGTGGGGCTTTGATCTGACCATAGAGCATCAGGTGTTCTTTGACGGTCATGTGGTCGAAGAGAACGTCATACTGCATACACACGCCTAGCTCGGTACGTACATCGTCAATAAATGTCTGCATGTCTTTACCATACACCTCAATAGAGCCAGATGAGGGGACGAACAAGCCAGTGAGAAGGGACCTAAAACAACATAAAAAAAATATGTCCTCAATATTCACTATAAGACTAAATTAAAGCTCAAACAATAATTTAGACATGAACACATGAATTTTAGTGGGGGAAAATAGTACCATAAAGAGATATCCTTAACAGATTTAGGGTAAAAATAAACATTAACAGAAAAACTTTCTCTCTTACATAGTAGTTGTCTTTCCAGCTCCGTTGTGGCCTAGAAGTGAGGTGACATGACCCTCGTAGAAGGACAGGTTCAAGTTTTCAACGGCTTTCCTGCTGCCATAAGTCTTTGTCAGGCCACGAAGAGAGACGCCAACAGGCATGTCTGAGAACTCATCATCTCCCTGACTGAAGTAATCACCCATATCTGCAGACAGATACAAAATAAAGAAGTCAAGAACAGAATTAACCACATAATACTGAAGTTAATGTCAAATATGACATATTAAATTTGTCATTTTCATTTTGCCACCATGTTGTCTAACAATGAAAGAAGTAATGTGCTTCGTTTATATGCAACATATTGGCCAAATTAAAGTGACCATTTTAATATATTTTATTAGACAATGTTTAAAATTTGCCCCTTGGGTGTGCATTCAAAAGGCACCTGAGATTGGTAAGCATTTATGTCGTTATATGACTCATAGTCTTGTTCAGGTGTTTAATAGTGATTTCATGTTTAAGAAATAAGAGAAAGTGGGAACATAGGCTAGTGATTCATTTGTAAACTTTAATTTAACAAACAAAAAATGTCTTTATCTGAGAAGTCACACTGTTGTAACTTGTGCAGAATGAGGCCTGACATTGTCCTGCTGAAACAGACAGGGAGTTCCTGGGAAAATATCTAGTGTTAGTGGCAGCATACGTCTCTCCAAAATACTAGTACAGGCCTCTGCATAAGGAATAGCTTCACATAGGTCACAAATGCAATGGGCAATGTTGCCCCACCATGCCTTCACATATATTGTTTTTTTGCAATTTTTGCTAGAAGTCTGTGGGGTTTTTGGCATGTAGAATCTGGTTTGAGACTTTTTCACCAAAAACATGCTGAAACCATGAATACAGTTTACACTGACTTTCAGTCCATCTCAGACGACTGGGCCAAAAGAACTCGCCAGTGTTTCTGTGAAACATGAATATATGTTTTCCTCTTTGAATAATAAAATGATAACTCATGTAAATGATAACTGTTAACTGATAGTGACTTTTCAAAGTATTTCCATGTGGTCATGTCCATCACAAAGGCATACACATTCAGCAGCAGTTTCTAACCTTGGCCTTTACACACAGAGGAATTTCCCCTGAGGAATATTATCTTTGAATTAACTGACAATCCTCTCACAAAGTGGTGAATCACAACCCTTCACTGCTTGAAAACACTAAGCCATAGGTGGATGCTCCTTTTATACTCATATATCTTGATGACTTCACCTGTTACCGGTTTTATTTAGTTATCTGCTTTATGTGGAAACCTCCAGAACAATGTTTTTTTACATTTTTTTACAGAAATTTCACATGTTCTGCTTGATATTGTGTTTGTTGTGTTAAAGCGTTAATCTGTCGGCCTATTTCTGGAATTGCAGAGGCACTGCCTGTTTACCTTTTCCTTTTCCTTTTCCTTTTCCTTTTCCTTGTGTCTGGATGTCATGCACCATGTTGGAAAAGAGCAGCCCCCTACCAATTTTTTTTGGTGCTTTGTCACAGCAGCAAAACAGGTCAGACCAGAAGGAAGGGAGCACGGGGAAGTACCATGGAGCTGGTATGCCATATTTCCCTGTCAGGAAATAATGAAAGAAATGCATTTAATTCCAATATTTGATACTGATCTTGAAACTGGCCTACCAGCATGCCACTTCACAGAAATGAGGTAATAATATTAAATATTGATTACATATTCATATTGTCACTGGAATAAAAACAACAAAACTAATTATTCAATTCAAGTTTTCAAAATTAAATATTCAAAAATTATACCTTTACAGAATAAAAAAAATTGTGTCAATAAATATAACAAGATTTAATTCAAATAAATTTTGGACTTTTCATAACAAAAAAATAACATCAGCATTTGTAATACGTTCTACAGGGAACAATGCATTGGTAATAAAATAATGAAAAAAAACAATGTGCACCAAAATAAATTCAGCAAATAATATATAACTGTGTATTTAAACTGTGCAGAAGTGTGTTCTCTTTAGAGGAGGTGTACTGTCACTCATTAGAAAGTCAACAAAACCCAAACTTTAGCATAAAACTGTGTATTTCACAGAGTATTAATTTTTAGTTTTCAACAGGGAACAGATAGCATCGATGAGCAACAAATTAATTTAAGCACAGCAGTGTTGGGAGCGTACCTGGGAACACCATGCGGATGTAGATGCCCAGGAGGAAATAGATTAGGGAGTCGATGAAGAGCAGCCAGCAGAGCCAGCCGAATGAGGAGGTGTCTCCAACCACAGGAGAGATGTACATGTTGCTCCACTGGATGCCTGAGACACAAAGACATGCAAAAAGAATCAATCAACATTGAGCTATTCTTGCTCTTACGTGGCAGAAGCTCAGTAGGAAGTCACTGACATGGCCTGCTGTTTGAGTGTGCATACCTTCTTCCTGTTTTTCATAGCGGGAGATGTACTGACTCGCATAACTGAAGCATGTTGGAGAAAACAAGCTCTGTAAGAAGCAAGAGTGCAGTTACAACACAATCTACAGTAAAACATGCACTTTTACTTGTACTTTCCTATGCTTTGGGACCAACTAAGCAAAGACACTGGTATTTTATACACTGACACTTATAAAACACCAGCAACCGGTACCAGAGTCATACACACATACACACACATTACATACCAGATTTAACAAACATAATAACTTCACTGCATCACTGTTACACTTAGTGGTAAGTGTCATGACAAATGGCCTAATGTTTTATGTCACTACTGCTATTGCCACATGCTACTTTTTCTATATACACTAGTAAGCCAACATGACGTCAAACTTTAACAAACATCTGTTTTAAACTTAATAAGAACAACGCTACGTCTTGTACCAGTGCACTCTTCACAGAGAAAGGCAGGGACTCCTCTAGGGACATGACCACAATGAACGGGAAGAAGAAGATGATGTAGATCAGGCTGCCACTCAGCCCTGCGATGTTGGTCTTGTCGAAAAAAGAGCTTATGAAGAAGCTGATGGCCAGGACGCTCAGGCCATAGTCACACAGGTAGAGGAAGAGCACAAAGCCATCACTATTTGGAAGCACTTTTCCATATTTTAGAATGAGGGTGAGGATGAATATAGTGAACAGGAGGAACACTGCGCTCTCAATGAACCAGGCGAAGAAATGACTGAGTGGATTAACCCCCATCATCTTCATGTACTGTAATGAGATGGAGAAAGGATATTCATTCAGATTGTGCTCTGCTTCAAATAATAAAGAGTATTAATTTTATAGCACTTATATAGCATTTATTTAAGTTAAAAAGGCATTTTTTAAAAGTGTTTTAATGATCACTTATGGGATTTAATGGGACTGGAAAAGGCTACATCTTTATCAGAGTTTAGGAGCTATAGGAAAGTCCAGTATAATAGAAATTGTACTATATCCTTAGCTCTTTCACATTAATACACACAACGAATGTAGCAGGAGCTACAATTATTACAGCACAACATGTTGCTAGGTCTCAAAATGACATGTAACAACTAGAAGGATCAATTAATGACTACTGTATAAGACAAAGATAGAATGGATGATGTAATGAGAGATACCTCGTGCAGTCTGAGCTCTCTTTCATGGACGAGCTTCTTTACAAAGTTGGCGACGAAAAGCACCCAGGCAACCATGAGCACCAGCGGGAAAGCAAAAGAAATGCTGTTGAGGTACCTGAAAGACAGAGAGTGCTCAGGGTCAGCAACCGCAGAATAAAACAGCACCCTTGCTTTCTCAACCACTTATTCAACACTCAACCATGACGAAAGATACAGCAGAAGAAAAAAAAACAGAGCCGACCAACTTCACCACAAGCGGTTTATACAAGAGGTCGTGTCATGTTGAGAGCAAAAGTCTGGAGCAAAGCCTGTAGCAATCTTTATTATGCTCTAGCTAATATTTCAAAACGATAGTGTGGGCTGTTCTGTCATAAATCAAAAACTGGCCGTGATGCAAACATCACACGTATTACGAGCAATCCTAGAAATGAAATCAGGATTACTTCTAGCTGTTCTAACATAAAACGGCATGGTATGTGCATTGTACACAGGCCGGGATCACAATGATTTATTGGACATTGTGTAGTTTTTGCTTGCTTGGTTTATTTGTATTAGAAGCCGTACATATACCGAATTCCTAACATATGTCAATGCCATTTCAACAATACTGCACCATAAATCAAATGGCCACTATATAGATATGGCCTAGGTGTTTGTGTGTGGTGAAGCAGCATATGTTTCCACTCACTCGTCTTTATAGAAGCAAGGGTAAGGGAAGGCCTGGACCTGCACAGCGGGCTCCTGCACCTCTGTGCCAGACTGCATGGCTATGATGGCCCTCTCGATACCCTCCTGCAGATAGGCAAAGCCACGGATGTAGCGCTGCGTCTTCATGGTTGATATGTACGAGGCCTTCACCCAGAAGGTGTTTCTGGTGCGGTCAGTTCGCATAGAGTTGTCGATGTCCATGCGGATGGTGTAGTCCACTTTAGGAGGCAGGCCAGTAGATGGAAATGAGGAGGCGTCATTGGGCAGCTTGAAAATGACACCTAAAACATAATATGGTTTATTACATTTATGAGAGTGTATTAAATATTTCACTTATTTTATCCTCTGTAACAAACATGACACCCTCATAAGGCCAGGTGTGTACAGACATTTAGATATGGAGTGTATGTGTCTGTGTATTAAGATCTTACTCTATTTCCATGGTCAAAAGCTGCTCTGGTAATAAACTTGCGAATTGTGTAGAAGTTGCCTGATGACTAGACTAACATCACATTGAATTAGGAACTTAAGTGCTAGGTGAAGTATTAAACATGCTTAACAGGATAAAGGCACTTCAGTCTATGATGTACTCGGTCCTGAGTATCATTCACCTGACGAGTGAAGAGCAAAAAGTTGAGACTGATTTAGAACGATTGAGTGTGTGATGTTGACTCACTGGCGTAGAGCTCGCGATTTTGGGACAGTTTCTCTGCCTGCTTATCCATATCGTTGGTGGAATTGTAGGCATGGTACCGGTCAAAATTGACGCAAGCTGAGAGGTTCATCATGAGGCTGGAAAGTGTGCTGATCTGCTGCACGATTAACTGATTCTGCTGCAGCATCTCTGTCAGGTTCGCTGTGGGAAAAAAAAGAAAAAGAGTTTCAAAACCAGAGCCACAGAAGAGTGCAGGCACATTTGTTTTCAAAGATCCATATTCATTTGTCTAGTTAATTCCAATAAAGAAAAGAGTATTTAAAGCATAGGAATAAGGGAATGCTTCCACGAGTGCTGCCATTTCTACATTGCTGGGGGAAGGATAATTTCCATTTAACAATTAGAGCTCTAATTGCTCATAATTGCTCAGCATCAAGGGGTAACATTGAAAGCTTCATAGAAAAAAAACATTTCAAATAAACAGCAAGCTATATATAAAACGCAGGCTGAAACGAAGAGTCACACCAAGATTCAAGCACTTTAAAATATGTTGGCCTTCTAAATAAATTACTCTCAAATGACTGACAGCTGATACAGACAAATAAAACCCTTTACAGCGTAATGTTACATGTTTATGTAGGAAAGGAGATTGAAAACCTATTCAAGTAGAGGATAAGTGTTAGTAGAAGGCACAAAATGACAGCTTTGTGAAGGTAAATGGTAAAGATTAGCTTAAATTTCAGCTTATACTCAGATTCAGGTTAGTTTCTAGCTCATAAACATGTGTGTATTCTGTGGAAAACCTCTATTTGCATGCAAACTATTATATTTCACCCAAAATATTAACACAGTATTACGCTATCCATGCTGTTCAGTACAGAATTGTGTGTCTATAACACACACATAGCAGGTTAAGATCCTATAGGGCTGTAAACAACAAGTGTCACGTTCACACTTACCAAAGTTTTGGAGTGTTGCTTGCATTTGAACCACATCAATGTCAGTCTGCGTCTTTATGAAGTTTTGGACAAAAGGATTACGCAGGGAGTTCTGCAAACAGACAGAGCACAAGAGGAAATGTGGTGTGTATATATATATGCATAGGTCCTATGTGATTTACAGCTGGAGCTGGCCATTGCAGCGATTTCTCAGTTCATACCAGGAGTATCGGCAGGGTTTTATTCAGGAGCTCTGCTGACTGCATAAGAAAGGAAGATGACTGCAGCCAGTCCTCAGCGTACACTCGCAGGTCACCAAACTGCTGCAGTGTGGAGTTTGCCTGCCAGACACAACAAGACAACGAAAATAGAATCATGGAGGAATTGTGTCTGTGTGGGGCTGTGCTTGTGTATGTGTTTCTGTCTGGTTGTGTATACTCTTGTGCCTGAGGGAGTTTAATGTTTTAGTAGCCTGTTTAGTAGCTATTTCTGATACTGTCACAGTTGACTCTTGCTTAGAGCCAGATACAGAATTTACACTTATAGTACTATGTGATCAATGCTGTACATTAAATAAAGAGTCACTGTGCACTTTGTCTGAAACGGTAACTTTGTATCTATGCATTATGTGTTTGTTTAATCAACTGCTTTCACCATGATTTCACTATGATTACAGGTTGTTGTTAAACTTTTGATATGCTATTTATTATTCATTCATTCATTATTTGTAAGTTCTGATCCAGTTCAGGGTCGCGGTGGGTCCGGAGCCTACCTGGAATCATTGGGCGCAAGGCGGGAATACACCCTGGAGGGGGCGCCACTCCTTCACAGGGCAACACAGACACACACACACACACACACATTCACACCTACAGACACTTTTGAGTCGCCAATCCACCTACCAACGTGTGTTTTTGGACTGTGGGAAGAAAACCCGAGCACCCAGAGGAAACCCACGCAGACACAGGGAGAACACACCACACTCCTCATAGACAGTCACCCAGAGGAAACCCACGCAGACACAGGGAGAACACACCACACAGACAGTCACCCGGAGGAAACCCACACAGACACAGGGAGAACACACCACACTCCTCACAGACAGTCATCCGGAGGAAACCCACACAGACACAGGGAGAACACACCACACTCCTCACAGACAGTCACCCGGAGGAAACCCACGCAGACACAGAGAGAACACACCACACTCCTCACAGACAGTCACCCGGAGCGGGAATCAAACCCACAACCTCCAGGACCCTGGAGCTGAGTGACTGAGACACTACCTGCTGCGCCACCATGCCGCCCTTGCTATTTATTAGCTTGGCTTTAATTTTTTATAGAATTTATTATCACACATTCATATTCTGAAAGTAACCAGACAATAACTTTACATGAGAAGGAAAACTTTTCTGGTATTTAATGTCAGCTAAATTCATCTGGTCATTTTGCCCAACAGTCAACATCATTGTTTTCACTACACATACACTACACATGCACACACACACACACACAAAAGAGTACTGAACTGTTACCTTCTCAATAATGGTTCTGGTCAGGGGTGTGTCAGGAGAGTACAGTACTTGTCCCAGCAGAATGGGCTTTAGGAAGGCCCAGGCTACAGCGCCCCCAGTGGTGTTCACCATGTCCAGGTAGAAGTTTCTGCAAAATGGAGCTGGACAAAAGCACACAAAAACACAAAATTATTTTTGCTGTCAGTACAAATGATATTTTCTTGTTGATGTTTAAACAGAATATTAACAGAAATTAATCTTGCTACCAATTTATCACAAGCAGTCTTTACACCGATGCATTTCAGTCAAATGTGCAAAGCATGTGAAACAGATTTCAGTATTTATCTTAAGAACAGAAATCACATACAAAACACATTTGACTATAATACTATTAGCCAATCCATTTTTATGAGAATGACCTGTTGTTTCTCTGAATGTTTCACAGCAAGGGCACAAGTGTTCCAACATTTTAATGAGCATGTTGAAATGTTGTGGTTAAGTAAGTGAGAAAACCATTCAAATGAATCACAGCACACAAGCAGCACACAGTTTGATGCATCCATTACTCAGCCAACTTGGCAGATCAGTTACTGGATTGTCTGATTACTGATTTTCAGCAGATTCACCGCACTAAGAATGTGTGTGTTTTCGTACTGGCATCCCGAGGTATTTTGAACTTTGTGATGAGCTCATCCATGGTTTTCTGGTCCTTGATTGAAGGGTTGGAATCGAAGAAATTGGGAATGTTGGACAGGCCGAAGAGAGACAGCATGCCATTTTTACACATGGCACGGGAGATGGTGACAAACGTGGCCTTGCTGGAGATTGTTGAGCGCTTCGCCCTCACCAACTGAGGAAGTGTGAGTGAGAGAAAGAGGGAGAGGGAGAGAGAAAGAGAAATAGAGTGTAATAGTAAGAAAGGAGGAGTGATGAAGACAGATGTCATACAGGTGCTGAATACATATCTGATTTGAAAACATAAGGAATGTTAAAGTGAAAACTTCACATGCTTCATTGTCATTATTATCAATCATCAGTCTATGTCAGAAAATAATTAAACTGTGATTAAATGCATGCAGGTCAATTCTTTGCAGTTTTCATGTGCATGCAATGTGGTTAAGATTCATTTCTATGACAAACAAAAATGTAAACCATGAAGGAAGCAAGATCATATTTCAGCATAAACTTTCCACTAAGCAGAAAGATTCCAGTGTGATAATTCTGTACATTGTATATCATTTAAAATACATAGCATTGGCTACAAAAAATACTGGGCTGTGGAGCTGTGTGTCATTTGTTATAGTCATTTGGGATCCAGAACTAACACTGCGCAAGTTACCCAAAAATCTGGAGATGATTCTACCCAGATATCTCAAACTATGAGGGAATATATATGAGGGAATCCGTGGTGGATACTCTCTGATCACGGCATTGGATGATGTCATATCTGGAGAGTATCGATCAGTTTGACACTGTCAGAATTTGGAGTTACAACATTATCCCTCTATGACTCGTGCCATATATTTATTGTTGCAATGAAATCCTCATAGATACGCACCAACATCTACTCTACAGACTTCCCAGAACAGTAGCTACAGTAACTTTAGTGCTCCCTTTATTTCAAAAGAAACCTGTCCATAAAATCTCAAAGGACTCACATTTCGGAACTCAGAGTTTGCCATTAGGTTCAAGTTGCTGAAACTGGTCAGATATTCCTGCAGTCGGTTCAGGGCGGGTGCTAGCTTGCTCATAATGTCGGTAAAAAATTTCAACGCCTGCATCAGGAAGCTAACCATGCCCTGGATTTCACTAGACAACAGCATCTATAATGAGAAAAACAAGGATTAGCAACCCTGGCAAAATGAAGGGTGTTCATACAGCTGGTCAGCCAAGAAGAGAAATCGACAAAGCTGAAGGAGAAACACTACTATTTGCTGTCTTATTTTCCTCACTATCAGCATTTAAGTGATTACAACTGGAGATTTTCTGAAGCCATTTGCCTCACTTGTTCCACAGTCAATAAACAACTACTCTCTGCAAAGTCTGTCCCAGAATTAAAAAGAGCCTCTTCAGCACACAGTAAAGAAAGCAGCTGTACCTTCAAGTTATTAGAAGGATTTATTATCCTAACAATGTGGTATGTACAAAGCCGTGGGGCTTTCTAGTATCTTTTACAAAAAAAGACCTGTATTACTTGAATATTGCTGTACATTCTTTACTGTTTATTCTTTGCATGTATCCATGGGTTACCCCTGAAAACAACCTGTTGCTTAATGTAGAAATGATCTTCATAAAAGTGTAAACATAGCACATATGATTTGATATCAGAAGACATTATGTTAATGAGTGGAAAAGCCTAAATCCTTTGGCTCTGGACTTCACCTTGTACACAGCATTCTCCACGCTGATGTGCTGAGCAAAAAGTACAGTCAAACTGTACCAGTCTCGGGAATACAAGGAGCAAATGTCAATGAAGCTTTGTTCCCAAGTTGGGTCAAGTTGTAAGACAGATGGGTCAGAACAGTACTGCAGGTTAGTTAGCCAAGCTAGGATCTACAGCAAAGAGACACAAGAAAACATAGCTCTGATAAGTAACATAAATTTGACCACTGTTTAGAACTATGTGAATTGGACAATATATTATGCCAAAATACATATCACAGAGCAAAAGTCAGAGACTACATTGCGTAAAAGAGGAATTTAAAGCCAGATAATTGTACGTTTTTCAGTGTCAAGAAACAAATAGAAAACTATACAGAAGCCTTAGCAGCAAAAGAATCGATTCTTTTTAGTATTTAGTTCTTCCAACCCTTGCCTCTACAAATCTTACTGTGAAATTCAAAGACGTCTGCAAGGACGTTTTTCTACACCTCCAAACTTCAGCACTGATGCCAAATTGTACTTGAAATTAAATAATGAAACTTCTCTCTGAATTATGCACATCACTTAACTGTACCCAATGCTGTGATAACAATTAACAAAGAATACATTGTGTAGCCCTTCCACTCAAAGCATGAGCAAAAATACAATTAAAATCTTTACGAAGAAGGAATCCTTCACCAATTATTTTAGGAGGTCTGTGAGATCAGATGCTTGAGACTGTTTTAATGACATTTTCAGCCTCGCCTTGAGCCAAGTCGCATTGTAAATGGGGATTGTATATTACAAAGCACATGCTGTACAATAAAAGCTTTTGAACACTGACAGTCCCGTCACCGTGTCGGACAGTTAGACTTTCCTTTTGTCTAAGAATAGGGGTTGTGTGTGTTTCCAAATTGACTTGGTGTGTGATAAGGTCAGCTTATATGCAAAATAATGAGAACTCTCGTTGATGTGTTTTTCACATATGGATCATGGGTATTAAATGAGGACTTCTGTATAAAACACCATACCATTGTTGCTGTAATGTGCTTTGCAGAGTGTGTGCGTGTGTGTGTTTTGTGTGTGTTGTAAGGCACCTGAAGGTTGCTTGTGGGTAGAGAGGTATTCATCAGTGTTTCTATGATATTTGAAGATATATTGGTGTAGTGAATGACATCCGCAACAAACAGTGTCTTGTTCCTTAGCAAGTCAGACACCTTCACAGCACCTGGCAAAACATATACAGGCACACACCAATGCTTATTATACAACACTCTTCATGAAAGTACTTCAAATATGCCTTCAGCTTTGTTGCTTTCAATTACAAAATCCACTGAAAGGAAGAGTGCAAATAGTACATAAGACAAGGCGGCAGAGACACTGTCTAGCAGTACTACTACAAAAACAAAAAGGCATTTCAACACCTCAGTGCAGATGTAGTCAGTCTTTAAAGTGAGATTGTAGTAGAGGTGGATTTTTTTTTTTCTGGTAAGCAAAGCTATTTCAGTGAACTGCTGCTGTGAACTGGTTCATTCACAGTGTCCCTGATGCTGGGAGTGATGGTGGCTCCTTACTTGGAGAGGTCATGTTGATTTCAATGTTTCCCAAAGCACTGCTGTTAATGCCCAGAAAGGTGGAGATAAGAGAGTGCCTAAAAAGATTAAACATCCAGTAAGTACATACAGAAATATGCTAGAAATAAGGTTGTGCTCAGCTCTGACAGATGTATGCTGTACAGTAAAAGCAAAGCATCATATTTTTACCAACATTTCATAGATACATAACATAGCTGCTACATAATAAGTAACAGTAGTTAATGTATGTTGCTTCATAGCATACACTGTGTATTACAATACCTTAAGACGGAAAAGCTAAGACGCTGCTCATAAAAGCAACACAAGAGCCAATATATTTGGTCTTTTTCATCTTATTTGAATGAGGACAATACATTTTAATGTGTGTATACCAGTTAACACCGATGTCATAAGTAGTGATGTCTCCAACGAAGGACTTTAAGAGCCGTCCATAGATTCCACTGCTTTGGTTCATGAGGCTGCTGCTGATGATGTGAAGTGCTTGGATGACCGGCATGGCAGTATGACAAAGCAGACCCGGGCTGAGAGACAGAGCCTGGCTGATCTTCTGCACTGAGTAAATTCCCTCCAGGCTACACACCTGCAACATCAGCGAAGCCAGGAAAATGATGCACTCCAGATTACATCCCAAATCACCAATACAGCACTGAATCAGGAACATAGTTATAGGAGGGGCCTACAAGGACTATGGCCTTCCACTTGGAAGCCATCCAGGTTGCAATTTAGAGCAAGGAGAAGACTACATTATGCAGTGCCTATTCAGGACCAGGGATGGGAACAACAGCTTTAAATAACAAGTTGAATATTTTATGCCATCCCCTTCAAAACTGCTTTGTTCATTCATTCATTCATTATCTGTAAGCGCTTATCCAATTCAGGGTCACGGTGGGTCCAGAGCCTACCTGGACTACTTGGGCGCAAGGCGGGAACACACCCTGGAGGGGGTGCCAGTCCTTCACAGGGCAACACAGACACACACACACATTCACTCACACACTCACACCTACTGACACTTTTGAGTCGCCAATCCACCTACCAACATGTGTTTTTGGACTGTGGGAGGAAACCCACGCGGACACGGGGAGAACACACCAACTCCTCACAGACAGTCACCCGGAGTGGGAATCGAACCCACAACCTCCAGGTTCCTGGAGCTGTGTGACTGTGACATTACCTGCTGCGCCACTGTGCCGCCCAACTGTTTTGTTAAAGACGTGATATTTACTTTGGCAAATTATATAAAGTGATTAATATTGTTGTGTTTCCTATTAGCTTGTTTTGCCTACCCGAAATCACCGGGCGCAAGGTGGGAACACGCCCTGGAGGGGGTGCCAGTCCTTCACAGGGTGACACACAGTCACACATTCACAGCCATGGACACTTTCGAGTCACCAATCCACCTACCAATGTGTGTTTTTTGGCCGTGAGAGGTAACCAGAGCACCAGGAGGAAACAAACAAAAACACGGGGAGAACACACTCTTCACCAGGAGCGGGGTTCAAACCCACAACCTCCAGGTCCCTGGAGCTGTGTGGCAACGACACTACCTGTTGCACCACTGTGCCACATGACAATAATAAAATGTATAGCATATATTTGTGGGATAATATATAGACCAGAAAAATGGGTTATTGTGACAGGCATATTTAGTGTAAAAACCTAAGATCTAGAAGGTGTATATAAATATAGGCTCTAGGGTATGACTATGAATTAGCTACTTCGAATACTAACCTGTGCCTGAAACTGGTCCAGTAAAACACTGATGTTGTCATTTGTCGAGCTGGAGAAGAGCAGTTGAGCAGCAGTGGCTGCCAAATCAAGCAGAAGTTTCAAGTTTTCTGTGGAAACAGAACGTGTGAGAAACAGAGATATAGAGTGAAAACAACAGCACACAAAATCACGTATCACATCAACAAGAGTAAACCAAACTCCCTCCAGGAACCATTACTACCATCTAACCCCACATTCGGAGCAACTTCACTGTGCAGTGAGCACCAAATGACGTGCTAAAAGAATCCCCTGAAGACAACAGGCCAGTACATGAACTCTGTGCTGTTGCACGCCTCTGTATCTCCAAAACCTCCAGCAGTATAAAAAAAAACAGATACGAAAGTGATATCTCCCTTAATAGGACTGTGGTACTGATAATGCACGACAGCATGAAGTAGAGGACGCTGATAATTCTTCAGAAGTGGCTTATCGTTTATAGGAATTGTGGGAGAGCAAGAAATGGAAGAGAACACTAAACTTATGAAACTGTAAAACAAAAAATTAAATGAGTCAATAACATATCTTAAAGTCCCAGCGCAGTATTTTCCCTTTTTACTCCAAATCTTTAACCAGTAACAGATCTATTCTTTAGCTTTAGCACCAAATGTGATGTAAAATATATTTATTTTAGCCACTAGCCATCATTTTAGAATTACATTTGTATAAGATTTGGGACTGGGACTATGAGCACACTGACCATCACAACTCCCAGCAGCTACATGGCCAACACAGGAAGAACATAAAGAACTTTCAACAGACAATGACCTGAAAGGAAAACTGAACCATCTGAGAACCAGGCCCCGGAGCAGTGCAGCAGCATCCATGCCGTAGCAAATGGGAAAATAATTTTTAGAACATAAAAGTATAATATATTTGTTTTAAGGCATGGTCTTGATTTTTAAATACACATTTTAATTAACGGAATATGGAAGTGCATATGTTTGACCAATTTTATAAACTGAGAGAAGGATTGAGCTCAAGGCTTGAATCTGAAGAGAAAGGGAAAGAAAAAGAGACGTGATAGTATTTTACTGCAGTAATGAGATTTCATAAGGATGCTGAGGATCTTTCTCTCTTTTTATTTTGGAGTCTGGCCGACCGCCTCCTGGCTTGCTATGGAGTATTTTCCAAAGCTGACATTAAGCCTATTGTGTATGATATTCCAACGCATAATATAAAATTTTCTTTTTGAAAAACAATGAAGCACTATATGCACATGCTCTTTAAGATATATGGGGATTACAGAAACCATGAAAGTAGATTTAGTCCTTGGAGAAATCAAGTGGCTGAGTCATGTACAGTGTGCCCATGCTGATTGCGCTTTACATGCTAGACAAATTAGTATTATGCAGAGATATGGTGTATAGAAACAGAACTAAATGTGACAAAATGGGTCGTATACCATTACGACATAATGAAATTTGCTAAATGTAGCTGCAGAGAATGAGTTAGAGCTTTAATGCAAATCTGAATGAAAAGAGATACTGAGTGTGTGAGGAAGCTAATTCATTCATGTACCTGGAGATTCGTTGGCCAAACTTCTGAGGATGGTTTTATTGAAGGGACCAAACTGGAGGTTATCTGGGAGGTTGTTAGCAATGTTCATCAGCACCAGTGGCAGGCTGGGTGGGGGGGAATAAAAAAAATGTGTTATATTAACTAAATAAAAATGCTTTTCAGCATTTTCACTTTGCTTGACTCAATCATAATGTTCTACAGCCATTTGTGCATACGGCATTCTAAAAATGAGACAAGCAAGGATCAATTATGTTAATTTATTTCCGTGAACCCAAATGAGTTCTCTTCTCACTCCTGGATCTGTGTTGCTTTTGAAGATGTAAGCAGTTATTCAGGGTAAATGCCAAGCAGGCAGAAAACATGAGAGGAGATCAATTAACCTGAGAGATACCTCATTTTGTTAAAACCTCATAACCATTGCCAGTGTAGCATGACTTCAGGAACTTACTTGTCAGCCCAGTTTGTGTTGTTCATCATCAGAAAAGGCTTAGCATTCATCTCAGCAGCCTTCAGGAGCAGTCTGGCCAGATCCTGTTCTGAGCTGTTGTTTGACAGGCTGAGGAACTTCTGGATGGTTAGAAGGATTTGTTGAGTTACGTTAGCGCTTTGAGCTAGTGGGCCTTGACCTGAGGTAAGAGCAATAAGGAGCATTTGCAGGTTGTCTTCCAGGTCAGAAACAATCCTTGAGGTGTCCGTGCTAACGTTTGGCATTGCGACAATGAGGTTGTGAATCGTGCTAGAAAACAGGATCATCGCATCTTTTATGTTCCCACTGTTGATGGTGTGGTTTAGGGCAAAGGCTACACTATCCATGAAGTTGAGAGAAATATTAAAGTATTTCTGTTTTTCTGGGGGCAGTGATGAAGAGAAGGACATTATGACCTCTCTCAGAGAGCTCAGCACATATGGAAGTTGCATGGAGGAAGGACCTGCCATCAGGCTCTCGTAGAGGACTGTGGATACTTCATTGGAAACAGTGAACAGGACTTGAGCTAGTTCTATTTGTGCAGGATTTTCCGTTATGTTTAGGGATGCCAACAGTGACATGGTAACTTGCTGGGAGATATAGAAGAACTCAGATGGTATTTGGGATGTGCTTGATACATTTGATAGGGCAAAGAAGAGTGCTGACTTCAGAGGGTGCAGGTAAACCTGTACTTCCACCGGGAGGATGAAGGTCATCTGATCAAATGTCTCTGTCAGAACCATGTCCCGTTCTTGGTCACTACTAAAAGTGTAGTTAGATACAGAGAGATTGAACAAGATTTCGGTGCCCAAGGCACTGTTCAGTATGAAAGGATAGATGATCTCCTGAACAGGCTGCCCATTTGGAAGAGTGGTATTACCAGAAAGAGTTAGAGTGTTATTCAGGGCATTAGCAATCTCATTAACTGCAAAAAGCACATTTTGAAAATCTCTTGGCTTTAACACAAGCAATGCAAGAGCTTTCATCATCTGTGCTGAGATGTTAAAACATATACGTTCCTGAGGAGGTAGGAGGGAGATAAAAGCATCAGTAGTTTGATCTATAGCCTGCATAAATGGTATAAGTTCACATTGTGACCCTGATTTAATAATTGTGGTTATGTTCTCAAGGAGGTACTTGATCTGAGAGCTGATATTCGTCTTATCTGGAAGATTCTCCAATAGAATTCCATCCATGGCTTTGAAGAATGCAAGATCAGTGTCATTATTTTGTTGGTTGACAATAGATGATATGGCAGAAGTGAATTGCTGGACCAGCTGTTCAACCCTGTGAGCTATTCCCAGAGGTGGCTCCTCAGAAAATGTCAAAGGCAAGCCAAACATTCTGCCCAAGCTTTCTGCCAACGGTCCCATATTATTCAGACTCCACCCTCCGTTGCTGATCTGCATGAACAGCTCTATAAAGTTTTGCCCATTGCTTGGAAGAGTCAAGTTTGACAGAACACCGAGGTATGTATCAATGGTTTCGTCCAGATCCGAACTATTGGACATGCCCTTCAGTATAACAGCAAGGTCAGGGTTAGCAAAGAACATGTGCATAGTGTCCCAAATTTCTTCAGAGCTGAGCGGGATTGAAAGGGTCTGAGCTAAGGATTGGTAATCTACATTGATAAGGTCTAAGAAATCATCTATAGGTTCTCTCTTCTTTATGGGGTTTCTGTTTTGTAATACAATACCCTGTATCCTATGTCCCAGGCCGAGTGGACTAAGATAAGTGTCTATGGGGCCAAAGAGGTTGCTTGTGTTAGTGATTTGTCTCAGCAAATACAAGGCATTGCCAGTAAGGTCAATGAAGAGGTTGGAGTATGATGAGATAGGAGCAAGGAATCCGCTGGCTCCTGGCAGTACTGCTTTCACAATGTCATACAATTTGGTTAAGATCTGCATGGCTAAGTCCAGTCCATTGTCTTCAGTAGTGTTGTACCAGCTAACAAATTCAGTGACTTTCTCCAAGAGGAGGCTTGTGTTTTCTACATATATGAATTGATTCAGGAGGTCATAGATCACAGGCCAGTTTCCCAGCAGTTTCTTGTCAATAATATTCATGATAAGATTTTTTATGAGTACATCAGTGGAGAAGTCATAAGGTGTAGTGAAGATGTCGCTATTTAAGAACGCATTTATAGCGTCACTGCTGACATTCATCGCAGTGAGGACAATTTCCACAGCCTGCATGACAATCTGAGGAGTTGGTAATACACTCTGATTAAAGTATCCATCCTGTAGGAAATACTCTGTGGCTTTCTGCAGTGCCAGGACATATGGCCTCAAGGTCAGTGTGCTCTGTTGTTCCTCCAGTTCAAGCTTCTTCAAGGCCATTTGGAAAAGGGATGAACTGGTAAATGAGAGACATAAATATATTAAAGCTCTACAGTCAACAATTTAAAAAAAAAACAGAAGGCTTAACATTTTATATCTACTGCTAGAATGTTAAAAGAATATAATCTCCCTGCTTTCTGTACAAACAGCAAAATCAATATAAACGTACAAAAGTACCACATACGTAGATAAGCTTTTTTATACTGTTACAATTTCTACAATATAAAAAAGTTGTAATACATTACTCATCAAGTCACCTATTTTATTGCTAGAAAACTTGTATAGATGTTATAATAAACTTGGACAATTTCTGCTGCGGTCAATGATCTATGCCCAGCGTATAAATGTTCCCGCAGTCAAAATTGATTGATTTGCCAAGATATACATAATGCGATTCATATCACTACTGAGTTCATTACTGAGATGGGTACACAAAGCAAAATCAATTTAAGAGCAGGGAAACACAGATAACAGAATAATACCAGCTGCTTTATCTGTTCTGGCCAATTTTGAGGCTTGGAGTCGAACAGAATAAATTAACCCTAATGCAAATGTAATTATCCCACTATCTTGTGTTTGTCTGCATGAATCCAGTTGTATAGGTTGTCTAGAGCTGATAATTCTATATCTCTAAGTAAACTGTGATAACATATTGCCACAACTTATTTCTCTACGTTTGAATACAGTAGAGATCTCACTGCATGATTCTGTATGTGTGTGTGCACACTATTATCTTGTATATTATAATTAGATACATTTTTTTAAATTATCATTGAATTATTAGATATAATCTACTTTAATTGTAACAACTGTGGAGCAGTGGAAGTGTGTTTTTCTGAGCGAAGGAGCTGAAGTGGTTTTTGTGAGCCACAACTAAGCATCCATCAGTATCCAGTTTTTGTGGCAATCAGATTCTCACGGAAATGATCTATATATCGTGGCCCCGAACGTGCGGTAAACATGTAGTGAACACATTAGTGCTTATTACCTTTGCTGTTCCAGTAGCTGGAGGAACATGCCATTCCAGTTAACCTGGCTTCCCACATCTGAGAGTGACAGGTTAAGTGAAGAGATATTCTGCATAAGGGTTTGTGACAGCTTTTGCAGGGTCATAGACTCAAAACCGATGGCCCAGTAAAGATTCTCCAGAGAGTTCACAATGTCTTCTATGGTGACATTCAGTAACTGGGGGTCCACACTCTGTGTACAGCAGGGAAGATGATTGCAATGTAAAGCAGATATGGAAAACACATGGGAAAATAAAAATTGGCAATGGCTCTAGTCTAAGTATACAGTGAAATCTAGTGGTTCATTTCTGTCATTGCACCAAGAATATATCTCTGAGTCATAAAGGCTTTCCTAAAGAAAACACCAAAAGCCTATGGACCAAAGCCATGTTTATTTATTTTTTTTTAGTATTTCTAGATTATGTAAAATACGCACTATTACTTTAAAACATGTGTTTGTCTGATCAGGAAGCTGCAATCAGCAGTTTTCTTTAAAAAGCACCTTTCTGACTAGCTTTGTTTACATCTCAACCATCGAGCATGAAATAAGTGAATTTTTATTACACAGTTTTAAGCCTGACCTGACATTTTTTTGATGCCCTCTATTTAATATAAAGCAGTTACTAAAACATTTCATGTATTAATTACTCTGTATATTGTCTGTATCTTGAAAGGTGCTTTTTCAATAAATAAATGAAATGTATTATAATAATAATAATAATTAGTATTATTAGTAGTAGTGTTATTTCAACATTTAAATGTATGCTCATGCTGAAAAATCGTTTATCTCTATTTCTAAGGCAGACATCTCTCTTTTTTGCAAGGGCTCCACTAAATTACACTGAAATTCTGAAAAAGATTTGTGAAAATCCTCCTTTTATAAGCATTGGAGCTGACAATGATCTCTGCTCACATTTTAGAGTTTTTTTATGAACTTAACCAAGAGTACATTTTTATGTCTATATTTGACTTTTATTCATCTGTAAGTGTTCCATGTCCCACCGTGTTATTCTGGCTGCCAGGCTCCAGGACTGGGAAAAGATGGGTATTACACCACACAGTAAACACACTATTGTTTAGCCCCACTGCATCGCTGAAGGTCTCCCAGAGTATCTGCACGTCACTGCAATTCAACACCTGCCCATTCATAGCAGCCTAAAGGAGAGTCACAAGATCACCGTCAGGTGTAAGGATAATACGCTGATATGGCATTTTTACAAAATAGATAACAAATGTGAGAAAAACTAAGGACAGGGACAGAATCTATTTTAGTATATTATCCAGAATAGAACCTTACTTTTATGGACTAGCAGAAAACATACACACTTGACAGCTTGGGGGACAACTGACTAGGAAGTACTTCAAGCAAATTACGACCTGCACCCTGTCCATATATGTCTGTTAAATGATGTACTGAAATCTGATTAAAACTAGTATAATTTAATTTGTAACTATCAATATTTGGATTTTGTTTTCTCCACATTTATGAGCAATCGTAGTTGTGTCCCCAGACAGAAGAAAGCACAACATAACAACACCAAAGTACATAACTTTACAGCAGACTGCTTGACTATTATCCATCAGCATATTGTGTAAGACTAGTGTTGTTTTACCTGTGTCATGTTTCAAACCCTTTGCAGATAACTGGAGACACAAAAGCTTTTAAAACTGGGTCTTGTGTTAACAAAGAAATTCTTGTAAAATGTCCCTTAAAGGGATATTCATGCTCCAAAGGAACTAAAAAGAACAGTTGGTTCTGATTTTGTGTATTTACATCCTCCTCACTATAAGAAAACTATGCGTCATGATAAGCATAAAAGTTTTACCAAAATAGAAATGAATGTAGATCTGACCTTTAGAGTTAGTTCTAAGGTGGACAGGAATGCTCGTGGAAATTCACTGAAGATGAAGGACACATTTCCGGGTTTCATAACCAAGAGCACATCTGACAAGAAATCTGAAAGTGTGCTGATGACATCTGGAAACAGATTAGAGAAACAATACTGTCTGTTTATCTGATCATTGAGGGAGTATATTTAAATATGCCTCTATTGGACATGTTATGAAGATAGTAATGAACAAATTATTGTATTACTAGCAAAACGATAAGTAGAGTTCATAGAGGTTATAGTTACTCGTTTGGGTCTTTACGCTCAGTACGATGGAATCCAAGACTTTTTTAACCACATCTAATGTGGAAGGCAGGGTGTCCCACACCGAGGTGTTCTTCAGGACTGACAGAAGAGCAGTTGTTGTATTCTCCAACCTATTCACCAAACATAAACTAAGTATGAACTGCTGAGTCATGAGAAAGGGGACTGTTGCACAGTGTTGTAACTATCCACATCACCAAGAGCTGACAACACGTCTCTTACCTTAGAAAGGTCTGATGGTCAGCATTCATTGTGAGAATCTGAACAAGGATTGGAATTGATTCTGTTAAGGTTTGGAGAGTGTCAGGTGTCCAACCCTGGTCATTTGGGAGGAGTGGTATTACACTATCCAGGAAAACAGCAAGCTATGGGAGCCAAAGAAATGCACACTTTCTTAGATTTATTCAACAGTGTGTAGTACTGAACAAACATCAGAAACAACACTTTTATTAGGTACATTTCAAGGTTATAACTTTATAAAGGATATAATAGTATTATGAATTTAAAGTGTCCTATAAACCAAAAAAATATTCAATAAAAAATTTAAAACATAAAAAAAATCAAACACCATGGCTCTCAGAAATGTCTAGAGAATGTCACTGAGAAAATAATTGCATTTCCTTGGACTATCGAGAGCAATATAAAACAAGTCTGTATTGGTCAGTAGAAAGACCATGTAAATTAAGAAAAAAATGTTAAGGATTAATTTTATGAGTAAATACATTTTTTCCATGGATGTCTACAAGCAAAAAAAGTTTTTCTGATGTCCACAAGAACAAGAAAATGTCTTTGAGGCTCTACCTTATGGAGAATCTTAGGCTAATAATGAAATGAAAATGAGTCTGTATGTATGAGTGAGTTGCAAGCCAGTTCTATGAGGACTTTTGTATCTAAAACCATTTTTATTAAAAAGAACCACTGAACTACCTCACCTGTTTGGTGAGATCATCAAGGTTGCTAAGATTCAAGTCTGCCTGGTTTGTTTTGCCTGTAAATACGAAACCATACAAACTCTGATAAGCATAAAACCACATGCAATACAGTTTATATAGAAAAGAAACAAAAGAAATAAAACTGCAAAGTAGAACAGATTACCTGAATATAATTTTTAAAAAAAACACACACCTGTCTGAGAGTTGATGGTAAAGATGAGTTGCTGCAGAGCAGAAATATAGGGCAAGGCCGTGCTATTAGGAGGCAAAGAATCCTGGAGTCCTTTCACCACATCCATAATGCTGAAAAAAATTAAACAAATTATGCAGATTTTGAAATAGATTTGTTGTTTTTATCCTTAATTTTTATTTAAAATGTTAAAAACATATCTCAGTATTACTAGAATATTTACATTTTTGAAATCAACACTAAAAATTGTAAACCATATTTTCCTGAATACTTGTGAACGATAATTCCTTATGATTCCTTATGATTCTCCTGGAACATCTCCTTTCTTGTACTTTTTCATGTGCTCCCTACGGCAATATCCTATCTCACCATAAGTTGATTATCTGGATAAGTTTTATTAAGTAGTAAAAGCACTAAAATGTGGAGGGCAGAGGTACCCAATGGCCAGTGATTTACAATAAATAAGTAAAAAACAAATAAACAAACAAATAATCAGAACTGGGTAAATAAACCAGTTTACTCACATTTCACTCCATACATCAGGTCCTCTTGGCTGAGATGTTATGTTAATGTATGATATGATGTTGTTGACGGCTGGAACAATGACATCAGCAGACTCTGGTACTAGGAGAGTGAAAAAGTCTTTTGCCCTTAGAGCAGCTTGCACCAGCAGGTCCTGAGACTGGCCGTTGCTCATGTTACTGTTCAGAAGCAGCTGGAGTGAAATGTGGAGTGCTGCTGTGATATCGTCAAATGCTGATCCAGGTAAAGGAAGGGATCCATTGTGGACGCTACTCAACACCACCCTTACAGATTCCATGACAGCTTTAGTGAAGTTTTCACTTTGCAGGCCACCATCCGTGTCGGCCAGTTGCAGGGCCTGGTTCAGAGCATTTGTGACTTGTTCAATATTCCCAAGGTAGGCTTGCTCCTCTGGAGTAAGGAATGGAGTCACTGCTTGGATCAGCTGCTCTAGGTTCTTACCAGTGACAGTGAAATCTACATAACTGTTGTTAAACTGGATTATGTTGGCCAAGGAGGCCAAGAGTTGTGGGTTTGTTATCCAATATTGTGTCAAATTGAGGTACTTCCTGATCTCAGCTTCAATCCCATCAATTATACTCATGTTTATGGGGACATCAATGGAGTCAGAGAAAGCCTTTTGAATCTCAAGGTTCATTTTTATTAGTTGCTGTTCACCCTGCAATATTGTTGCAATTGCTCTGCTGATTTTATTCAGATCTGCCTCATCCAGAGGAAGATGCACATGATTGTTCAAGTCCTGGATCTGATTGGACACCAACATGGAGAAATTTGCCTGAGCAGCACTGATATTTATTTGCATTTCTGTTATCTGAATAAATAGATTTAGAAGGTTTTTGAATGATTCATCATTTGTTGCATTCTCCAGTCTCTGCAGATACCAAAGTGCAATGTCACCAAATACCTTTGGAGCATACACCTGCTGTGACAACATTGTTTGGTTGATTGTGTTGTATGGATACTGCTGATATACTGCAACTTTTAAAATGCCCTCCAATAAGCTGAGGTTCTTCCTAATCATGGTCAAGGTGTCATTGTCCAAACTGAAGTTTTGAAGGTTCTCTTCAATGTTTTGCAGAGCATTGAGCAAAACATTTTCTGTCACACTGAAAGGGTCAGGCTCTGTGCTTGACATGTTCCATAGTTTCATTACCTGCTCAAATATCGTAAGGAGATTGTCTGACAGATTTGCCTTGGAATTTTCAAATGGGGGTATCACCTGAAGGAAACGAATTACTCCTTCAGCAATCCTCAGAGCACACTGTGCCTCACTTGACCCTAGGGGTCCCATCTGAGATGTTATGTTCTGGGACTGAGCATTTATACATTGTGAAAGGTCAATAATATCCTTGAGGTTTGATAGTATCACAGGCAAGGACGATACCCCGGATAGTTTGCCAAACTGTTCCAAGTCATTAATGGTTAGATTGAGTTCTAGGAGTGCTAGCTGGATGCTAGAGACATTCACACTGGGCAAAGCAGACAACTGCTCAAGAAGATGAAGAATATTATTGACTGTGGTCAGCGAAATGTTCTGTGGTAGAACGAGGTTTAGAATTTGACCAGTCACAGACAGATTCATTTTGCCCTGGATGGGTATTATTGTGAAATTTACATCAGATCCAATATCAATCATTTCAGCAAGAAAAGACAATATCTCAAAAACCTCTGGAACTTCAGACAGGCAGTCTTGACCATTAGTGGAACAGTTGGCTAAGACAGTAATCAGGTCAAGTGTTTGGTTAAGTAGACTTTCAAACTGGATCTGCTGATCAGGGGGTATGACATCTCCAAGTACACGGAAGATGGTATAAATGACTGCCAATTGCCCCTCTTTGTTAAGTGTCTGGATGGACTCTGGTGTAAGGAGTTGAAGAAGATTGATGACCACAGTGCTGAGGTTTGTGTTCTGAGTGCTGTTTGACCATTGTACCTCCAGTTTTCCCAGGCCAAGGGCTTCCACAATGTCATTCAAAAAATGAAGCAAGTCTTCACTGTCAAACTGGTCAGTATAGTTCAAACTGGAGAGCAGCTGAATGTTTTTGTCTAGCTCTGTTAAAAGGCGCAACAACAAATTATGTGGTGTCTCATTGTCAAGCCCCTGTCTGTTGTCATTGCTCCATTCAAAGATTTTATTAATAATCACTGACAGTTGTGGATTCTGGATCCAAACTTGAGTCTGGTTGAGGTAGTTCATAATCTGACTTTCAATGTCTAGGGGAAGAGTTATATTATCTTGACCTATTAACTGAAAAAAGTTTTGTTGAATCTCAAGGTTCATCTTTGTCAGTTGCAGCTGACCCTGCAGTATGGTGATCACTACATTTCTGATACCTTTCAGATCTGCTCCATCTAGAGGAAGATGTATATTATCTATCAGGCCTTGGATCTGGTTAGACACTAGTGTAGAGTAATTGAATAGAGCAGCATTGGCTGTGGCCTCCAACGTGGCTAGTTCAATTAAGGAGTGAATCAACTGTTTAAACTCACTTGCAGTGGTAGCATTTTGCAATTTGTTTAAGTACCACAAAACTATGTCTCCATATATCTTCTGTGCAGATACATGTTGGGAAAGGTATGTAGAGTTGATCATGAAGTACGGGTACTGTTCATGCAATGTCACATTCAAAAGCTCTTCCAGTATAATGAGGTCATTGGTGATCAAGGTCAACGTGTCATTGTCCAAATTGAGATATAGGAGGTTTTCTGTGACATTCTGTAGGATTGCTGTCAAAACCTCTTCTGATATAATCAGAGGCCCAGATGCCAGGCTGAACATGTTCCACAGTTTTTTCACCTGCTCATATACAGCACGAAGAGAAGCTGAGATAATTGCTTGAGAGTCTTCAGGAACAGGAATGACCTGGAGGAAACCTAAAGCACTTTCAACAAGCCTCAGAATGCATTCAGTCTCACTGGAGTTTAAAAATCTAAAAGATGTTATATTCTGGGTGGGTAGATTCAAACACTGGGAGGTGTTAAAAATTTCATTAAGGCTGTTGAGTAATAGATGTAATGACGGAGACTGAGATAGTTGTACAACTTGCTCCAGATCAGAACTGGAGAGATTTAAGTTGTACAGTTCTTGTTCAATGTTGGCAATGTTTGTTGTCTGATTTGATATCAGGTTGGTCAAGAGCTGGAAGATCCTAGAGACACTGTCCAATTCAGATTCAGGAGAAGCTGTCGCATTCCAAGGCAGAAGAAAGTAAAGAATATCACGAGCCACAGATAATGTAATATTATCAAAGGGTGATATTGGGATGGTGAGATTGCTTCTGTTTTTTAGACTTTCAGCTATTAAGTTCAGATCCAGAAAGGCGTCTTGTACGTCAGCCAAACAGTACTGATGAGCAACTGAACAATTTCCCAAATCTCTCAAAAGTGCATCTGTGTTGTTTAGAAGACTTTCAAATTGGATCTTCTGCTCAGGAGGCAGGACCTCTCCGAGTTTGTGCAAAATGGTATCCAGGACTGCAAACTGACCCTCGCCATTAATTGTCTTGATAGATTCTGACCTTAGAAGTTGCAGAATGTTCATAACCACATTGATGACAGTTGTGTTCTGGGAGATGCCTGACCATAATTCTTTCAATTGCCCCAGGTTAAAGACATCAAGAATGTCATTCACGATATCTATTAAGATCTTGTCATTTAGCTCCTTAGTAAATATCATAAGGAGTTTTTCTGACAGATTTGCCTTGGAATTTTCAAATGAGGGTATCACCTGAAGGAAACGAATTACTCCTTCAGCAAGCCTCAGAGCACACTGTGCCTCACTTGACCCTAGGGGTCCCATCTGAGATGTTATGTTCTGGGACTGAGCATTTATACATTGTGAAATGTCGATAATATCCTTGAGGTTTGATAGTATCACAGGCAAGGATGATACCCCGTATAGTTTGCCGAACTGTTCCAAGTCATTAATGGTTAGATTGAGTTCTAGGAGTGCTAGCTGGATGCTAGAGACATTCACACTGGGCAAAGCAGACAACTGCTCAAGAAGATGAAGAATATTATTGACTGTGGTCAGCGAAATGTTCCGTGGTAGAACGAGGTTTAGAATTTGACCAGTCACAGACAGATTCATTTTGCCCTGGATGGGTATTATTGTGAAATTTACATCAGATCCCATATCAATCATTTCAGCAAGAAAAGACAAGGTCTCAAAAACCTCTGGAACTTCAGACAGGCAGTCTTGACCATTAGTGGAACAGTTGGCCAAGTCTGTAATCAGGTCAAGTGTTTGGTTAAGTAGACTTTCAAACTGGATCTGCTGATCAGGGGGTATGACATCTCCAAGTACACGGAAGATGGTATAAATGACTGCCAATTGCCCCTCTTTGTTAAGTGTCTGGATGGATTCTGGTGTAAGGAGTTGAAGAAGATTGATGACCACAGTGCTGAGGTTTGTGTTCTGAGTGCTGTTTGACCATTGTACCTCCAGTTTTCCCAGGCCAAGGGCTTCCACAATGTCATTCAAAAAATGAAGCAAGACGTCACTGTCAAACTGGTCAGTATAGTTCAAACTGGAGAGCAGCTGAATGTTTTCGTCTAGCTCTGTAAAAAGGCGCAGCAACAAATTATGTGGTGTCTCATTGTCAAGCCCCTGTCTGTTGTCATTGCTCCATTCAAAGATTTTATTAATAATCACTGACAGTTGTGGATTCTGGATCCAAACTTGAGTCTGGTTGAGGTAGTTCATAATCTGACTTTCAATGTCTAGGGGAAGAGTTATATTATCTTGACCTATTAACTGAAAAAAGTTTTGTTGAATCTCAAGGTTCATCTTTGTCAGTTGCAGCTGACCCTGCAGTATGGTGATCACTACATTTCTGATATCTTTCAGATCTGCTCCATCGAGAGGAAGATGTATATTATCTATCAGGCCTTGGATCTGGTTAGACACTAGTGTAGAGTAATTGAATAGAGCAGCATTGGCTGTGGCCTCCAACGTGGCTAGTTCAATTAAGGAGTTAAACAACTGTTTAAACTCACTTGCAGTAGTAGCATTCCGCAATTTGTTTAGGTACCACAAAACTATGTCTCCATATATCTTCTGTGCAGATACATGTTGGGAAAGGTATGTAGAGTTGATCATGAAGTATGGGTATTGTTCATGCAATGTCACATTCAAAAGCTCTTCCAGTATATTGAGGTCATTGGTGATCAAGGCCAACGTGTCATTGTCCAAATTGAGATATAGGAGGTTTTCTGTGACATTCTGTAGGATTGCTGTCAAAACCTCTTCTGATATAATCAGAGGCCCAGATCCCAGGCTAAACATGTTCCACAGTTTTTTCACCTGCTCATATACAGCACGAAGAGAAGCTGAGATAATTGCTTGAGAATCTTTAGGGACAGGAATGACCTGAAGGAAACCTAAAGCACTTTCAACAAGCCTCAGAATGCATTCAGTCTCATTGGAGTTTAAAAATCTTAAAGATGTTATATTCTGGGTGGGTAGATTCAAACACTGGGAGGTGTTAAAAATGTCATTAAGGCTGTTGAGTAATAGGTGTAATGACGGAGACTGAGATAGTTGTACAACTTGCTCCAGATCAGAACTGGAGAGATTTAAGTTGTACAGTTCTTGTTCAATGTTGGCAATGTTTGTTGTCTGATTTGATATCAGGTTGGTCAAGAGCTGGAAGATCCTAGAGACACTGTCCAATTCAGATTCAGGAGAAGCTGTCGCATTCCAAGGCAGAAGAAAGTAAAGAATATCACGAGCCACAGATAATGTAATATTATCAAAGGGTGATATTGGGATGGTGAGATTGCTTCTGTTTTTTAAACTTTCAGCTATTAAGTTCAGATCCAGAAAGGCGTCTTGTACGTCAGCCAAACAGTACTGATGAGCAACTGAACAATTTGCCAAATCTCTCAAAAGTGCATCTGTGTTGTTTAGAAGACTTTCAAATTGGATCTTCTGCTCAGGAGGCAGGACCTCTCCGAGTTTGTGCAAAATGGCATCCAGGACTGCAAAGTGACCGCCATTAATTGTCTCGATAGATTTTGACTTTAGAAGTTGCAGAATGTTCATAACCACATTGCTGAAAGTTGTGTTCTGGGAGCTGCCTGACCATAATTCTTTCAATTGCCCCAGGTTAAAGACATCAAGAATATCATTCAAGATGTCTATTAAGACCTTGTCATTTAGCTGGTTAATGGATGTGAGGCTTGAGAGGAGCTGAATTTTCTTTTCCACCAGAGAAGTAAGATTCAACAAAATGTTCTCTGCTGACCCGCTATCATGGAACCTTCCAGAACTGTTGAGGAAGTCTTTTATGATATCCATGTAGGTATCCCTGTAGATGCTTTGCAGCAAAACCTCTGCTCCTTGAATAGGCCTAAAGGTAGTGAAAAAAATTGCCTGGTCTTTATTTTTGTATATCCTCTTGCAACCTTAGAGTATGTGCAACAATGTTAAGCACATCACTCAATTCTGTCATTTAGGTTCCATATATGATATATACTACAGAACAGAATACCGGCAATCATAGCATAAAAGAGTCTGAATCACACATACCTCAATATTGCGGCTGGATCTCTGCTAACTTCATTAAGAAACATCTCAACCAGTGGAATGAACCTCTTCCATGTAAATCCAGTTTGACAAACAGTGCGATTGGAAGCAAAATAACCTGGGTACAGGATTTTTTTATCTATATATAAATATTTAGGCAATACATCTGTGGTGGCTTGTGGGACTATATATTATATATTAAACCAAGTAATATTTCATGCTGCAATTTTCAAATAGTAAATAGTTTGTCTATACGTACTATTACATATGATATTTGACATTTGTATTGATTCTGTGCAAGATGTTCATTGTTTGTTATTTAGTCTCTCCATTGCATAACTAGAGTCAGTGTCATCAAGTCTGTATGTTCTGTGTGGTTTTACTCACAGTTTGGTGGTGCAGAAACATTAGGTTGAAAGGTCAGAATCCAGTAAGCAATGTTGAAGTATGGTTCCATAGACGACCACTGAGAGCTATACTGAAGAATGGACACCAAATCCTCAAGCTTTTCTGGACCCCTGAATGGCAAAGCAACGAATGAGTGTATGTTTTGAGAATACAATTCTTCCAACCTATGTATAGAAATTTAAAATGATCCTTCAGGAAAATGCAGAAAATATTAGATAAAATCAGGACAGGATGGTGAGATCACACCAGAGCTCTTTAAGACTCCTTAAGGAACTCAAAAGTTAATTGGCTACTGATGCTGAATCTTTTGTAAACACGTATGGCTATAGAAATGTGCTAGTTTATTTATTTTCACTGTCCAACAAGATATTGTCTGCGAAAAAAAAAATACCCATTCTAGTCAGATTTACAAACTCGCCACAATGGTGCAGTGCTCTGTTCCCTTTTTAAACAGCACTTTAATTGTATTCTTATATATAATTATATAAGTGATTTAGTCACACCTTAAATTGTTAACTATTTCTTTCTACCTTAAGCAGAGCTCAACAACTTACAGCAACCAACATGAAGTTCAATCTTCAATTATTTAATGTTATATTCAAACATATAATAAACATTCAGCTTTTATAATTAACGTTATCTAGTTCTTAGTAAATAAAAAAACAAATAATTTATGTGTCAATAGACAAGCAAAAAAGTACATCAATATCTTCGCAACTGATTATACAATGTACAGTGAATTTCTGACCTGCTCCTAAGGATTTCAGACCAATCAATGGTGTTGTTTGACATCCACACTGAAATGTAATCCTGTCCCAGTTCACCAACAATCTCTAGTGAAGGTCTGTACATCAGTGAAGTGTTGTATAGCCGGTACCAATCAGTCAGGATCATACAAGGTGTAGCGTTGTATTCCAAAAGGCCCTCAGTCACATTGGTTAACTGATTCAACTGCACAAGAAAAATCATAACAAAAGCAATGTAGATACAGATGTTCAGCACAAACAATGGCAAAACTTTCCCAAATAAAACTTTGTATCCTAATACTAGACTATACTAGAGTCAACATTCTGCATGCATATACCTGTTCCAACAGAGGTGTCAGCTTTGCTTTCAACAAATCTTCCAAATAAGATCGATTTCCAGGACATATGATTGAAGTCCATAAATCAGGATCTATTAAGCTGCCTTCAGGCATCCAGATCCAGGAAGCAGCGAAGTCAGGGCAATCATTTTGTCCCAGCCAAGCCTTTTAAATGAAATGAAAAGAATTCGATTAGGGTAAGTCAATGTATAAAGAATCAAAGTAAAAAATAAAGAGTTTTGTGTTCACTGCATTGTGGCAGACTAACCTTAATCACAGTCCGCACAAAAGAGTCCAGGAAACGACTGACCCAGGCATCAGCCTCAGTCTGATTCTGCAATGGAGGCAGGAGTCTTGCCTGGAGCCTCTGAGCATCCTGCAAGACCTGTACATATTCTGCAAGACAAAGCACCAGTACATTTGCATTTTCAAATCATACACAGGAACCTGTGATTAGCTGTATTTATTCATTCATTCATTATCTGTAACCGCTTATCCAATTCAGGGTCTAGAGCCTACCTGGAATCATTGGGCGCAAGGCAGGAATACTGGCGCCCCCTCCAGGGGACTGACACACACAGACACACACACACATTCACACCTACGGAAACTTTTGAGTCATCAATCCACCTACCAACGTGTGTTTTTGGACTGTGGGAGGAAACCGGAGCACCCGGAAACCCACGTGGACACGGGGAGAACACACCACACTCCTCACAGACAGTCACCCAGAGCGGGAATCGAACCCACAACCTCCAGGTCCCTGGAGCTGTGTGACTGCGACACTACCTGCTGCACCACCATGCCGTCCCGCTGTATTTATTGTATTCTCCAAATATAGAATTGAATACCTATATGTGTTTCCATAGCTACTGTGACAGTCTGCATCAAGGAATCGAGCCCCATCAAAAATCTGTTAATGTAGTTCCCGCCAGGCATCCCTTTCAGCATGTCTACTACAATGTTGGCAAGATTTAGAAATCTATAAAAGGACACAAAAGAGACATGAAAATATGGTGAAATTAAATGTGTTACCCAGACCTTGAGGCTCCAATAATCCATATATGTTTGCTCCAGCCTATCTCACAATGCATTAAAAGTAAGTATTAAGATTTGAAACTAAAAGAGCCATTTCAAGCTGTATTAATGACATCAGTACATTTCAGGTAGCAGTAAAATTATGTTGAGGCAGACATTTTCAACATAAAAGAATGTTGTAGGCCGACATTTCAACCAAAAAGCATTTAGCTACATTTTCAGTTTCATCATATAGCTTATAGTAAGTGATGTTGTGTCCAGAATCCCATTGATGAGCCTAATGTTGATTTTGGAGCTGTGTGAGTGGGGTAAGAGTGGGTCTGGAGGTCTTTTTATGAAACTGGTTAAATTCTAACTCATATAATCTGTGGACTATAGGTGCTTACGTTTGGTCCTGAATGTTCTGTGGTTGACAGTCGCTGCTGCCCTGGCTCATGCTGCTGTTCCAGGATCCAGATGATGGACCATCACCCAGAAATTTGCCCAGTATGACTTTAAGTGTGGCAAAGTCTTCAGGGGCTGCAGACTGACCCCAGGCCAGCAACATCTGTTAAGAGAACAAGTGAGTTTAATATTAGTACGCTGTCTTTTAATAGTAATAACAAAGTCTTACTAATGAATAAAAGCTGAAATTTGCATGATGGCTTCAAAAACCTTGAAAGTGGTCACCAATTTCACTTAGATCACCAGACAAAAGCTCCAATCCAGGGCAAATAACAATCCTAATTATGCTACAAGCCAAATGAAGAGTTAACATTTTTGCCAGGATTGAATTGGATCTTACTTTTCTGTGTAGAAAGCAGCACTCTGCTAATATTGAAAGTTAAAATAGCATGTATGCCACATATTGCAGTATCAAATAAGGAATTTGAGAGTTTTGTCTCACAAACAAATCAGATGAAGAAAAAAAATCTTCTAATATTCACCCTAGAAATAAAGCTTAAGTCTGAAGAATACAAACCAGTAGGGACAGATATATAATGCATCTACAATAGCTGGTTTAACTAGAACGTACCTGCAGAGCAACTTTTTCTTGGCTTATCCATCCATATAACATATCAATTTGCGATCTGTTACAACGGATGCTACCAATTCTGGAACACAGGAGGACGAAGAAGGCTTCTTCGTTGAACAGCACTGTCACCTTCAGAAAAATGAAAAATATGTTTTCAAAAATGCATTTGTATTTGCAAGAGTGTTTGTATGTGCATAATGAAGGTCTCAGAAAGAAACATTTCTTTTTATGGATCATTTATTTTTAAATGAAACATGAGTCAAACCACATAATTTACAGATTTTACAAAAGGCCTTTAAATTGGTAAACAGCCTCTACATTATGTGAAGAGCCATTAAAATTAATTACATCTCTTTATCAAACCTAGTTCTTTACAGAAGTGAATGGGTTCTTTGGCAGCACCACTCAACCTTAGGTAACTAAGCAGGTTACTATTACTTTCATAAGGAGGGTGGAGTACAGTTGTTGTACCTTATCCAGGGGGATCTGGATTGTTTGGATCAGTTTGTAAGTTTCAGGACTAATTAGAGACTGGTTTATTGGCATCAGCACATCAACGAGGGAGACTGTTGCATCTGCGTGGGATTGGAAAAAATTCAAGACATGTGAGAGATGAAAAAGAAGTAAAATAAGAACAATGGTGAAACCAAATACCATCAACCGAAACCACCAACCAAATTTTTACATATCCTCAAGCTCTCAGACTGGTTTTGTTCACTGTATAATAGAGTAATACAATATTGCATAAGTAATAGTTGACATCTTATTCTTGAAGTGGTAAAAAAATGAGTGAACAGTAAGGGTATAAATAAGGTTTTTATCTTCACTTTGCTCCACAACAGGTTCTAGGCTTCAGAACATATGTTGCAACAGGATTTGTAAGACTTTTACTGCTACTTTGATTTGCTCTTGCTATGTTCTGGTTCTATGTTTATAGCCTTTGTGTTTAGCCTCGCTCTTAAGTGTTTAGCCTTCTTGTTCATAGTTTAGCCTCTCTGCTTTGTATTTATCCTTTATGTTAAGTTCTTGTTTAGTTTCTTTGTGTTCTGCTCTGTTTAGCCATCTTGTTTAGCCCTTGTGTTTAGCGTCTGTGTTTAGCGTTCTAGCCGTTGTGTTTAGCCCCTTTGTCTAGTTCCCTAGCCTCTCTGTTTACTTCCCTTGTTGTGTTCATTAAAAGTCTCCTGCAACTACCTCCATTCCCGTTTATATCTCTGACCATTTTGACACTCCCCTACACCCCACTACGTGACAGCCACAAGGAGAAATTTGGAAAATGTTAAACCAACACATTCACACACAGAATATCACACTCACTGGAATAATGTTATTTGGGTTTATTGTAATGTTGGGTGTTATTTGTTGTTTATTTGTTTTTTAGCAAACACTTACTGCTCAGATAAAATGGTGTTAATATTTTAACATTTGTAATATAAATAATTAGATTTTAGTTATAAAATATGATTTTATAACTAAAGTATTATTTGTAAGTTTGCCATTTAAATTAAATCACCTTAGAATAAAATTAACGTGATAAAACTATCAAAATTATTTAAATTATATCATTTTCTGTGCACAATTACACTTCATCTTTCTGATTCATATTTAAGGGTCACAATAGAACTGTAAAAGTAACTCAGTTTGTGTTAGCAGAGTCTAAAGGTTTTTCATTTATGTTGTGGCTGGGGAATTTAAATGTCATACTATCTAGTTGCTTGCACATTTTTTATAGACGTATAAACTATAGAGGTAGTAGCTTCTTAAATTACACATGTAATTGTTGTTTGTTTGATTGAGGATATGAATACCTTTAGCTTGGCTCTGTGAAGTTTATTCAAGGAGTATTTTAAGTTTAAAACTAGACTGGCTCTAAACTTGCATAACTTTGTACATCCACATTATTATAGTTACACAATAAACTACCTCCTATTTCCTTCATGACTGCATGAGCTCCAACTAAAGGCCCCTACTGACACTAAGTGACCATACACTAACTAGCCAAACACCAGATCCTAAGATGTTTCCTACGTAATATTCACTAATAAGCTGGAGGAGTAATTTAAATAACAGCAAGAGAGGCAAGAAGACAGAGCTTGGAAGATATAATATAGAAAATATGCCATTATTTTACAACATACAATTAACATACAATCAATTACAACATACAATCTGTGGCAGTGAACACGCACATACACACTAGTGCACTAGGGGCTGTGAACACACACTCAGAGCAATGGACAGCCATCCCTGGTGCCCGGGGAGCAGTTGTGTGTTCGGTGTCTTGCTCAAGGGCCCCTCAGCTGTAGATTGAGGGAGGAGGACAGTGCTGTTCCTTCACTCCCACCACCCCCAATTTTCCTGTCGGTCGTGGGAATCAAACCAACAACCTTGCAGTCCTAGCCCTCTTCTCTAACCATGTATTAGTAGCTGGCTCTGTATGAGAGTGTGTGTTTGTGTATGTGGATGGAGAGAAATGTGAGATGTGAAACAAGATTTAGATTTTGGTGCACAACTCTAGTCTACAGCCTATCAGTAGCAGACAACCACATAAAAAAACACCAATTCTTGTATGAGTTTAGTGTCTCAATTATTGTCAAGAACTACTGTATATTAAATTATGCATTTTAAAGAGGCAGCACTGTAAAACCTGTATGATTTACCAGACCACAGATACTTCTGTCAGGCCTCTCTGTAACAGATGTGTGGGGCAAGGAGATGAAAACAAATACAAGGTGAAGCTTTAGTAAACAGAAAAGAGAGTAAGGAGATAGTACACTTAAGATGAGCAGCGTAAATGTGAGAAAATAACAGAAAACGACAGATAAATCAAAGACAAGGCACAAGATATTGACGGACAATAGGCAGCACCTGTGAGCTCAGTCACATGACAACTACCGCTCACAGGTGTGGGGCATGGTAAGAGGACACACAAGGACCTGACCCACAAGTAAACGAAAGAAAATAAAAGAAATGCATGATAAATCAACTACATAGTGAAGAAAAAACTAAGACAGAGACAGGTCATGGCACTCAAACAAAATGCAATCACTAAACTTCTGGTTTTAAAACCATTAATACATTTCTTATTGTTAAACATAATCAGTGACACATGAATATTACACAAGCCTAGGGATGCAATGCTTGTTGCACTTACGTCTACCCTCCCATGTACGGAGGTAGTTGAGGATGTCAGTGCCTTCATCAATGGCTGGGTTCAGCATGCCCAAAGATATATTAGCTTGTGGGAAACTGCTTTGAATTGAATTCAGAGCTCTATAGAAATAAAAATATACAAATATACAAAGTTATCATTATTTAAGTAAAATAATAAGTTACTTTAAATATGTAAATTAATATTTAAATGTGTGTTTGAAAGGTGGGTCGACTTCTAAGCTAGAAAGCTACACATTAGGCATAAAAACGGTTACCGGTTTCAAGAAAAAACACTGTAAAATTCCTGAAGGTTAGCATTACAGTTTGAATGTGTTACAGCAATTACCGCTGTTTGAAAAAGTCGAAGTTGCAGCTTCAGCCAAAGCAACACGCTCCCAGACGCAGTTCTACCAGCCCGACACGTACCATGTAACATTTTGTGTCAGAGGAAACATGGTGCAGTGACAAAACCATAATCTCACCACTGTCCTGATTTCAGTCCACAAGGACCCTTAAAACTAGGGTAGAAAAATCATGCCTGGGAGGTGAGATTGGGCACTACACAGGAGCCCCTGAAAACTGAGAAGTAGGCTAACAAGCTACCGATGCTAATTACGTTGTAAATACATGCGTGGCTGTAGAAATGTGATGTTTTATTCATTTTGTTTTATTTCTGACATCCAACAAAATAAAATTCTAGACGGAATTACAAATTACGGAATTACCCTCTGCTCCACTTTAAATGGTGCAGTGCTCTCCGTTGCACGTTAAATGTTGCTGTAATTATATTTAAGAGTTTTCCCCCACCTTAATTTGAGGAATTTCTGAAGATATTCTTCCACCAACATTAACATTCAAGTCCACCTCAAATGGTTCAACTTTTCATTTATTGCCACATGCAACAGAACACCACAACCTCAGTGTCACTGCAGCGCTGAGATTGATCTACCACCCCGATCAGACCTGCTCTGTGAGAGTCCTGTGGAGGTCCTGACCACTGAAGAACAGGGAGGTAGGAGGCTAACAATTGATGGACTACAGATTGTAACTGTAGAACAACAAAGTTCTCCTGTATGGTCAGTGGAGCTGAGAGAATGGAAAGCGAGTGCAGAAACGTGGAGGCGGTCATAATGTTATGGTTGATCTGTGTGTTTTATGAATTATAGCACACTGTGTTTGATCACCTTAAACAGTTATTTGAGTCACTCACCCCTTCAGTTGCATTAGACTCTTAGCTACAGACACGATGTTCCACTGATCCGGGGAGAACAGTAAGAGATCGGGCAGCCCCAGCAGAAATTCCCAAACAGACCTCTGGTTCTGAAGCTGATCCATCCCCATTATGGCCCTCTCAATTGACTCAATGACATGCACTGGATCTTTGAGGATGACCTTCGCTATTATCTGCCAGAAAACACACCCAAACATAGATAAGTGCACAAACAATACAGGTTCATTCCAGCAAGTGCTTGAAAAGAATCTAGAGGCTGAGATTCCCATGACTTAATTCACGTGGTATGTGACATTTTCCACAGCTCCCTTCTCTGTTAGACTACTTTCTTTTAACGTAAATATTCCAGTATGGAATCATCATATATCACATTCAGAAACCTTTTGTGAAACAGGAGCATTTTTGTTTGGTTTACAGGGTGTGCTTGTCACAAAGAGTGATGACAAATAAGTCAAAGGGTTTTCAATCATTGGGACAGATGCAACATGAATACTGTGGAGCTTAAAGAAATGTATACACTCTTCTGTTCAGACTGCATGTACATTACTGCTGCTATACACAAAGACAACATAGCACGCTGCTTTTGTTACACAACACATTTCTTTATACTCTTCACCAGCCCAAACTTTCTAACATGTATTTCAATCAATATATTTAATTTAGAATTTTTCAGCACAATTTGTTTGGCTTTTTCATTTTTGTCTTATTCATTTTATCCTACTGTTAATTGCTTATTGTAATATACTTAAGAACTATGTAGGTTTATGGACTGTATCCTGACCTCGTTGAGAGTTGAGAGGGACACTTCCAGCAGTGTGTCGTTGGACTGGCAGAACCTGACCAATGCAGAGGTCAGCTGGTCTGTGCGAGACTGGTTGATGGACATGTAGACTTCACAGAAGGATATTTTTAGGGTGTGTGCCGAGTCCAGGATGTCAATTAGCATGTCCTAGTGGAGGGAAATGAAAAAATAAACTCAAACTATTTTCAGAAGCCACTATGACCAAAGAGGTTCTAAATAAATGCTCAAGTAAGTGGGCTACAAAACCTCTACATATTCACATGTTCACAAAGGGCTGCGTATTGTGTGTATGCGTGTGTGTGTTTGTGTGCGCATGCTTTTGAGTCCCGATTTGTTCAGTGGTAGGTGCAATTTTACACAGAGCTGTGCCACAAAAATAATATCCTTCTCATAAAGTAGCAGATGAATATTCTGTGTTGCTCAATGAAACACTGTCAGGAGATGGGTCAAGAGTCATAGCATAATAATTTAAACAACAAAAATGTGACCTTATTAAAGTTCTAATCAAAGGTCAAACAGATATCAAATTAAGCACATACAGGGATTACCAACGTTGTCATAATGTAACAGATTTATAATGAAAAAAGAATAGAGATCACAGCCAGTATATAATATGGCCCTGGAGAAATATTCAGCAACTGTTGAGCTACAGAGAAGAATGATAACATCAAGGCTATGGTTCAACATGTTTTTATTACAAACCTGATCAGCCAACATGGTGTCGTTCACTGCATTTAGGAAGGATGTGCTGAGGTTTGATGGGGCTCCTGTGTTGGAATCTTTAAAAACAAATGGATAACCACAACAGGTTATGTGGGCAATTAAATTTACTTGTTTGACTTTAACGATAAAAAAAATACATTTATATAAAACCATAATAATCCTAAGATATTATTTTCATAACAAAAATAAATAAATCTACTGAGTGCACTAGAACATGAATTTGGTGATCTGAGACTCTTAACAACCCAAATGTAA
The DNA here is from genome assembly GCF_029633855.1 of Hoplias malabaricus. NCBI lineage: Eukaryota > Metazoa > Chordata > Actinopteri > Characiformes > Erythrinidae > Hoplias > Hoplias malabaricus. The sequence goes on from NC_089811.1 coordinate 6,325,602, forward strand.
TAAAAGACAACCTAGACAATATTTTGGTTTCGGCAAACTCTGAGAACAAGGTATAAAATGATTTTGTCCTGTGTCTGACGTAGACAGTAGACACTTTAGAGTTGTCCTGTCTGTCCATCTGAGTCTCTGTCTAATCTCAACACTGGACTCACGTTTACAAGCACAGAGAAAAAAAAAGGGTACTGATAAAATCTAGAAAAAAATTAGAAGAATGAAAGCTAAGTCAAATGATAAAAACCACAGTTTCTGCTTTTTGTGCCTCACTAATGAGAGCCTTTGATTTTGGAGTAAACAGGTTTTCATTGTCAACAAGCTGCTCAAACCAGTTGTTCTAAACAGGACTATTTTGATTGGGGCGGGGGATTTGCTTTGTTGTTTGTTTCTTCTGATAATTTGCCTAAAGAATGACATGCATGTTTCATTAAGATGAAACACGCATGTTTAATTTGTTCTTATGTAGGGCTTGTTATTGAGTCGTGAGTATTGGAATGAAAACAAAACAAATCGGTCTGAATTATTTGAGAGAAGTGACACAGTACTGAGATATACATACTGAGCATTTTGTCCCACAGCTCCAGGACCTGAGACTGGTTGGATGTGTCTCTTTTCAGGATGGCATGGACCAGGCCCCCTTTTTGTAGGTGGAAAAGTGGGGGTAATTCATCATGTAGAAATGATGAACTGAAAGAGGGAGATAAAAAGAGAGAAGAGGGAATACTTAGGCTGTATGATGACAATATGTTTGTGTGTAACCATCATAGCCATCTCAACCTTCTGGCTATTCAGTCCCTCTTCTATTCTTCCAGAGTTGCTGCCCGCCTCTAGAACTCTCTTCTACCACAAATCCAGCATAAAACACACAACTTTTCCTTTGCATTCAACCTCCCAGTACCATGAATGTTGGTTTTTGTGTTTTTATGTATAATTCATATTTTCCTGCGTTGTTATATGTCCATATTAACTGTAAAATGTAGGCGTCTTTGGTTTCTTAAAAAGTGCTTTATAAATGTAATGTATTACGATTGTTATTAACTGAGTAATCAAGTTAATTTACAGTAGGCAGATGTGGGTCGACCTGAAATGGATTAAGCAGCAAAGGAGATGATAAAGAAGATGTGGGTTGAGTTGCATACATCCATACTTAAGTAAAATAATGTGTCTGTTAAATGTAAAACACCTTCCCAAAAACTGTACTAAGTAAGTTATAGAACTGCAGTGAAACATCCGTCATCTATCAGCACAGGAAAAGAGGTGTACAGCTACACTGTTGACTTCTTAAGTCATTTAGGTCTCAAATTAATGCTCACAAGCCTTCGTTGTGGGGCGGCACGGTGGCGCAGCAGGTTAGTGTCGCAGTCACACAGCTCCAGGAACCTGGAGGTTGTGGGTTCGATTCCCGCTCCGGGTGACTGTCTGTGAGGAGTTGGTGTGTTCTCCCCGTGTCCGCGTGGGTTTCCTCCGGGTGCTCCGGTTTCCTCCCACAGTCCAAAAACACACGTTGCAAGGTGGATTGGCGACTCGAAAGTGTCCGTAGGTGTGAGTGAGTGAGTGTGTGTGTGTCTGTGTTGCCCTGTGAAGGACTGGCGCCCCCTCCAGGGTGTATTCCCGCCTTGCGCCCGATGATTCCAGGTAGGCTCTGGACCCCCCGCGACCCTAAATTGGATAAGCGGTTACAGATAATGGATGGATGAAAGCCTTCGTTGTGATCAATCTCAAGCAAAACAGCAACATAATGTAATGAAATTCAGCAAAAGGAAATGGTAAATAATATGAATTGTTATAATATAAATGTGTAGATTCTGCATCTCGTAAATGTAGAACCTAAAAACATTTTAACATTTCAAATGTTCTTGTTTACTCAACAGTTTAGAATGAGGAGTGAGTAAAAGTACTACAAGAGGGAAATATTCAAACCCATCAACATTTGATTGAAATATGTAGCATTGGACCTAGCTGCTATTTAATGGCTGAGTGATGTATGTAAAAATGCTATTCTTCTTTGTACTAAACAAACACTCAACCTGCATCTGTCAAAAATACTTTCATAAGCAGTTCACAAGAATTCTTCTGTAACAAGCCGCCTACGTAAATACTGATGTTTCTTAAGGGGACAAGGGACAGAGATTTGACTGACTGATAACAGAGTGACGAAAAAAAGATCAGTACAGACAAAGAAATTATGGGTGTGGACTGTCCTTCACATGGACAGTTCTAGGCACAAGTTGTTTGCTTGACAAGAGTGAAGATGCCACCAAGAGTATCAGTGCATGAAACAGGGGTGAAACTATGTTCTATACTGATTAAATACCTTAGCAAAATATGCCACTGCATACTTATCACAAGAAATCTGTCACAGAACATACAGACATCTTGATTAAAATATAGTTTAATCAAGATTAAGCAAAATGTATTTGTTTTGGGGAGATAACATGTGTTGCTGTCATGTAGCGTAGCTCCAGGGTGCTCTGGTTTTCTCCCACAGTCCAAAAACACACGGTAATATGTTGATTGGCTGTTTTTAATATGTGAGTGTGTGGTGACCTTGGATGGACTGTAACTGAATGAATGTATTTAATAGACCTCTCAATTTTTATTTTTTTATTTTTTTTTTGCAGATTAAATTTTTGATTTTTTTTATTGACACTATGCTAACGAATAAACTTAAACCATAATTTCCTTTTTAATACCCTTTACTAATTACTTAATACCCTTTAGAAAAGAAAGCCTCATACCCAGATATGTTGGGTTCAGTCAAAAGAAGAATATGCCATGTTTTTTTTAACGATGACTAAACTGATTAAAATTCCTGATGGCATTTCCTAATGCACAAAGTGACAAGAGTTCATCAAGGGTTACTCTAGGGCAATAAATGAATAGACTTAAAAACGTGTTATTATGAATGTGAATAGTGGCTGAGTTGTCAAGGTGTGTCGCCTCTTTCTTTGTAACCAAAGCCTCTGAGAATTCTCCTGCATTATTAGGTCTTTGGGGTTATACAAGTTGAACTGGTTGTGGAAATGTCAAATCACATAGTACTCAACCGAAATATCATGGAACCAGAGTGATTGAAAAGGAACCCTAGAATACTTTTGTTTTCAGTGAGCAATACAGATATATTTTAGTTACTTACTCATTATTAAGTATTTTATTACTGGTGTCACTCATAACGATGCATACACGTTCCATGACTCTTTAGTTTAAGTGGTCCTTTGTAGCCAGCTCAAAAGAAAAGTGCCCGCCTAGCTCAACAAAAGAACTCTAATTCTATGACCCTAAATTTGATCACAGTGAACCATGTGACCTCGGACAATGACACCGCATAGACAGGTCAAATATAACTATGGATACACTAAGCTAAGGCTTTAGTCAAGACTATGACCAATAAACTGAACAAGGTATACAATTTCCTCTACATATATGTGGCTACAACCACACCATCTGCCATGCCTTGGCTCCCAGGTGAGGAACGGAGCCATGGAAGGAAGAAAAAACTTCCACATGGGAGACCGGGCATGGTGAAAGTTCACAGGCTGAGGTGAGGTTTTCACCACATGACTCCTCTCATTCCCTCTGTCTCTACTGATTACCTGCCATTACAGTCCTACTGGGAGAATCCTGGTAAAGGACAAGCTGGACGGTATTAGCTGAGTATAATGTATAAGTTGAGGGGAGGAAGATAAAGAGTGATACTAAAACTTTTGGCCATGTGATGTCAAATGACAATGATTGTCAGTTTAATCATACTTGCATGCCTTAATAATTGGCCAGAAGGCCATGCTGCTCCTGCCTCTAGTGTCTTCATCCAGGTTTGTCACAGTCATTGCCACAGTATATAATGTATCTATATTAGCTATTAGCTAAATCAGGGTGTGAAAAGAGATGTTTATTGTTAAGAAATCTGGGGATTTTAAAAAAGCCCAAATGGCTGCCAAAAAGAGGGAAAGAAAGATGGGAGAAATGAGGACAGGGGTTTTACTCTGTACCTTTGTGAGTCTGTGTCTCTGCGTTGCCGAGATGTCTTGTCTGAAAGGTAGGATCTGTTGCTGCAGGAGCTGTCAGTGTTACACATAAGTGTCTGTAGAAAGGGGAAAAAGCCAGCACTCGGAAGGTTCCGTGGGGCCACATAGCCTGCAAAAGAGAACAAGTAAATATATATGTCCACCCTTTGTAATTAGTTAATTCAGCTACGTAAATGTGCACTCACTGTCAATACATGTGTTCAGTTTTGTACAGAGTTTATTTCAACTGAAAGGCATAAAATGAAATTACATGCTCTACAATGTTAGACCAGATAAGCTGTATTTACTTAAAAAAATGAAGTAACAGAATACTATAAACTAGTTAAGTAATGTGTAATGAGAACAGGAGTTAGCATAACTTGAAACATGAAGTCATTACACCTAAAGAGAAAGATGACTAAACATTTTCTGTTGTTATATGTCCAACATTTCTATTATCTAGAGTTCAATAAATAAAATGATTACTCTTTAGATTTCTTTTAATTCAATTTAATACAATACTATAACATCAGCATGAAATTGACAAAAAATTAGCCCAAACTCATCTTTAAGCAGCCTTTATTGAACCCTTAAAAATGGCAAGAAAATTTGTATTCTGATTGGCTATGTGCCTCCTTCTACACCTCATGCCAAAATAGCAGACTTGTGATTAGTCATTTTGCGTGTCAGTCATGTTTATTTTCCGGCAGTAGGTGATTCTTACGACAAAGTTTTAGGGCAACGGCATTAAAAAAAAAAACCTTTCAGAGAATAAAGTCAGAATTCTGAAAATAATCTCAGAATAATTCTGAGAAAAATCTCAGAACAATTCTGAGAAAATCTCGGAATAATTCTGAGATTAAATTCGCAATAATTCGGTGCATGTATAATGGGGCAGACACAACCACAGTGTAATTGTGGAATTGTGTGTTGCTAAAGTCATACTATGGTATAAATTTCAGGAATAAAAGCTTAGTCCTCTTCCTCATCAGGACCAGATTAGTGATTAGTATTTAAACCCTGAATCGGTGCAAGAACAGGATAAAATTAATGATCACGAAAATGATCGATCCAGAGCGAGTGGAACTCCGGCGTGTCCACGAGACTCTATCGTGTCATGGCTCATGGACTTGTACAATAAACTAAAGCCGTATGCATCACAGTCAGGGGCTGCACTGACAGGGTTTAGTCGTCATGTCGTGTGGATGCATTTAATAAATAATTCTGATCACTGACTGCTTCTTTCACAACCCACATAAATAATAACCCAAACAGTGTTTCTCTAAATATTCTGACTTTATTCTCTGAATTATACTGAGATTTTTCTCTCAATTCTGACTTTATTCTAAACATCATATAAATACCATGCAATGGTATTTCAAGGTGCTTTACAGTCAGAAGGATTTCCTTTTTAAAAGATAATAAATACAAGAATAAAAATATAAAATACAAATTAATTTCAGTTTTTAGATGTTTCCTGGGATCCGGCACCTCACAAAGGCGTTTTTTTTTGTATAAAGCCCTCTAGAGTTGGGCTGTGCAGTGGAAATGCTCTGAAGAGATGTAGCTCTAACAAATACCACCGGTATGAGTTCAATATGCACATGTAAATTATTTGATTATAATCAAACTTTGTTTTCTTTGATTCTAAAACCTAAACGTGATTTGCTCTTACGCTGATTGCTATCTAAAGCAAGTGAGATACAGCCAGAAGAGCCTTACATCAAAAAGTCGATCTGTACTGTGATAAGAGTAGTCACTGTTTTCACGCATGTGCATTTGCATGTCGTACTGTTGTTGTACTGGTTTCACATGTTTAGCCTTGTGTTTATCCATAATCAAAGGATCTGTGCTGATGTGAATCTGTCAGTACAACAATTCCATCACTTTTTTCAATGTTGCCCAACGAATACATTATCCCAACCCCTGGAAAAAAGACATGTACAACCCTCCTGTTCTGAATAGCTGAATCTAATTTACCTAGCCCTGCCTACTAATATCACACACTGCAACATTCACAAAAGACATGGTCAAACATCAAAGAGCTGCTGAACCATTTCACCTAGTTATATATAGTCATTATTCTATAAGGGACTGGAGTTTGTGCATCATAATTTTCATTTATGCATAAAACCATTTGCATAATGATCCTATTCCTGAAACCTTCACATGAAACGAAATTCTTTGCTCCCTTAAAATATTTGCAATTTAATAATTTAGTAATTATTGTTATTTTTTGTATTATGTTAATAATAATAAAAGGTAACAATAATAATACATATTGCAAGTTAAGAATATAAAAACATACCCATATACTCTATGTGAATATGTTCGTTCAACTCCAAATCGATTTCCAAATCATTCCTAGTGCCAGTCCAGTATTTACTGAGATTTCACGTATTGTACTGTGATTTTCAATAAACAAACACATTCGAAACATTCATACGATCAAGGGGGATATCAGTTAACTGGAAACTTTGTAAATAATAAATATCTTAACTGCTACTTGAGTTAACATACAAAATGTGCAAAAACTTTTATTTAAATAAATGCCAGTGAATTACTAAGTTACTTTTGACCAGTAATATCTGAGGTTTACATTGTTTAAAAAAATGGTCAAGTCTTTCCCTTAAAATGCAAGTATTCACAGAAACATTTATGTTTATGTATACACTTTTACAATAGTTACATTTCAACGCTCCTTGAGGGAACTGACTTCTTGTTTTGTTTTACTGCTGTAGAGACTAAAAGGTTACATTTCTGGGCTGGAAGAAAAGTCAATTGCCAGTTCAACCTTTAAAACTTTGTGGAGTATGTGTGATTTCCACTGAGGCAGACAACTCAAACTCAAAGTCTCATTTTTAAACACGCATTTTAAAATAGCTCCATTCAGTACAGTTATAAAGTTATAGCAACTCCTTTATCATTATCTCAGCATTACGGAAACTAAAAGATCAGCAGCTGGATTCACAAAAGTGCCTTTATAAGAAATATAAGATATATTTTATTGCTTAAAATAAAAAGTTTCTTACCTATTTTCTTAACCTTAGAAAAACCTCACAGTCACCTTAGAGTTGAGTACAGTTTAGGTAAACTTTGAAAATAATTCCTTTAAATAGCAGAATTATTATAAATAATGTAAATTCTAACACGGATAAAAGTGGAGATTGTACTTGCAGTACTGTTAATTTCTACATGAGCAAAATAATGGCTCACTTAAATCTGTGAGGGGTTTATTTTCTGTTGGATATTTCCTCCATCTCCCATTTTAAGTCTTATTCACCAAACTTTTTGAATGCTTAGTTTGATTTTCATCCATTTTGTTATCAGCTGCATGTAATTAATATGATTAACACCTGTTATTAGAGCAAGGTGAAAAAAAGCTACTACTCCAAACTAAGTGCTCAATCTGAACAGGTGAAAGAAATACCTTGCTCCAAATGGGTGTTTAAAACTTCACATTCTTGTTTGTAGACCATCCAGAACTTTGCTGGCAGTGCGTGAGCAATATTATATACATTATCTAACTTAATAAAATATATTAACTTACATCCCTGGTTTTTCACATTTGTTGGTTTCCTATGAATCTATATTATGTACAAACTCATTACTGTGCTCTTAGGACCCCCTTCAGCTGTCTCTAAAATGTCTCAAATAACACAATACATGAAACACCTGAACAGCCAAATGATTTTCATCGACAGACATTAGATATTACAACAGTAAAAGCAGCAGACCGTGATACTTTCAGAACACAAGATCAGATAGGGAATGAATGAGAGGGTGATTTCCCTGGATACCAACAGATATCTTTGACTGATAATGAGAACAAACATTCTTTACATTAATTACATTTACTAGGAGCCAAATTAAACTAGTATACCATACACACATGGAACATGTCATAAGTGAACTTTTTACACTATTTTACATTTCATTTGTTTTCTTTTATAAAGATTATTTATATATATATATATATATATATATATATATATATATATATATATATATATATATATATATATATATATATATGTTATATTATATATATTTATAAAGATTTGTGCAAGTGCTTTTTTTAAACAAATGCCCTTGCTGTTTTGTTTTTTTTTAACTGCAAAAAGGAAGTTGATAATATAATATAATATAATGTAATATAATATAAATAAAATTTCATGTTGCTACACACCTAATCCTCAAAGGGAGGCAGGTTTGTGGGGACAGTGTCCATTACTGATTTACACACAGTTTTGGTTTTGAAAACTGTCATCAGTATAGGTTTGATGTGCTAGACAGGTGTAGAATGTGTTGTTGCTCGACTTGTGACTTTGTAATTGCCTGAGGGAAGCAGCTCTAACATTATACACCAATCCCATCATTACTCTGGCATCACACAGTGTTTATCTATTCTGTTATTACATCCTTTAAAGATGTGTCTTTTTGAATGGCTGTAATATTGTTATGTTTGTCATGGTGGAAAAAAAGAAGGATCTTAGAAACAAGACTTTCGTAAGAAACCTCTTAAATGCAAATCCCCCAAAAATTTTAAGAAGTTCTTAAATATTGTTTTATGATAGTCTCATTTATTTTCTTAAGATCTTCCTCAAGACATTTTTTTAAGTTTTCTTTAGTATGCAATTTGTAATGAAACATTTCATAATGTTTCATTACAAAGTAGCTGCATTTAAAAACAAAACAAAATAAACAAACAAATAACCCCAAACAAACCATTATTACCACTATTCAATTAGCACCTGTACTTGATGATCACATTGAACTGTGCTGAAACCTGGTCACTGTTCATTCCAATTATGTGTTTCCTAACAGTAGATGAACTTGTGGATGATTGGCTCCAGCTCAGAGTTGCTCTGCTCTGCTCACAAATGCAGCTTGAATAATCCACCACCTAAGCCTAAGTGTAACTCAAACAAACTGTATATAATTCACAAAGTGTATTGTCTTGCTAGACTCGAAGACTATTTGGAAATCCTTCTCTTCTTAGAAGGATGATTTTTTTTTCATTCGTACAAAACAACCCCAGAGGGAGGGAAATCTGGGACATTAGACTGAAAGCACTGCTCCACAAAAGAGCTTCTACTTTCATACCCCTCCCATCTGTTCAAGGGGAAGCCTACTGGTATCTATGTTCAATAGTAACTATACATTTTCCACTAAAGCAAATATTGCTTTTGTTTATCAAGACTTGTGTAGAGGTCCCTGGCTTTTAAGTCTGTACACCTGTTCAGTCCTGACATTAAACTGACCTCTGACCAGCTAGCATTGAAATATCTTGACACAAGTTCTCCAGACGGTGCCTATGTGGGAAATCCATCTCAACCAAAACGAGATGTTAACAAAAGAGCAAAAGTATCACACAAAGCATGCTGATACCCAAGAGAAATCTATCATGAGTCAACAACACCATAACTAAGAACAATATCTCAGTGGAATCCAGTGCAGGATCCCAGGAGCAACAGTACAAAGAATGCACCACCTAACTTGTTTTTAGGCCTGTTGCTATATATTTGAAAACAATAAGTGGAAAGAACCACCATGACTGCAAAGTATAGTAAACACTGAACACTATTATGCATATTCCAGATTACAGTACAGCTCATCATTATGTGACTTGTTATCTAGGATTAGGTGTCACTAAATAAGATACCGATTTCCTGCTGGATCACATGACACAAACCTATTTCAAGTGTATGAATGAGATATCAAATATACTCTTGAATTCAGTACTGAAAAGTTGGTGGTGTCACGTTACAGCTTGGTCTATGTGCTATTGTGCTTACTCAATACAGAAAAAAAACAGACATATTGTTCATTAACAGTAAATGGGGAAGAACTCATACATTTGGGAATGAAGGAACAAATACATTCTGTATTGAATGTGCCATAGACACCACAGTTATGGTCAGATAAATGAGAAATAATATATATATATATATATATATATATATATATATATATATATATATATATATATTACTTGGTTTTCAGATACAGTACCATGTTGTTCCTTGATATATGTGGCTATAAATACCAACATTTAATTTCTTGTCCCTTTGACCTTATTAGCAAAATCCAGACCTCTCTATATCTTCTAACATTTCTACGGAGACTCAAAGCCAAATTTGAGATGAATGTCATTCATCTTTTTTAAAAAAGATGAATGAAAATACCAACAGCCACACAGAAAATTCACCAGTGTTAAATCAACATTATTAGTGTTAGCTAAACACTGAGAGTGTTAAATTATTACACTAACAATGTTAATTTAACACTAATAGCGTTGATTGAACACTGGTGAATTTACTTTGCATTTACACCATTTACACAATTCTGTGATGGACCAGCCATTAGGAATAGACAAAAAAATAAAAATTAATTAATTTATTTATTTAAATTTAAAAATAGTAAAATCTTATCAATTTTCCTGTAAAATTTCCATGTTTGTTGAAGTGTAGTTTACTGCATAATTTGATAAGATTTGTATTTATTAGTTTATTAGTTTGATTGTTTGTGTATTTGTTTGTTTCTTGTCTATTCCTAAGAAAACAAGCCAAACAAAACCTGTAAACTAACACAGACATATTGGCAATGCAAATTTGTAACTCTCTGTGTGAGAAACTATAATCAAGAGCAAATTATCAGGCTCCATGTAAAATCTACAGTGACAGTATAATTTCGTCCAGCGCTGTCTGATTTCAGTACAGATCTCTGTTCGTTTACAAATGATGAACCTGATTAATGAAATCACAAACTTACAGGAGTCTTTGCTGACTGGGGGGAACTTTAAACGGGTGACGGCTAAGATGATGAAGATCACCAGAGGCCAAATGATGAGAACCAGAGACCAGCCCTGAGAATAATATCACACAAAACCTCTTCAGTTCAATGCTCAGTATTTCAGTACTTCTTTATGATCAGTGAAAAAAGAAAATGGAAATAACTTTTATTTTTGACAAAATTTGTGTGAACCATCCTTGTTTTAAGAGAACTCACTGGCTGTCTGATGACACCTAGCCCATTTTTCCAAAGAAGAAGTTTCAGCTGCTTGAAGAATCTTGCCATCAGAGAAGAGACAATAACCTAGACCAAAGATAGAGGAGAGACAGAAGACTGTGTCAGACATTCTTTGCAAATTAAAGACATTTAAGGAAAAAATGGCACCATGTTATTGACCCATGGAAAGTAAAGTTTCATGATATTTGATCCACAAATGCAAATTTCATTCATTATCTGTAACCGCATATCCAGTTGAGGGAAACTCTCACAGACGCAGAGAGAATACCTTTACTTTCAAATAGAAAATATGATATATCTATGATATCCAAAGACATGTATTCATAATTGCATTTGTACAAATTTGTGTATTCCACAAAGAAGGATTTCTCAGTTAGCCAGCTAACTTAAGCCCAAATCAAACCTGTCCAATAAGAACAGAGCTGAAGGAAGTTCTTATTGGACCATTCTCAACTTTAGCCTAAGTTAGGTGGCTAATTGAGAAATCCTGCTTTGTGGAATACACCCCAGGAGACACAGAGTGGGGTATATTTCTTTGTGAAGAGTGAAACATATTTGTGATTTGCATCTAACTGGTTGAATATAATCTACACCTTTGTCAAGTATTTTGAGACTAACCTTTCTCCATACCCTCCCACTAGCTGGTCTGCAGAGAGATTTATTTCTGACTTCAGACAAAATATACTTAAGGAGATTTAATGTGGAAATAAAATGTTCAAAAGTTCAATAGTTTGAGTAAAAAGACAGAGGATATGTGCTGTACTACTATTTGAGGTGGAATGGAAACTGTGAACAAAAATGTGGTGAAACAGGAACAACTAAAAAATGTACATTTTCAGATGAATGTTACAATGGGAGTGTTGTTTGTGCTTCATTTTGAGTGTTGTCCTCACTGAAATTTTTCTTCATAGACAGTCATCGCAGAACGTGTGGAACTGTAGGCAAGGGGTCTTTCTTACTGAAAGACCCACTTAAGTGAAAAACATGACTGCATTGTGTTGTTTATCCATTAAAAGAAGTATCATGTGGAATGGAAACTGTGAACAAAAATGTGGTGAAACAGGAACAACTAAAAAATGTACATTTTCAGATTAATGTTACAATGGGAGTGTTGTTTGTGCTTCATTTTGAGTGTTGTTTATCCATTAAAAGAAGTATCGTGCAAAATAAACAGTCAGCCCCATGATTTCTGCTTTGAAACTTCCTGAGTTTCTCACGTCATAAACCAAAGTAACCGTATTTTGCAGGATAGATCTTACAAGCTGCAAATAAGTATAGAGGGATGGAAGGAGATCGAGGTGGGGCTAATTTCATATTCACTGTTAAAGCATTAACAAATTTTTATTTTGGCATAGCATTGATTAACAGATTAGGGGTTAAATTGATGGCCAGTGGGCCTTTAAAATTTACGAATTCAATTGGTTTAATTGGTCAAAATGTCATAGGATTAATTGCTTAGTACTGAGGGAGAATAAAGTGTAGTTTCTCTAGGACACGGTGCTAACATTAATTAAAAACAACATTTAGGGGGGGCGCTATAGCCCCACTAAAGCAGATCTAACGACGTCCATGATTACATGTACAGTACTGCGCAAAAGTTTAGGCACCCGAGATTATGAGAATTAAAAACTATTTATCTGAGCAGTAAGTGTTTATTTGCTAAAAAACAAACAAACAACAAATAATTCTATTCTATTTTCTATTATTCGACAAATATTCTATTCTATTCTATTCTATTCTAGTCTATTCTATTTCTATAACACCCAACATTACAATAAATCCAAATCCTATTATTCCAGTGAGTGTGGGATTCTGAGTGAATGTGTTGGTTTAACTTTTTCCAAATCTCTCCTCGTGGCAGTGCGAATTATTTGAGGTTATCATCCAGTACCTAGTTTTTCTGGTTAATAAATAATGATTTTAAATAATGTGTGCTGTTGATTTAACAAATTCAGGCGATCAAGGAGAATCTGAACAAAACGCTGTTCTTCAAACTCAACTCACACCTACTACTTTATAGAAAAAATTATTTCTATAACTTGTTTGTTTTATATATATATATATTTGTATTTACTGTAACTATAGAGCGGAACAGTGATGAAGCAGATGTCCGAGCCCCACTCAGGGTGACTGTCTGTGAGGAGTTTGATGTTTAAATCACTTTAAATCTACAGGTAAACACAATTATTCATTTATGTTTGTGTTAGTTGATATGTTTCTTTTTTTTTTTAGATTTTTTTTCTGAAGGAGATTACATTGCACAAGCCCTATTGTTGTTTTTTCTTTGGTTGTTGTTTTTTTTTTACTTTCCCTGCAATATTTACTTCTTTCTTTTTCTATTATTTCTGATCATTATTTAGGCCAAAAAAATGATTAAAATGGAGAATTGTCCACAGAATTTAGAGATTTATTAGGATAGCATCTTAATAAGATAAACAAAAACCTTTTGTCTAGGATGCAATGATGTTAACACGCCTAGGGTCAAAATAACAAATGATAAATAAAGGAGGTAGGTAGGTTTGATATGTTGTAATAGCTGAAACCAAGAACAATTTAGGAAACATATATCTCAGACTCTTGTGTTTGTTTAAGAAAACTCAGAAATGTCTTGAATAAACAGGTAATTTACATAAGTCCTTTTAAGGTAAAAACTCTAGATTTACATTAAACCATTACAACTGTTTAATTTACAATTACGATTTTTTTCTCTTTCCCTACATTACTTCACAAAAACCTACACACAGCTTAAGAAAATGCAGATAGGGACATTTTATAAAAGTGAACACTAATATTGTGAAGATAAACTACTGAAATAATCTCCAATTACATACAATTTACCCGTATAACAATATATAAAATGCAGTGATGTAATTCTAACTATTAGTGAATAATATACATAATATGTTAATTGGTTCATTCGTGGATGATTTCAACTTGTGATTTATTAGCAGCTAGCAGAAAGAATCTAAACTCCACATGGTCCAGGAGTTTCATTACTGAAACACATTAAACTCATCTAATAAAACAGTATCACATAAGGTGAATGTGAATGGATCAAATTTAGTTGCCTTACTTTTTTCTCTGTTGATTAGTTGTTATCAAATATAACACAAGCGATGAATTGAAAGCATTTTGCCTCCAGGATAAATCCTAGTAGAAGGTGCTCCCCATATGAGACAGCCACTTGATTCAATGTAAAACAACAGCAGAAATGACGAAAATAACAAAAGAAAAACTTCTTTAAGAGAGTTAAAATATGTATAAGAGTCTCCAACTTTCACACGTCTGTGACTGAAACCTGATATTAGCCAATACTGAGCTCACATATTCACTTTAGACTGTTGGTATAACAAACAATGGGCGTCTCTTTCCCTTTCTTTCTTTCTTTCTCTCTCTCTCTCTCTCTCTCTCTCTCTCTCTCTCTCTCTCTCTCTCTCTCCCCCTACCTGCTCAGCCAGTTTTTACTAATTCATTATTGCATGTTTATGTGTATGTCTTTTTGTAAAAGAAAGTAAACCATTTGTAACCATTGGACAATAACAACAACAAAACAACAAAAACAATGGATTCTGTTCCATAGACAAGTTAATATTTGTTCCCTAAAAAACATTCATTGATTGTCTGTAACCCTTAACAAGTTCAGGGGTGTGGTGGGTCCAGAGCCTAACCGGAATCGCTGGCTGCAAGGTGAGAGCACACCCTGTAGTGTGTGCCAGTGCTTCACAGATGCACTCACAACCAAAGGAAACCCACGCAGACACAGGGAGAACACACCTCTGAGAAAGTAACCCAGAGCGGGGCTCAAACCCACAACCCCAGGACCCTGCTAGCTAGGCTACCTGCTGTGCCACCATGCTGCCCTCTAAAGAAATGCTAGGGACATTTTTAAAATAAATAAATACATGTATAAAACAGATTTCTAAATATTAAGAACACTTTTAAAGTTTTAAAGGCCTCCACATCCTGTATAGACCAGCCGGTATACGTTGAACTACAAACACAAAATGGAGTAATCCATTTGTACTTTATTGGCAAAATGATAATATTTATCATGTACATGTCATGATACATTGTCTCACATTAGCAATTAGCTTTTCTGAGAATATTGTAATATTGTCAATATTTGAAAAACACAATTAAATAAGCAGTTACAGAATATGAATGAATGAATGAATGAATGAATGAATGAATGAATATATTAGACATAATCAGTCCTGTTCTACTAAAATAGGTGCAGTGAAAAATGTAAACTATCAAATAGAAATATTCCTCGTGTTTGTTTCCACGTACTGTATGCTACCAAATATATTTTGTAGTATATCTCTTTAAATTGAAATACTGTGGTGCTATATTTAAACACCTTTTATTGGGGTTAAACAACTCATACTCACACAACACATTTACATCTATACTTCCCTATTCCACACACTGAGTGTTTTATGAAAACAGAAGTGGTTCTTCTGTGGAATCATGCAAAGAAAGATATTTGGAGGCACGAGAGAGAGAGAGAGAGAGAGAGAGAGAGAGAGAGAGAGAGAGAGAGAGAGAGAGAGAGAGAGAGAGAGAGAGATTCTGTTGTTTTTTTTTTCAGTTAAATAAGCACTGTTACATTATCAACACCTGTGGCTATTGAGGGAACACACATTGGTGAACAGTGAATACAAATGTCAAAATGTTCTACTAAAGTATACATCCCAGGCATTATTCTAACATTTGTTATTGTTTAGTTTTAGTTTTTTTGCATGAAGTTTGAAATATTTTAATTAATAAGGTCAATAAAATACAATATAAAGCTCCTGGGAACATATTTTGATGTACTGAAATTTTCATATAACACAAAATGTTTGTGTTAAGAGAAGCATTCGGCAAATTAAAAGAAAACACAAAGCAAACACTCCTCAGCTCTCGGCAAAGCTCTGAGAACTCGAATCTGCCATTTATGGAATTTCATTATTATTTTTATTACAGTGAAAATGTATGATGTATGTCTGACTCGAATGAGGACTCAGCTGTTTTGACGGCATGAGGCCTAAGCAGGTTCGAGGTGTGAGTGTGCGAAGTCCAGGGTGTGTTCCTGCCCAGTATTCCTGCAATCCTGAATTGGATAAAAATGAATGAATAAATTTATATAAAATAATGGCCTCACAGCCCAGTTCTGTGAAGAGCTTTACCCATGAGAGGTGTATAGTCCTCTTTGCACTGAGCATGATGAGCTTAGGTTCTAGACAAAACTAAAAAGTATTTATAAATACATGTAGATATCTGACATTTAAAACACAGACGTAAACACGGGTTTCCCTTTTACAGTCAGGATTAACAGACAAAATATCCATCAGTGAATTAATAACATTTCACAGTCATGCATCAACTGCTGGGATCATCGAAAGTGATCATTGAATATTTCAAGTTAAACAAACAAAAAGCATTGCCTGCATTCCAAGAAACCTTTCTAGGCTAGAGCTACCTGAAGATTTATTTGTTTGTTTTGTTTTACCATATACACCAACCAGGTTTGCTGATATGGCAGTGTGTTAAAAGGTATTTGTGTAAACATAAAGAGAAAGTTAAACAACCCAAGAGAACAAAGTTAAAAATACACCCATGAACACTTTTTTTTTACAGGCAAGAATGTGACACTATGCAAAAAGGACAAAACAATAGAGAAATTGTGTAGAGAGATCTTTTACCAAAATGATCACAGGAAGAAAAAAAAGGGAAATTAGCCTGTAACACTCACACATAAAATAGACAATAGTGCTCCTAAATAATCATATGTGAGGACGAATATTTGAAATTACTAAATTATCAAATATATTTATAAAAACAATGAAAAAGCACAACTCCAGGGGCCTGGAGGTTGTGGGTTCGAGTCCTGACTATCTGTGAGGAGTGTGGTGTGTTCTCCCTGTGTCTGCGTGGGTTTCCTCCGGGTGACTGTCTGTGAGGAGTGTGGTGTGTTCTCCCCGTGTCTGCGTGGGTTTCCTCCGGGTGACTGTCTGTGAGGAGTGTGGTGTGTTCTCCCTGTGTCTGTGTCCTCACAGACAGTCACCCGGAGGAAACCCACGCAGACACGGGGAGAACACACCACGCTCCACACAGACAGTCACCCGGAGGAAACCCACGCAGACACGGGGAGAACACACCACACTCCTCACAGACAGTCACCCGGAGGAAACCCACGCAGACACGGGGAGAACACACCACGCTCCTCACAGACAGTCACCCGGAGGAAACCCACGCAGACACAGGGAGAACACGCCACACTCCTCACAGACAGTCACCCGGAGGAAACCCACGCAGACACGGGAAAAACACACCACACTCCTCACAGACAGTCACCCGGAGGAAACCCACGCAGACACGGGGAGAACACACCACGCTCCTCACAGACAGTCACCCGGAGGAAACCCACGCAGACACAGGGAAAACACACCACACTCCTCACAGACAGTCACCCGGAGGAAACCCACGCAGACACGGGGAAAACACACCACGCTCCTCACAGACAGTCACCCGGAGCATGAATCGAACCCACAACCTCCAGGTCCCTGGAGCTGTGTGACTGCGACGCTACCTGCTGCACCACCGTGCCGCCCCACATTTAAATTGTACACATAAATATTTGACCATGCTCTTATTTACTATAATTAATAAATCTCTAAAACAATCTCATTATCTCAGGTTTGCAGTGCTGTGTGGGATACTGTAAACACTTGTAAAAAGGAGATAGAATGTACAGCTTGGCTGGTTCAAGTCAGTAAATGCAATCTTAAAATATTAAAATTTTCGGTAGAATAAGACTACACTTAACCTCCGATAGGATGTTTTTTTAGACAATGATGATAATGTAAATGATAAAAAATAAATTGAATGAAAAAAATTTTAAAAATAAAAAAATAAATGAAAAAAAAAATTCACATTCTAAAGTTTCAGCTTACCTTCTTCACCTCCACATATTCATAATTAATTACCATATATTAAACATATTTTTAAACCATTTATAACCCTGCGGCACGGTGGCGCAGCAGGTAGTGTCGCAGTCACACAGCTCCAGGGGCCTGGAGGTTGTGGGTTCGATTCCCGCTCCGGGTGACTGTCTGTGAGGAGTTGGTGTGTTCTCCCCGTGTCCGCGTGGGTTTCCTCCGGGTGCTCCGGTTTCCTCCCACAGTCCAAAAACACACGTTGCAGGTGGATTGGTAACTCGAAAGTGTCCGTAGGTATGAGTGTGTGAGTGAATGTGTGTGTGTCTGTGTTGCCCTGTGAAGGACTGGCGTCCCCTCCAGGGTGTATTCCCGCCTTGCGCCCAATGATTCCAGGTAGGCTCTGGACCCCCCGCGACCCTAATTTGGATAAGCGGTTACAGATAATGGATGGATGGATTTATAACCCTTTATAAATGTAGTCTTATTGGTACCAAGTGGTACCAAGGTTTCAAACAACATATAAAATATGTGAAGTAATTGTGTTTACACACTGCATTAGCACAATTCACACTCAGACCCCACCACTGGGAAGCCTAGTATTTGCTTTATTAAAAAAAGGACAATAAAAATTGCAAAACCCATGAAACTCATTACTGTTTAAAAGCCTCAGATATGCACTCTATGTCCTATTTGTCAGGGTTTGGTGTAAAGCAAATGAGTTGGCAGATGTATATCATTACTGTCTAATTAAAAACATTCATCTCAATTTTTGTCGATTGTTAGTTTTCTACATCATTTGCACACAGTTGTCCTTCACATTGTGTGAAGATTTCAGGATTTATGAACCAATAAAAACACTCAGAAATAACTTGGAATTAGCGATTTTTCCTGTTACTGTTACAGATTTGGAGATACATGTTTTTAATTGGACAGCGATGATGTGCAAAGATGGCAGTTTATTAAACATGAGAATAACAGAAAGGAACCAAAAACCCAACAAATTTTACAGACACTAAAAACAGGACAATAAAAAAGGAAAGAAACTAACGTTACAACGCATTGCACTGACACAGACAGCAACAACAGTGATTGGTCGAGATGGACATTATTCAAGGTGAACAGAGGAAGAAATGTGAACTTCTCCACACTAGAGACTGCAGACAGAAGCAAATCCTCCACCAGAGATGTCTCCACTCAGACGTTGGTTTGGATGTCGTGGATTTAATTAAGTGGTTAAACAAAGGAAAATATGGACATCTCAGAAAACACCCTCAAAAATGGAGCAGGAACCCATGGAAAAACATACCAGCTTTGTGCTTGTTTCTTCCTCTGATTGGTCAGAATCCCTCACTGATCTCTGCACAGTGCCTGCCCCTGGCTCTACAGATGCCAAAATGAGTCCTGGTTTGTCCTACTCCAAATATTTGGTGCAGTTTTTTGTTATTTATTTATTTAATTGGATTTTTTTACACCTGCAATAATGGATTTGTGAATGTGCCACTGTTAAGTTGTATTTGTGGAAGAGGAAGAAACATCTACAGGTTTGAAACTCTAAAAGTGATTATCTGTGTAACTTCAAATATTCTGATACAGGTGTTGTACAACTAAAAATCCAATATCAAACGTGCTCCGATGTTTTGCTCAAATGAATCTCCATATCAGCCAATAGCATTTGACACGTATGTTCATATATAGAACATGTATTTATAAATAATCATTCTGAAATCTGGAATCAAGTGCTAGCTGTATGTAGAGGGTGAGTCAAAAGTCGCAGGACAACCTTTTATCTGAATACCCCATCGAGAAATGGATGAGGGGGCCTGTCTTTTAGGCTATGTCTGGTACATGGCTGCCATCTTGAAAACTGCCGTACTGGAACAAGGGCAAGTTTTTCCAATGGGAATGTGATCATGTCACATATCAAAAAAATAAAAGTGTGTCCTGCAACTTTTGACTTACCCTGTATATTATAGTTCAATGACTTATGTAATTCAATAGGGAGTGAGCTATTTGCATTTCAGCCAGAGACAGGCACACTGTATGATGTATGTTTTTCCAAAAATATCTAGGGTTTTTTTCGTTCGGCCACGAAAAATTTCCCACCTTGGATAAAACCTCAATTTTCAGTGACCTAGAAGGTTGTTTTCATCGAACAAATGGTTAAAAACAGAGACAAAAACATTTGTTTTAAACATATCCCTGTGGACAAGGCCTCATTCAACAGAATGAAGGATTAGATACTATCTAGTCATGCCCCTTTCTTTGAGAGCAAAATACTGCTGTAAAATGATACACCCAATTTGGGCATTGCACTTTTAGAGCAAACCAGATAAACAACCCACAGCAGAGGCTTTGTTACTGCACATGTAAGCAGTCTACAGCTAACTTCATGTGTAGATATCAATCATCTTACACAAGAACCACAACTTCAGGAATAACAGTAAAAAAAGAACATTAACAAGAAATACACAAAAAATTGTACATCTTTCAGGTGTAACACCAAGTTTAGCGGTCACAGTAAGGTCACAGAAATACAAAGGAAAAAAAAAATTGGAAAATTTTTGGGATTAAAATTTGCATATTAAAATGTGATCCTGTTCACACACACCATAATACTGTTAACAGGACTTATATCATACAAGAACAGCTTTCATTGAATTCCAAACAAAAATGGGCATCTATTTCAGTGTCAGAATATATAGTTAACATTAAACTACTTAGAACACTCAAATAAACATGCGTGCATACACACACTGATCAGCCATAACATAATTTAGTTTCTAGACTCACTGCCCATTCTCTCAGCTCCACTGAGGATGCTCATTGAAGACCAGGGTGAAAGGTTTGGGTGGTGGACCAATCTTAGAGATGCAGTGACACTGACACCATGGTGTTGTGCTGTGATGGTATGAGTGGAGCCCTGTGGGTGTCCTGACCATTGAAGAACAGAGAGAATCTGAACAAGTGGACTACAGTCTGTAATTGTTGAAGGACAAAGTGCTTGTGTATGGTCAGTGGAGCTTAGTGAAAGGAAAGTGACTGTGTGTATGTGTGGGGAGTTTATATATAAATATATTCATTCATTCATTATCTGTAACCCTTATCCAATTCAGGGTCGTGGTGGGTCCAGAGCCTACCTGGAATCATTGGGCACAAGGCGGGAATACACCCTGGAGGGGGCGCCAGTCCTTCACAGGGCAACACACACACTCACACATTCACACCTACGGACACTTTTGAGTCGCCAATCCATCGTGTGTTTTTGGACTGTGGGAGGAAACCGGAGCACCCGGAGGAAACCCACGCAGACACAAGGAGAACACACCAACTCCTCACAGACAGTCACCCGGAGCGGGAATCGAACTCACAACCTCCAGGTTCCTGCGGCCTTATACAAATATATATCAAATAAAAATGTAATTACTTTTTTTTTTTTTATTTTAAACAAGAGTTTTGTTTGTCTCGTGTCTTAAAGAAGCATATTTATCGAACATGGACAGTCCGCTAGGTCTTGCAAAGGTATTGTCCAATCTTGAAATCACTGAAACTGTTTATATCAAATTTAAGAAATGTCCCCCGAAAAATTCATAACTTGTTAACGACTGTTTAGAATCAAACTGTAGAAATACTGAGGTCTCTGAGATACAACACTATCACATTATGGATAATGATTGCGTATATAATTTATCTTTGTTCATTCTTCAACATGCCTGAGAATAGTGGTACTATAATGAGATATTGGCATATTTACATCTCATCTGGCTTATGTTTTCTTATTCATATCCAAACGCACCAAGCCTAACACAAATGCAAAATTTTCATTTACAAAAAACTAATGTAAAACAAAAGGCACAGAAAAGGAAAAATTGAGGAAGTATGTAGAAGAATACTTTCAAATCATGAGAGTAAACAAAGTGAGGGTAAATGTTTCAGAACGCATAATGAGCTCCTTATTGTACAAAAATTAAAATTACCCAAAGAACACAACTGAAGATAATACTGAAAATACTGAAAAAACTCAGATCAAGTGGCTTCATTGAGCAAAAAAATAACAAAAATATTGTTCCAGGAAACGTGTCTGGGGAGTTGCCAAACTGTATACCAAGCAAAAAAATAAATTCATATATTAATATTAAAATGATGGATAGCAGCTTTTTAGGCCTGACCCCAAGGAAAAGGCTATTCACTGGACTTTATATAAATCTGGTGGCATTCTTAATAAACTGTTAACAACTAAATGTACAAAACCACAGAAAACGCATCTGTAGAGCAGTAATCCTTTGATCATTCTTGCTCCTGAAATGGAACAGAATACAAGACAATAAAATACAACGCTTTGGAGAATTGTGTTTGGCACTTTGCATTGCAATAGAGCAGTCAGTACACTATTTTCCAGTGTGTTGGCTGTTCGCATTCTTTCTCTGAGTCCCCACAGAAACGGTTATATGTGGTTTTAGGGTCAAAGCCCAAGATCTCCCTTTCCTCGTGGATCCGGAAGGAGAAGGTTGAAACTGATGTCCCAATAAAATACCTAGGAAAAAGAAAAAAAAGAAACAGAAATTATTTTAAAGACATTTGTCGATGTGAGGATACAAGTGATGTCAGATTATTGTTACCCAACACTATACAGTAGTTGAAAAATAAGCATTTCATCATCTGTAAACTATTTAACACGTTTGTAAAACACTGAACAAAACTCAACATGAAACCGATTAGGAAATATGCCTACAGCAGTATTCCAGTCAGAGGACAATAAAGCTACTATAAAACACGTTAAGGTGGATTCTTAATGTCTTGCGCCATTTTTCTAACAATGGTGTCAGTAAGGTTGCAGAATTTAATTGGGTCATGAAGTCAGAAGTGGAAACATACTGAAGGATCATCCTTAGATGAACTTGAACTTGAACTAGATGTTTGCAAAGAATTTGTTTAAACAATAACAGAACTGAAAAAACATGAAAATCCAAAAAGTAAATCCAAAAATTTACCAAAAAAACTATTTGAAAAGCTGTTTACTTTCACCATGAACATATTTATATATGGAACATTTTTCCAAATACTTTTGAACCCACAAATTATGCTAGTGACATTTTATTGTTCCAAAGGATATTGAAGTGTTATAGTAACATTAAATATTTGTGATAACATTATATACTCAAAAATAAGACAGAAGGGAAGAGCAATGATACACATGGTGGTGAGAGGCGGTTCATAAAGCTAAACTTAAATTTACAAGTACCCAACACAAACATAAACTCATATTCATATTGACCATCCTGCACCCAGGGGTTTAAGCACATCAACCCAGAGTTGAGGGAAGCAACAGTGCTGTTCCTTCACTCCACCCAACTCCATTTTTCCTGCCTGTCGAGAGGACTCAGCCTTCCTATCTCAAATAGGAAATAGCTTCTTTTACTCTTAGGTAATGGCTGCCTGTAGTTGTATGTAATATACTGTTTAGCCAAGTCAGGCCAATTTGAACAAGATTGGACATTCCCATACAAAACTTCTCACACATGCCGCAACACGTGAGATAGTAGACAACAGGTCAGCTAAGTATATTAAAGTTCATAAGGGGCTGGTTTTTCCAGTTCAGCATGGAAGGAATTTTGAGCATTCAGGGTATTAGTATTCACGGTGGCAGTTACAAATGACTTTTACAACGTCTATCAACACACATATAGCAAAAGGAAAAGAAACTTATTGACAACAAGCCTCCCATCATAAAGAGGGAATTAAACCATTTAGGCATTCAAATGATTTAACAAATGCAAGATAATGTCATAAACATTTTGCCTATAAAATTAAACATGTGTAAATATAAATACACATAAAAGTATACATACACATATCTACTGAAATGCATAACTGGAAATGATTGGACTCTCCAATTCCCTAAGAGCACAGAAAATCCATTTGAATCCAATTAAATATCCCAATAGTTAGGTGGTGCATAGTGCAAAGAACCAAAATAAAATTCAAAGAAATGGATAATAGTATGGGGCAGCACGGTGGCGCAGCAGGTAGTGTCGCAGTCACACAGCTCCAGGGACCGCTCCGGGTGACTGTCTGTGAGGAGTGTGGTGTGTTCTCCCTGTGTCTGCGTGGGTTTCCTCCGGGTGCTCCGGTTTCCTCCCACAGTCCAAAAACACACGTTGGTAGGTGGATTGGCGACTTAAATGTGTCCGTAGGTGTGAGTGTGTGAGTGAATGTGTGACTGTGTGTGTTGCCCTGTGAAGGACTGGCATTCCTGCCTTGCGCCCAATGATTCCAGGTAGGCTCTGGACTCACCGTGACCCTGAATTGGATAAGGGGTTACAGATAATGAATGGATGGATGGATGGATAATAGTATTAGACCAGGTATCCTAACACCCGAGTGTCACTTTGAGCAGAATGTGAGGAAAGTCAGGATTTGGCAGTGTACCTGGCATGAGCGCAAATCCACTGATCAATGATGGCGACACCTCCATCTTTCAGAAGCTCCAGATCCTCTCGGCTGGGCTCGTACCGCAGCATCTCAGGCAACATTTTCTTTAGCTTTGCCACTTCTGAAAGCAAACATACAATTCTAAGAATAATATATGTCAGATGTCAGTAGAGAGGCTGTTATAACTTTGCCAAAATAAAGGTATGTTTTCAAGCTATTATAGACAGTGATGTGAATACTATCTGTCATGCAAGTATACGGAAATTGTGGACCATTGCAGATATACAACATTTTTCACGTACACATCTACCAGTGTAGACAGTATGGGGTGGTTTCCAAAAAGGGGATTTACCCTAGTCCTGGACTACACAGCATACTGAATTGTGACTTAATCTCTGTGTGGGAAACCCCACCAAAATGTGTGTACTAGCATAACAAATGTTCAGCGTAACAAATACAGTGAAATAAACTACAGTTCTGGACATTTGCACAGCTTAGTCAAAAGGGGCTATAGTCTACAACAATAAATGTATAAACTAACATCAGTTTGAACCATCTGTCAATAATATCTGCTGATGCCAGCATAGTTCTAATATTACAGTGCATCCCTATTTTTAAACACAGAGCAGAAACGTCTGGCTAAATACTGGTGACAGTGTAAGTTTTATTATAGAACACATAATAATCAAACAGCTCAAACGTCTCAATATAAGGAACTCAGTTATATGTTCTCAGTAAAATAATACACACTGTCACTACTGGTTAAATTCTTTTGGACTCTAGTACTTTTATCTTCACATACAGATAGAGTTATGGTCAGAAGCCAGCAGCAGCTCTTGTTCTGACAGCTCAACATCCTAGAACACTACTAAAGGAGAGCACTGTTTTTAGGGGTATATAAGGCTTTTTGCATAACATTAAGGACCTTGTGGGTTAAATGTGACTTCACAAATCCAGACAATCACTATTGCCCTGTTCTGGGCAGTTACCTTCTTCATCAGCATCAGTGGCAACAAACACCTTCTCTAGCTTGTTCTTCTTCATAAGACTGCGAATCTTTTTAACCGCCCCCTTTAGGCTGGGTACATCTTCTCGATGGCCCCAGATGAAGTCCTTCCTGCGCAGGTGGACCCCCAGGTACGGACCTCCCCTCGCACTGCCCAACTTTGCCTGCCACACACAGTCAATCAGAGGCAGGTGTATTCACTCACTGTTTGAATTACCCTTCTCCCAGATCAAACAGCACCTTCTACTGTCTGTTCTGAGCACCATTACACAACAGTTTCACAAGTTATTACAGTATCAGTTCATGGGGGTATCATGAATCCATACTACTATGATGAAATGCCTGATAATCCTGTCAGTGTCTGTATGAGGCGTTTACCTTCATACGAGTCCAGTCCTCATTGTACAGGGTGTGATCTTTTTCATCAGTGGAGTTGAGATACTGATCTCTGAACTGGTCCCCAATAATGCGCAGGTGCTTGGCAAACACCATACTGCGGCGAGTCTGTAACAGAGGGAGAAAAAACAGTAGTTTCAACCCCTACAGTCGAAGAGGTAACAGCTTCATTTTACAACAGATTTTACATTCTCCAAGGATTTACAATTTTATTGAAAAGATTTACAATTTATATAAAAACGGCACATTCAGCCTTAAACAAGGCATACATTAATTAATCATTCATTGTCTGTAAAAGTTGATATAGTTCAGGGTTGTAGTGGGTCCTGAACTGACCAGAAGTCATACGCAAATGTTTGAACAACCAACAACAAGTGATATCTTTTATATTTATAAATATAAATAAGATAATACATTCCCTGGGGTGAAAAATATTGTATTTTACTTGAAATTTAACACAAATATAAAAGCATATAATGTCTTATAAATTTGGGATAAAATTGGCCCTTTTTGTATACTTTGTTTGTTTGTTTAAAAAAATGAAACAACAACAGCAAAACGTTTGCCGTTATATCCTCCGCCAGTACACTTTATTTAACTGAATGAAGGACAATACATACAAACAAACAAAGATTTCAGGGCCGTCAAAAATAGATTCGTAAATAAATACTTATTTAATACTTGTTCACAGATCCAAGAAGGGGCACAGATGTTTTGCTCCAACCCCCTGGAGGGGGCGCCAGTCCTTCACAGGGCAACACACAGACACACACACACACACATTCACTCACACCTACGGACACTTTGGAGTCACCAATCCACCTACCAACGTGTGTTTTTGAACCGTGGGAGGAAACCGGAGCACCCGGAGGAAACCCACACAGACACAGGGAGAACACACCACACTCCTCACAGACAGTCACCCAGAGGAAACCCAGATAGACACAGGGAGAACACACCAACTCCTCACAGACAGTCACCCGGAGGAAACCCACACAGACACAGGGAGAACACACCAACTCCTCACAGACAGTCACCCGGAGCGGGAATCGAACCCACAACCTCCAGGTAGGTCAAAACAGAATTACACCAATTGAAAACCACCAAGAGACGACGTGAAGAGCAATTATTACCTCATTACAGTGGTACCTGGCAAGGGATGGGGTATATTAGACAGCAAATGAACAGACGGTTCCATGAAGCTGTTGTTTACATAGAAGTAGAAATGGGCAAGAATGAAGGTGTGAGTGGTTTTGACAACGGCCAAATTGGGGTTGTAGGGCATTAGCAGTATGTAGGGTTTAGTACTCTACACTTGAGTAATTGTAAATTTAAATAAAGCAGATTTGTTTATCTCTGCTAACAAATATCAATCTAACACACACAGTGGTTTGTATAAACATTTAAAGAGTGTTATCCAGCAACAAACTTACATCCCAGTAGTCTTTTCCTGCGTAATGATCATGTAGGACAGTTTCAGCTCTGTCCAACAACACAGACCTGTGGGAAAAAAAGAGATTGTTTATCTTTAGCTATTTTACGAATGCAAGAAACTGCAAAACACAATCAGCTCATTTAAAAACACAAAGACAGTCAGGCACTTTGATAACTTTTGATAGCACTCCATTTAATATGAGGCTTTAAAACAGGCTTAAAATCTTAGACTTCTGTAAACTAAAACATTTTCTTGGTGACTCACGTAGCTGTGATGTTTTCCTGCAGGAAAGGGGCTAATATGGAGGCATGGCCCTGAGCAGATACGCAGCTCACGTTGAGAGCTCGAGTCTCCTCGTAACCCCAGAACCATCCTCTAGAGGGAGCAAGAATTTATAGAGCTCTTCTGAGATGCTTTATTTACACTTAGCATTTAGCTTTTCATATATATTTCTAATACAAAAAAGAACAAATCTCTATTTAATTACTGTGTAAATATATTCAGAACTGAAAAAAGGCATTTAAACCATTATTTATCCTTTATTTATTTATATATTTGACAGGGACAATGCTTGTTAATCAACTGGGAATTTTTGTAAATAAGCCAGTGTTAGCCAAAATGCTAATTTTCATCTGTAGTCCTTGGCCAGCTCTTAAAATGACAACCTAAAACTATCCTGGCAGCAATATAACTTAGAATAAATACAAGTTACATAAAATATAAATGGAAAAATGTATAAAATTTAGCAATAATACATTTTTTACTAGCTCCAACTACTACTTTTTTGTTTCTTTACTATTTATTAAATATGCTGTTACATGCTTTGTAAATACAAGAAAAAATGTTTATTGACAAGCAAATGATGTGTTTAAAAACTTTCGTATACAAATTTAACACAGGGGTGGGTACCTGTAGTAGCCTTGTTTATCTTTTGTGTACATGAGGCGGTCAATGCAAGGTCGTTCATCCACTTTTTCCTCCCATTTCCCCTCAGTCCAACCTTCAGCATAGTTCTGCAGCACCAGCACCTGATCAATGAATGGCCCACCAGACTCTAGAGTAACGCCCAGCACAGTGGACAAATGTGTAGTTAGAAAACATTACAAAATGGCATCAGAAGAGTGTTTGTGAAACACGGTTATAAAGAGGGGGGTTGTATAATTCTATTTATTGCAATATGTGCATCTATGACCAATCTGCTGCAGACATGTATATTACAATAACTATATATTTGTGTTTACATCTTTAAATATTACATATGTTGAATCATTAACCTCATTTGCAGTCTTTTCTGTCCTCTGCTGTAATTCGGCATCGCATCTATGATAGGCCATTACCTGCAATAAACTCTTCATATTCTACAACAGGAACATTGGCCTGCAGGCTAGTCAGGCTGAAGAACTCTGCCCAGGGGATCCGCACCTGGTGAACGTCAGGGCTCTGCCAGTGATACAGACGTCCCCACGGAGGCAGAACCAGTACCCAGTCGCCCTGCTTCCTCAGGGTCTTCAGCAGAGATGCCATGCGGATGTACACATCTCTCCGCAGGTTGAAGCCCTCAGGAGGGTTCACGTCATAAAGAAGGTAGCTGCAGATATGTATCAAAGTCATATTCAAAAGCAACTTTATTATCATTACTATGCACCCAAGAAAGGACAAAATATAATTTGTAGTTCCCCCAAAAAAGCCACAATGCATACTTCCATATCACACCTAAGCAAGTTATGCCATGCACAGTGATGTACATCCACACCATAACAGGTGCTGGCTTTTGCACCTTTCACTGACAATTCACCCACAAAATTTCCACAACGTGGTGAGCAATGACCCCTCTTTGGTGGATGATGGATTCTCCTGCTTTTTATTGGAATGATTCGAAATAGTGTAACCTCAATATTAAAGTCTGCAGCTGTAACATTAACATTAAATATAACGGTAGTGTTAATGATTGGTTGTGTGTTTATGTGTGAAAACTAACCGAACATCTCGAGCTGTGGCCGCTACCGCAGAGAAGGTGGGTTTTCCGGCGCTGAAGGCACCAAGCTCTGATCCCAGTGCGGTGCGGGTAAACAAACAGAGCAGCGCCAAATAAAATAAAACCTCATAAACCTTAAAAAGACCATAACCCATCGGCCGCGCCGCCATCACTCCTGTATGGACACGCACTTCCGGAAGAATCCCGCGTCTGCAGTTGCCTAGCAACGAGCCAATGCTGCTTCCCTTTCCCTTTCAGTTTTTTGAGGACTTTTACTTTGCTACAAGTAGAAGTGCGCGTCTCTATTTTCAAGTATACATTTCTCATATAATTTTTTATTTTTTTTTGTAAATATATTTGTAGCATTTATAGCACAAAATCCTGACAGCTGTTTAACCCCCCAGCTCTGAACACAACAATATAAAACACAGACACTTCCGCGGACTAAGCAGATATACATTAATGTTATTTAGTCTGTTATTGTTTTATTTTTATTTTAAAATAACCGAATTGAATTTGAATTAATCCGTGTGTACAAATCTTCTTTTCTCGTTGCTGCCCATTGACACTGTTCAACAAAACTGTATTTAAATATCTCTTATTTTTAATATTTTACAAAAAATTAAGAGTTATTAAAAGATTATACACTTACTGAATTTCTGTAAATAATAAATACTATTTATTGAGAAAGATTTGAGCAGCAAAAACACATCCTGTGCTGTAGGCGGCAGTGTAGAGTGATTTCAGCGCGGGAAAGCTGTTGTGTTCCAAATGGCGCCCTACTTTCTAATAAGGGCACACAAGAGGAAATAAAATAATGGCTCCTACATCCAAACAGTGCAACACATACCTAACACAAAGCAGCAACGTTTTTTGATGAGTCAGTAATGGACGATAGTACACTTTTTCCGTTTAAAAGCCAAACAGGATATAACTCTCTTAGTGCACTGTATAGGGAATATGAAACAAATAAAGACATAACCTTTTTTGTATTCTGTAGTGCCCCTTGATAGAATACACCGGAGCTCATGGAGAGTGTTGCAGTTGGTTTATATATACACTGAGCAGTTACTGAAGCATTTCATAGGTTTTAACTCATCAGATATGGCTTTAAGGGTCTTGAAGAGTGCACTGAGGTGAGGTGTTTTTGTATCTTGTACTTCATTTCAGTTAATTCTGGTGAAATCGTGTTGCTGTCTGGTGCGTCTAACCTTAGAGAGAGACATACACATGTTCTAATCAGTGATGTCAGCAAGGTTACTTTAAGTGTTCATTCTACGCCTTGTGTGCACATAGATGTATTAATTTCCATAGAAAAGCGCTGAATGGGACGCTCTGGGGCACCCTAAGGTCACAGTGCCCAGTGTCAAGCTTCAGACAGATGTGTATCACTCTCTCAAGCACTGTGCTGAGAATCAGTGGAATTGTGTTCTCTGCAGTGGTGGGACTTCTTCCAGTTCCAGAATAAATAATCCAACATGACCTCACCAATATTCTTGTGGCTATATCCATCAAATCCTCATAGCAATGCTTCAACACTGTTACTGAAGCTGCAAAAAGGAGGGACAACCTCATTAATGCTTTTGATTTCAGATAAAAAAAAAAAAACCTGGATAGATTCAGGGGTTTATTTATTTAGTCGTCATTGGGGTTTGTTTCCTAAAAATAAAAGTAAATCCCAATTTTAGTTCTAGAGTAGATATAAATGTATGCTTTGTGAATCTGTTCAGAAACACACTGCCATGTCAAATCATATCCTTTGGCTTGATCTTATACACTTTGATAAATCATTGTTGTGTGTTTTCCAATTTAGCCTGAGGTCCATCTACAGACTGCAAAAAATGCAAGCGCACATGGTGAGCGTATGAGCAAACGCAATCACAATATTTTAGGAAAAGTAACTTTGATTTACAAATAACACACATTTTCTTAAAAATGATAATTATTCTTATCATAATCTGTTCCGTCTGCTTGGCTAGGTTTCCAGTACTGCATCTACAGAGGTTTTACTGGAGAAAGTGGGTAATGCAGGAGTGATCACACTGAATAGACCCAAAGCTCTCAATGCTCTGACCCTCAACATGATCCGACAGATTTACCCTCAGCTTAAGGTGAGAGGAGGTTTTCACCTCAGGTTTAGTTTCTCTTAAATCATGTAATACAGGGGTCTCTGTGGTTTCTTAAGATATAGGATGGTCCTCTTCCTGAAATGTATACGTCTCTTGTCTAAACTATTATTTCTTGATCCTTCTGCCTTGAATTTTGTCAAAAGGAGTAAGTACTACATATTGTTTAGGAAATTACTTTAAATTTGCCATTGCAAATAAATAGTTTTTTCACAATTATATATATTTAAATGAATTCGGCAGCACGGTGGTGCAGCAGGTAGTGTCGCAGTCACACAGCTTCAGGGGCCTGTAGGTTGTGGGTTCGAGTCCCGCTCCGGGTGACTGTCTGTGAGGAGTGTAGTGTGTTCTCTCTGTGTCTGCGTGGGTTTCCTCTGGGTGACTGTCTGTGAGGAGTGTGGAGTGTTCTCCCTGTGTCTGTGTGGGTTTCCTCCGGGTGACTGTCTGTGAGGAGTGTAGTGTGTTCTCTCTGTGTCTGCGTGGGTTTCCTCTGGGTGACTGTCTGTGAGGAGTGTGGAGTGTTCTCCCTGTGTCTGTGTGGGTTTCCTCCGGGTGACTGTCTGTGAGGAGTGTGGTGTGTTCTTCCTGTGTCTGTGTGGGTTTCCTCCGGGTGACTGTCTGTAAGCAGTGTGGTGTGTTCTCACTGTGTCTGCGTGGGTTTCCTCTGGGTGACTGTCTGTGAGGAGTGTGGTGTGTTCTCCCTGTGTCTGCGTGGGTTTCCTCCGGGTGACTGTCTGTAAGCAGTGTGGTGTGTTCTCACTGTGTCTGCGTTGGTTTCCTCCGGGTGACTGTCTGTGAGGAGTGTGGTGTGTTCTCCCTGTGTCTGCGTGGGTTTCCTCCGGGTGACTGTCTGTAAGCAGTGTGGTGTGTTCTCACTGTGTCTGCGTGGGTTTCCTCCGGGTGACTGTCTGTGAGGAGTGTGGTGTGTTCTCCCTGTGTCTGTGTGGGTTTCCTCCGGGTGACTGTCTGTGAGGAGTGTGGAGTGTTCTCCCTGTGTCTGTGTGGGTTTCCTCCGGGTGACTGTCTGTGAGGAGTGTGGTGTGTTCTTCCTGTGTCTGCGTGGGTTTCCTCCGGGTGACTGTCTGTAAGCAGTGTGGTGTGTTCTCACTGTGTCTGCGTGGGTTTCCTCTGGGTGACTGTCTGTGAGGAGTGTGGTGTGTTCCCCCATGTGTCTGCGTGGGTTTCCTCCGGGTGACTGTCTGTAAGCAGTGTGGTGTGTTCTCACTGTGTCTGCGTGGGTTTCCTCCGGGTGACTGTCTGTGAGGAGTGTGGTGTGTTCTCACTGTGTCTGCGTGGGTTTCCTCTGGGTGACTGTCTGTGAGGAGTGTGGTGTGTTCTCCCTGTGTCTGCGTGGGTTTCCTCCGGGTGACTGTCTGTAAGCAGTGTGGTGTGTTCTCACTGTGTCTGCGTGGGTTTCCTCCGGGTGACTGTCTGTGAGGAGTGTGGTGTGTTCTCCCTGTGTCTGCGTGGGTTTCCTCCGGGTGACTGTCTGTAAGCAGTGTGGTGTGTTCTCACTGTGTCTGCGTGGGTTTCCTCCGGGTGACTGTCTGTGAGGAGTGTGGTGTGTTCTCCCTGTGTCTGTGTGGGTTTCCTCCGGGTGACTGTCTGTGAGGAGTGTGGAGTGTTCTCCCTGTGTCTGTGTGGGTTTCCTCCGGGTGACTGTCTGTGAGGAGTGTGGTGTGTTCTTCCTGTGTCTGCGTGGGTTTCCTCCGGGTGACTGTCTGTAAGCAGTGTGGTGTGTTCTCACTGTGTCTGCGTGGGTTTCCTCTGGGTGACTGTCTGTGAGGAGTGTGGTGTGTTCTCCCTGTGTCTGCGTGGGTTTCCTCCGGGTGACTGTCTGTAAGCAGTGTGGTGTGTTCTCACTGTGTCTGCGTGGGTTTCCTCCGGGTGACTGTCTGTGAGGAGTGTGGTGTGTTCTCCCTGTGTCTGCGTGGGTTTCCTCCGGGTGACTGTCTGTGAGGAGTGTGGTGTGTTCTCACTGTGTCTGCGTGGGTTTCCTCTGGGTGACTGTCTGTGAGGAGTGTGGTGTGTTCTCCCTGTGTCTGCGTGGGTTTCCTCCGGGTGACTGTCTGTAAGCAGTGTGGTGTGTTCTCACTGTGTCTGCGTGGGTTTCCTCCGGGTGACTGTCTGTGAGGAGTGTGGTGTGTTCTCCCTGTGTCTGCGTGGGTTTCCTCCGGGTGACTGTCTGTAAGCAGTGTGGTGTGTTCTCACTGTGTCTGCGTGGGTTTCCTCCGGGTGACTGTCTGTGAGGAGTGTGGTGTGTTCTCCCTGTGTCTGCGTGGGTTTCCTCCGGGTGACTGTCTGTAAGCAGTGTGGTGTGTTCTCACTGTGTCTGCGTGGGTTTCCTCCGGGTGACTGTCTGTGAGGAGTGTGGTGTGTTCTCCCTGTGTCTGTGTGGGTTTCCTCCGGGTGACTGTCTGTGAGGAGTGTGGAGTGTTCTCCCTGTGTCTGTGTGGGTTTCCTCCGGGTGACTGTCTGTGAGGAGTGTGGTGTGTTCTTCCTGTGTCTGCGTGGGTTTCCTCCGGGTGACTGTCTGTAAGCAGTGTGGTGTGTTCTCACTGTGTCTGCGTGGGTTTCCTCTGGGTGACTGTCTGTGAGGAGTGTGGTGTGTTCTCCCTGTGTCTGCGTGGGTTTCCTCCGGGTGACTGTCTGTGAGGAGTGTGGTGTGTTCTCCCTGTGTCTGCGTGGGTTTCCTCCGGGTGACTGTCTGTGAGGAGTGTGGTGTGTTCTCCCTGTGTCTGCGTGGGTTTCCTCCGGGTGACTGTCTGTGAGGAGTGTGGTGTGTTCTCCCTGTGTCTGCGTGGGTTTCCTCTGGGTGACTGTCTGTGAGGAGTGTGGTGTGTTCTCCCTGTGTCTGTGTGGGTTTCCTCCGGGTGACTGTGTGTGAGAAGTGTGGTGTGTTCTCCCTGTGTCTGCGTGGGTTTCCTCTGGGTGACTGTCTGTGAGGAGTGTAGTGTGTTCTCTCTGTGTCTGCGTGGGTTTCCTCTGGGTGACTGTCTGTGAGGAGTGTAGTGTGTTCTCACTGTGTCTGCGTGGGTTTCCTCTGGGTGACTGTCTGTGAGGAGTGTGGTGTGTTCTCCCTGTGTCTGCGTGGGTTTCCTCCGGGTGACTGTCTGTAAGCAGTGTGGTGTGTTCTCACTGTGTCTGCGTGGGTTTCCTCCGGGTGACTGTCTGTGAGGAGTGTGGTGTGTTCTCCTTGTGTCTGTGTGGGTTTTCTCCGGGTGACTATCTGTGAGGAGTGTGGTGTGTTCTCCCTGTGTCTGCGTGGGTTTCCTCCGGGTGACTGTCTGTGAGGAGTGTGGTGTGTTCGCCTTGTATTTGTGTGGGTTTCCTCCGGGTGACTGTCTGTGAGGAGTGTGGTGTGTTCTCCCTGTGTCTGCGTGGGTTTCCTCCAGGTACTCTGGTTTCCTCCCACAGTCCAAAAACACACGTTGGTAGGTGGATTGGCGACTCAAAAGTGTCCGTGTGAGTGAATGTGTGTGTCTGTGTTGCCCTGTGAAGGATTGGCGCCCCCTCCAGGGTGTATTCCCGCCTTGCGCCCAATGATTCCAGGTAGGCTCTGGACCCACTGCAACCCTGAACTGGATAAGTGCTTACAGAAAATGAATGAATGAATAAACGAATGTGTAAGTGTGGTGTTTGTATAAAGTTATAAAGAATCACAGTAAATACAAAAGATAAACATTTTTTTATATTGATTGCATTTTATGCAACTCACTTACACTTATTCACTCACCTGTGTTTCTGTTTCTGCAGAAATGGGAGAAGGATTCAGAGACTGATATCGTGATCATCAAAGGTGTTGGAGGCAAAGCTTTCTGTGCTGGAGGCGACATCAGAGGTACATGTGATTGCAGCTTACAATAGGATGTGTTTATATACCCAGACTCGCACAAATATTCTTTGATTAAAGAGTCCGAAAAGATCTTATCATCTTAATGCTTGGCGATCATAATATATTAATTATTTTCGTGAAGCACAGGAGCAGAAATGTTGTGAACACTTGTGATGCAGAGGGAATGTTTTTACTCTGTTGTCTGTGTGTTTCTAGCTGTCACAGAGGCTGGCAAAGCAGGAGATTCTTTAGCACAAGACTTCTTCCGTGAGGAGTACATTCTGAACAATGCGATAGGTACAGAATAACTCTTGACTTGTTCGCCGTCAGTTCTACTGGTTTTTGATCTGATCTTATTTAATTTTGTTTGTGATTTTTAGGTACCTGTAAAAAACCATACGTGGCCCTTATTGATGGAATTACAATGGGAGGAGTGAGTACTATTTTAAATATGGTTTTGAACATGTGTATCGCTGAAAAGGGGCTGGGGTTGGGGGTGGGGTGTTGGGCAAGAACATTTTTAAGGCAATTAAAAGTGGTCAGCAGCCTACTCCAAACCCAGTAAACAAGGAACGTCCCTGGACGTTCAAAACAGGTCTAAAAGTAGTCTGTCCGTCAAGGACTTATTTTAAACGTCAATGGACGTCCAAAATCCATCTTAATAAGTTAGTTAAGTGGTGACCAATCGATAACGTCAGTGGACGTCCAAAACGCGTTTTATACAAGTAATTTATTTCGGGACCAATTAATAACGTCAATGGACGTCCAAAATACGTCTAATAGTCGTCTTTTCAATGTCTGTGTTTGGACGTCTTTTCAACTTTCATTTTCAACCTTAAGAGAGCGTTGATTAGATGGCAGCCATTACGTTATTTCAACGTTGAATCAACAGCTAAATGTTTACTGGGTAACGTCAATGGACGTCCAAAATACATCTAATAGTCGTCTTTTCAATGTCTGTGTCCGACATCTTTTCAACTTTCATTTTCAACCTTAAGAGAGCGTTGATTAGACGGCAGTCATTACGTTATTTCAACGTTGAATCAACGGCTAAATGTTTACTGGGAAAGCAGAAGAGTTTCAGATGTTTGTTGTAGTTACTTCCACTAGATGGCAGTCTGTGCGCAGTGTCTGAGATTTAAGGCAGCAGCTTGAGGGATTTTAGGCAGGATTCTTCTGTTTTGCTGCAGTTTGTCTCTTGTAATCCCTCTCCAACTAAAAGAGAGGCTTATCTTAACGGCCTGCTTCGTGATGTACCACAAATCATAACTCTAGACGTAGATGTCTAATATCTGTATTGTCGTCCTTGTGCAATATTAAATCTACTACATTGTAATTTACCTTGTTTAGATCGCTCCATATTGTGACATCCATGATGTGTGGTGACTCATAAACCCTCCCTAATCCCCCCCAGATGTGAGACCTGTGCTGTGTAGATATTCCAGGAGGTGGCAGCAGCGAGCTTCTCTCACTGCAAACATCTCGGTTTGTTATGAATTGGAGGTTCTCTGCCCTCTGATTGGCCAGAAGGCCGAATGACGTCCACAGAACATGTTGCTGGCTGTTTTTCTTTTTTTCCCCCCCTTTTCTCCTTCCTACCTTTCTGAGATTCATGTGGAATTTGAACTGAAACATGACTTTGCCTTTATTTGTTTGTACACTGTTTGAGCTGAAGACCTGGGGGCGCATTGGATTTTCCTGTTCTGAAATGCCTATTTTAGGATAGATTACAAAATATGTTTAGAGTAGGGTGTAGAGAACAGGTTTATCACGATTTGTGTTATTAATAATGTTACATTTATTTACAGTTTACTCCTGAATTGATTCTATTAGAAATGTTTAATCATTTCATTTATCATTTTCCCTCCCAAACCAATGATCAAAAGTAATTATTTACATGATCTGATCCAGCCCTGTTACAAATCAATGCTGAAATAGCACACTGACACAGCATTGTGGGTATAGTGTGTTATTGTATATACACTACCTGTTGCCTATTGAGATTATATAGTGCATTACGCCATGAACAGGGCTTATATACCTTTGGACGCAGCAAATAAAGCTCTGCTAATGAGAAGCACAAGCTAATGATTCAGAACAGAAACACTAACATCGGTGGCCTCTAAATGGCAGGTAGTATATGATTGAGTGTGTCAGATATTGACGCTGGTGGGGTCACTTAACTGGCCGTGAGCAGAAAAGTCTCTATGATCCAGAGCAGGGTTTTCTTTTTTAAAGAATAGGGCATAAAAAGGACAGAGTGATCCTGGGTCACTGGCTGCAGATGGAATTGTCTTTAGCGTCTTTAGCCTGAGGTTCTGTGAGAGTTCTGGCTGCTCTCAGGTCGGTGCACCCTATGCTCATCTCTCCAGGAACATGAACATTCAGGTGACCTTTAGCAGGCCTCCTCTCCAGAACACGGTATTATTTCCTCCTCATTTATCAGGTTTGCTACAGGACGTGGGGTGATACTTTTGTGAAAATTCAAATTTTGCCTGGTTTTCCTGACTATCCCAAATGTCAGCCAAGGCATGGTTTCTTTTTCAGTTTTTCTAATCAAAGGGGGTAAATGTAGAAGCAGCAGTTTTCTTCAGAAGGGACCGACTTGACAATACATTAATACATTCATTGTCTGTAACCGTTTATCCAGTTCAGGGTCGCGGCAGGTCTGGAGCCTACCCGGAATCACTGGGCGCAAGGCGGGAATACACCCTGGAGGGGGCGCCAGTCCTTCACAGGGCAACACACACACTCACACCTACGGACACTTTTGAGTCGCCAATCCACCTACCAACGTGTGTTTTTGGACTGTGGGAGGAAACCAGAGCACCCGGAGGAAACCCACGCAGACACAGGGAGAACACACCACACTCCTCACAGACAGTCACCTGGAGGAAACCCATGCAGACACAGAGAGAACACACCACACTCCTCACAGACAGTCACCTGGAGGAAACCCATGCAGACACAGAGAGAACACACCACACTCCTCACAGACAGTCACCCGGAGGAAACCCACACAGACACAGGGAGAACACTCCTCACAGACAGTCACCCGGAGCAGGAATTGAACCCACAACCTCCAGGTCCCTGGAGCTGTGTGACTGCAACACTACCTGTACCAACCACCCATACAACATCTAAATTATAAATATTTGACATTCACTAAGTCATAAGGATGGTTCTCTATTCTAACTTCCGACCCCATAGGAATATACGGAATGACAGAATTGATGAAGGTCTTGGGCAGGGTGTTGGAAGAGACCGCAGGGTGTCAGAGCTCCAGCTGAGGGGCATGCCTTTGATCCTTCTCATTGTTGAGTAAGATGAGGCCAAACATCTCCCTCCCATCACTCCTCATGGGCTTGTCTTGGGCCTGGTTCCTCTGCATATTTCCAGCATTGGTCAGAAGAGATTTTGCATGAAAAAATGTGGAGACTAACACATGTGGGCACACTCAACAAGAATGATTTAAGTTCAGAATTTCCTTTTAGCCTCAAACCCTGCACATTAGAACAAGCGTTTACGTAGCGTCTGTCGTGTTAGAGATGAATGTTTTCTGGGTTCATGACTTGGAGCTTTCATGGCATCATACTTTTGTTCTTTAATGGCTGCAGTAATCTCTGAAATCAGAAACTGGTGTGAGATTTCTTCTCCCTTTTTGGACCTAAGCGTTGGGAATAGTTCCTGGCACAGTCTGTGGAATTTATATTAATATTTAAGGAATTTTGGAAGATTGTTTTTTTGTGTCAGTTTAACCTTGTTCTGAGTTGGTGTGTGCATGGCTGTATATTTTCTCTGCTCCTTCTGTGTTCAGTAATGGCTTCTTGACAGCTCCATGTCCTTTCACACCCAGTGTTAAGTTGCCTTTTTACATTTTAAATATGGACAAAAACACCTGCTTATTATTTGAATGGAAATTGTATTTCTCCTCAGTATCTTCAGCTTAAACCATTCGGAAACGTGTGTTGTGTTTCCTCCGGGGGAGTGTGGTGTGTTCTCCCTGTGTCTGCGTGGGTTTCCTCCGGGTGACTGTCTGTGAGGAGTGTGGTATGTTCTCCCTGTGTCCGCGTAGGTTTCCTCCGGGTGACTGTCTGTGAAGAGTGTGGTGTGTTCTCCCTGTGTCTGCATGGGTTTCCTCCGGGTGACTGTCTGTGTGGAGTTTGGTGTGTTCCCCCTGTGTCCGCATGGGTTTCCTCCTTTCACACCCAGTGTTAAGTGCCGTCTTACGTTTTAAATATGAACAAAAACACCTGCTTATTATTTAAATGGAGATTGTATTTCTCCTCAGTATCTTCAGCTTAAACCATTCGGAAACGTGTGTTGTGTTTCCTCCGGGGGAGTGTGGTGTGTTCTCCCTGTGTCTGCGTGGGTTTCCTCCGGGTGACTGTCTGTGAGGAGTGTGGTGTGTTCTCCCTGTGTCTGCGTGGGTTTCCTCCGGGTGACTGTCTGTGAGGAGTGTGGTGTGTTCTCCCTGTGTCTGCGTGGGTTTCCTCCGGGTGACTGTCTGTGAGGAGTGTGGTGTGTTCTCCCTGTGTCTGCGTGGGTTTCCTCCGGGTGACTGTCTGTGAGGAGTGTGGTGTGTTCTCCCTGTGTCTGCGTGGGTTTCCTCCGGGTGACTGTTTGTGAGGAGTGTGGTGTGTTCTCCCTGTGTCTGCGTAGGTTTCCTCCGGGTGACTGTCTGTGAAGAGTGTGGTGTGTTCTCCCTGTGTCTGCATGGGTTTCCTCCGGGTGACTGTCTGTGTGGAGTTTGGTGTGTTCCCCCTGTGTCCGCGTGGGTTTCCTCCTTTCACACCCAGTGTTAAGTGCCGTCTTATGTTTTAAATATGAACAAAAACACCTGCTTATTATTTAAATGGAGATTGTATTTCTCCTCTGTATCTTCAGCTTAAACCATTTGGAAAGGCCATTTTTAAAAATGAAGTCTTTAGGTGTATTTTTGTATGAGTTTATTGGCCAAACACATAAAATTTAAATAATTTTCTAGAATGCAAAGTGTCAATGTAGATGGTGTTTTTTCAAGTCTACTCATCGTAGTATCATTGTACACGGCTCCACGTAGTCTTTTTTATTATGTTTATAATCACTAATGTTATAAAAATTGGAAAATATTTGAACTAAATAAAATCTTTCACAGGTATGCAGTTTTTGACTGATGCTGTAGATTGGCTTCACTACAGTGAGTTTAGTTTGTTTATGCTCAGATTATCACAGAAATTTCAGGCATGAGTTGAAAAGGCTATATTTAGTTTATTTATTTGATCTGAGTAGGAGTGAGTTAATGTAGTGCAGTTATTCATCAGGTTTACTGACTCACTATTGATTTGAGATGATGATGATACCCATATGATGAAAGGTAATTAGTGAGCAACACCATGGGGCAGACGCTGTAATGATCCTGGAGTGTGAAATAGCAAATGCAAATGTTGCTGTTACCTGCCGTATGAACAGCTGCCTTTAACTGCTGCACTGAGGCTGGTTAACTGTCTTGCTGTGTAAACACAAGAGGTGTTTACACAGCTTTAAAACTTCAGCTTTAAAAGAGGGGTACTGCCTGCTCACAACAAGGTGTAGTGGTTTGTTTAGAGAAATAAGTTGTTTTATTTAGTAATTCTTCTTCACGGTATGAAAGAGCTGTTGTGCGTTTACACAATACCAAGTGGCTTTCATTGCCTAAAGTGATTATTTATAAGTTTGTAATATTTTTTTAAATAAAGATCAAAATGATCTGCATTGAGCTGCACGGTGGCGCAGCAGGTTAGTGTCGCAGTCACACAGCTCCAGGGACCTGGAGGTTGTGGGTTCGATTCCCGCTCCGGGTGACTGTCTGTGAGGAGTGAGGTGTGTTCTCCCTGTGTCTGTGTGGGTTTCCTCCGGGTGACTGTCTGTGAGGAGTGTGGTGTGTTCTCCCTGTGTCTGCATGGGTTTCCCTCGGATGACTGTCTGTGAGGAGTGTGGTGTGTTCTCTCTGTGTCTGCGTGGGTTTCCTCCGGGTGACTGTCTGTGAGGAGTGTGGTGTGTTCTCCCTGTGTCTGCGTGGGTTTCCTCCGGGTGACTGTCTGTGAGGAGTGTGGTGTGTTCTCCCTGTGTCTGCGTGGGTTTCCTCCGGGTGACTGTCTGTGAGGAGTTGGTGTGTTCTCCCTGTGTCTGCATGGGTTTCCTCCGGGTGACTGTCTGTGAGGAGTGTGGTGTGTTCTCCCTGTGTCTGCATGGGTTTCCTCCGGGTGACTGTCTGTGAGGAGTGTGGTGTGTTCTCCCTGTGTCTGCATGGGTTTCCCTCGGATGACTGTCTGTGAGGAGTGTGGTGTGTTCTCTCTGTGTCTGCGTGGGTTTCCTCCGGGTGACTGTCTGTGAGGAGTGTGGTGTGTTCTCCCTGTGTCTGCGTGGGTTTCCTCCGGGTGACTGTCTGTGAGGAGTGTGGTGTGTTCTCCCTGTGTCTGCGTGGGTTTCCTCCGGGTGACTGTCTGTGAGGAGTGTGGTGTGTTCTCTCTGTGTCTGCATGGGTTTCCTCCGGGTGACTGTCTGTGACGAGTGTGGTGTGTTCTCTCTGTGTCTGCGTGGGTTTCCTCCGGGTGCTCTGGTTTCCTCTCACAGTCCAAAAACATGTTGCTAGGTGGATTGGCGACTCAAAAGTGTCGGTAGGTGTGAGTGTGTGAGTGAATGTGAGAGTGTGTGTTTTCCTGTGAAGGACTGGCGCCACCTTCAGGGTGTATTCCTGCCTTGCACCCAATGATTCCAGGTAGGCTCTGGACCCACCGCGACCCTGAACTGGATAAGGGTTACAGATAATGAATGAATGATTAGGAATACTGTTTGCGATTTAAAAAAAAAATAAATAAAAAATTTAAAAATTACAGATTGGACGTTTAAAAACTTGCTGTATATTTTGACTCTTGGATATGCTCCAGATGTCTAGCTGCAATATTTACTGGCATTGGAAAGTGTAAAATTAGCTTTGAACATGAAGATGTCATCTCGTTTGTAAACAAAATGTCTTCAATGTTGTTTAAGGCTCGACACAATAGTGGGTTCCACAAAGGATGAGCTCATTTTTCCACTTAATCGAATGTTACACTGAGAATCCCGTTGGAAGAAATCTCATCTCTGTAATAAAGTCTTTCCAAATGTGCAGCTGGGAGATGGGTATCATATGAGACAACTCGTAAAATATTTTGAAGAGAATTTATTTTCCACATCAGTCTTACTGATAAGAATCCTCTGCTCTCTGGGTGGTATTTTCCATCACGGAAAAGAGGGGTCTGGCTTGGTGAAAGCAGAGTTTTGTGCTTACCAACAGCCAAATATCTTAAAGAACCAGTAAGAGTTTCCGAGGTTGTGGGCAGGGCATAGAGGAAGATAAATGGAGAAGATGGATGGAGCCAAGTTTCGAATGTTTATAAAGTCACTTTTAGAGTTTTAGAGACTTAAAAGCTCAGCTGTATAAACTTAGGACGTTTATATTTTGCGATGAACAGCCCTGTTACTCTGATCCTGTACAGTCCTGGTCTTGCAGTGGCATGCTCTTATAAAAAGAACACCTGTCTTGCTCCAGGAAAACTACATAAAGTCAGAAGGGAGTTCTTAGTTTGGGGACCGTTAGACCTTACATTAATGTTCACAAATACTTAGTCAGATTAGTTCAAAATTTTTAGTGCTTAAAGTGCTTCTTACACATTCATAGGTAATAAATAAGTTGTCGCAGTCATAAGAAACAATTTCTTCAGTGTTATGGGATTTCCTGTAGATCTATCCTCTACATCCAACTTCCTCCATTCTTCTTAACTTTTACCTGCTGTTCTAAACAACTACTTTAACTGATATATTATGTTTACAAGGTGCTTAAAACTTCTGTGTGTGTTGTCAGGGCTAAAATAGCTCAGGACTGTTTCTCTGCACAAATCAAGCCACTTTGTTAAACACAGATAAGCGTAGCATTATGACCTCCTCCTGGTTTCCACTCTCGCTGTCCATTTTCTGAGCTCCACTGACGATAAAGGAAGATTTTGTAGTTCTAGATTTACAGACGGCTACAGTCTGCTGCTCCAAGAAGGTTGGTTTTTCTAATAGAGTCAACAGTGAGTGGACACCGTTTTTAAAAACTCCAGCAGCACTGCTGTACCTGATCCACTCCTACATCCACCAACACAGCAGTGAGAATGATCCCCCAGCCAAATTTGACCTGCTCTGTAGTGGTCCTGGCAAACAAAGTATACAGAGCAACAGACAGACGCCTGTCTGTAATTGTAGAACTACAAAGTCCTCCTGTAAGATCAGTGGAGCTGAGGTAATGTGTATATATGCTCCATCTATCTATTCTATGGATAGGTTTTTGAATAATTGAGTTTCGGTTCTAATAAAGGTTAATGTTTGGATTACTAAGACCATGTCGGCCATTTTGAAGGAGTCGCTGTGGAACTAACCTATGCTCTGTTTACTGTCTTTTCATCACAGTTTTCTGAAGAAGCACTGGGTCCTTTTGTCCCTTCGTTTACTTCTCCAGTTTAGTGCTGTCATTATCTTCCTCTGGCAGTGTTATTATTCCTGCCATGTGCACACACATCAATTCAATTTAGCAGGCTGCTCTTTAATGGGAATGTTGCTTTGCTTGGCACTGAAGTGCACATCAATTGTT
Organism: Hoplias malabaricus; assembly: GCF_029633855.1. Lineage (NCBI taxonomy): Eukaryota > Metazoa > Chordata > Actinopteri > Characiformes > Erythrinidae > Hoplias > Hoplias malabaricus. The sequence continues at coordinate 6,369,389 of NC_089811.1, forward strand.
TATCACACTGCAGAGAGAAATGTTTTCAGTGATGTTTGGCTCTCTTTTTTTGAGCCAAATATCTTCTTTTTTTACATTTTATTGTACATTTCTATATGTATTCCTACAGAAATGTATTATTATTATCATTATTATTTGTTATTATTAAAATGCTTGTTAAACCAAAAGGTAACTATTAAATTACAATGAGGTAACTATGATAGGTGCAAAAAGTAAATACAACAACTATGATGACTGTGAGCGTAATCAGAATCTACTGCGCTGCACTTATGAATTAGTGTTTATTAGGGAAGGCCACCCTTAGGACAGTAGTTTAGTAGTTCATGTGCAGCATATATATGTAGCTCTTTCTCATGAGGTCACCTGTTTGTCATCATCCTGCAGGTGTTTTGAGTTAGTGTGCCCATCATCATCATCATTACACTGTTTCTCTGGTCTGGTTTGTGGACAGTGTGAAGGACGGGGCAAGGACTTGTGTCCTAAAGTGACCCGCTGATGACCACTCTAAAATGGTGAACTGCAAGTCTGACTGTGTGTTGGAGGTCTACTATTGGCTGAGCATTAATATGGAAGCCTTGTTTGCAGTTATGCAAAGCAGCAGAAAAGATAGATTGCAAACTTTTAATCTCAGTTTTTTTGCCCCAATAGTAAGTTCTGATAGCTAGTATGCTTTCAGTCATATACAATGCCACATGCCACCACACTGGGAGGGTGAGGGCATCACCAGGTTCATCTGAGACATTTGAAACCAGGCAGTGCCTCTTTTTTTAAACTAACAGTGATGCAACACCACTGGACAGCTAAATGTGCTTGGACAGGATTGCTAAGTATCCAGATCTATGATGTCAGCAACAAGACATCCATGCTGGCTTGCAGTGTGCATGTCACATGGCGGGAGAGAGGCAACAGGGGGTGCATTGTATCCCCCCACCCTTAGAGAGCAAGGCCTTTTTGTGTTCTCTTGGACACCACTCGGGAGAGCCAAGTTTACATTTATTAACAAAAAATGTGGTAATACCGCTGCTCTCCACATGGCAAATGAGGGTTCAGTTTCCCATTCAGGCAGGAATTCTTTGCTTATACCCGTAAGAATCCTTGGGTAAATAGAAGTACTACCCATCGTTTTTTGGCGTTTTTTGGCGTGGGTGCCAAACTGACTGTCTGGGTTCAGAGTGCAGCACTAAAATTAACAGATGGGAAAAGTGGCTATATTTATCTCATACACTGATTCTCTCCCTGCACTGGAGAGATTCTCGCAACGCTCAGAAGCCCTATGCCTAATTTTGTGAGTGGGTTAAATGATTCCACTGTGTTGCATAATGAGAAGAAAAACTGTTATCCTCTATTAACCATATTAGCATTTTCATCATAGGATCTAATAGGAAACTATTGGTGCACTAGACTCCAGTGAATTACTGTGCTATTCTGACCCAGTTATTCATGCAGAGGTCATATATATGCTTCAGTAATCATGTTATTTCACTCATGTTTTGATTTAGCGTGTAAGAGACTACAGGCATAAGTAATATATATATATATATATATATATATATATATATATATATATATATATTTTTTTTTTTTACTCATTCTTTTCCACCTGTTTACAGGGTAAATAATCAGACCCTTTTTCCCTGCACTCTGAGAGTTGAACAGAATCTTGGAAAATAATGTTTTATAGCAACTGTCTGTCTAAACTCTTTCTCCGATTTGGCTTAAAATTTCATAAAGTAGTTCTCCTTCTCTGAAATGTAAGTTATCAGTGAAGTGATGTTTCCATGCCGCAGCAAAGCCAATCCGTAGGGCAGTGGTATGTTTTAGTCATCTATAAAATTCACATTTCCCTGTTGAATTAGTGCCTAATTACCGTCTAAGTGAAGTATTTTTAATTTTATTTTCTGTGATGTGCAGTATGATGTTGTATGTAGAGAGTAGCAAGAGAAGAACGGTGGTTCTTAACAGTAGTCTGACATCATCTAAACCCCACACATAGCTCTGTACAGTTAGAAATGGTAGTAAATTGTGACCCCGGCCAGCGGTCACACCACTGATGTTCCTGGGGTGACTCTGTTGTGAGCTGTTCCTATTTTGGTGAAGTTTATTTATTACTATCAGCGAGATGGAACTGGGAGGCCACTAAGAAGACGTCCTGACCTTTCCTCAGCATGTGTGAAGCAGGGGGGTGGTGTTTGTTAGGCTGCCATGCTGGTTGAGGCAGGGCTTTGTGTTTAACTTCACCACACAAACCACTGGAATACCACCACTCTTAAAGGGTTACAGCTAAGTATACACCACATAGCACAATAAGTCCCTACATGAATTATATACAATAGTGAATGATAGTATCATGCTAATATTTGAATTGCTGGCGGTATTTGCAACTAATAAATATACTGCCTATTTTACTGATGCAGATGCAGAGCCTAATTGTCAGAACACAACCTTGCATCTCCAAAACAGTAACGTTCAGGAGAAAAATAATAACTTTTTAGAGGAATTACATTTGTATTAAGTGCATTTCTGTTGGTTCATTCATTGCAAAACCATAATAAATTGTATACTTATACATACGTTTTGTTTCTTGCTTCTGTTTGCCATATGGGCAAAACATGTTCATGGTAAGCCCAAGCTTAAATAAAGAACATGTTATTCAATAGTCAGGGCCTTCTCAGGACCACCACAGAGCAGATATAGTTTGCCTGGTGGATCATCCTCTGTGCTGCAGTGACACTCATGTGGTGGTTGTATGTTAGTCCTTGTTAATTCGGTATAAGTGGATCAGACACAGCAGTGGCTGCTAGAGTTTTCAAACACTGTGTACACTCACTGTCCACTCTGTTAGACACTCCTACCTCATTGGCCAACCTTGTAGATGTAAAGTCAAAAAGAGTAGCTCATCTGTTGCTGCACAGTTTTGTGTAGGCTGGATATTTTTGTTGGATGAGCTATTGATCTATTGGGCTAACAGTCCCTTACCAAAACTCTACCTGCGCTATAGGTGTCCAGAGGGGGTTCCTAACCATTGCAGAACAGAGTGCAGTGAAATGTGGCTAACAAAGCATGCAGAGCCACAGATGGACCAGTCTGTCATTGTATATATTGTAAAATTGTACACACCCACACACACACATTCATATCATTTGCATTTTGTATACCTGTGTATCCTTGCTTAGACTCATTTTACATCTCTCTCTCTCTCTCTCTCTTTCTCTCTCTCTCTCTCTCTCTCTCTCTCTCTCTCTCTCGAGGTAGGAATGTCCTAACATTGAGTCTCAGACAACTCACATTCAGTTCATCAAGTCCACAGTTCCTCCTGCATTACTATGGCAACAGTGCAGAGTGAGAGAGGGTGTTTCCTTGGTGGAGCTGGTCAGTCCAGCTCTGCATAGCTGTTCTGTAGGGCTTCCTCCCCTTGACCTTTTATGCCCAGTCACCATCTAATTCCTCTTAAATAACCGCTCTCACATTGAAAAGTGTAGTGGACTGAACATTGGTTCAACTGTTCCCAGTTCTGTCTGCCACCTCAGTATCAGCAGGGGACTTATTTATCTCTTAATGTGTTATATCTTTGAATATTGTGTGTTATATCTATTGAGGTTTTAGGGTTTGTATGTGCTTGTCTTTGCATACTGAAAGCATTTTGATCTCTCTCTCTCTCTCTCTCTGCAGGGTGTAGGTCTCTCAGTCCATGGGCGTTTCCGTGTAGCCACGGAGAAGACTTTGTTTGCGATGCCGGAGACGGCAATTGGTGAGAGCCACAGTGGCCTGCATTTTACTGTCTTTCCAATGAGCCCCCAGCACATTAATAATGCATACAACCTGACAGTGCCCACATATCACTGTCCATCCAGCAATAACAGCCCAGCTGAACAGCACAGTGTAGTTCTAGATCAGAGGCAGCAGGTTAGAGACTATGGTCTTTATAAACGCATCAAAATCATCCCAGCCACACTCTTTCTGTGTTGTGTTAGGGGTCTGTTTTTGGAAACCTTAGACAGTAGGATTAGTGGGGTGTCAGCAGTACAAGGTTGGCTCTATTTGTGCTGAACTGTGCAGGTTAACTCAGAGTTCATCTGGTTTATGAAGAACCGTCAGCCCACACATATGTGCGTGGTAGGAATGTGAATACATCTTCTCTTTTTAAATAATACAGTAGTGCAGCACTTTAAGGGTTAACATGAAGTAAAGCAGAAAATGATAGTCTTCCTCTAGCTTTCACAGTAATATTTGATTTAAATACAAAGGTGTCAGAGCTAGACTGGCACTACAGACGCACTCCCTGTCCTCTCTGTTAGACTCTCCTACATCGTCGGTCCACCTTGTAGATGTAAAGTCAGAGACAGTAGCTCATCTAGTCGTCTTCTAGTCTGTCATCAGTTGAAACAGGATGCTGTCGGCTGGATGTTTTTGTTTGGTGGACTAGTTTAAAAACTCCAGCAGCGCTGCTGTGTCTGATCCACTCATACCAGCCCAATACACGCTAACACACCACCAAAGTCAGCATTTACCTTTCTATTAAGTTGCTATCTGTTTTTATTTTTTTTTAATGTGCATTTATTTGATATAGGGCGGCACGGTGGTGCAGCAGGTAGGTGTCGCAGTCACACAGCTCCAGGGTCCTGGAGGTTGTGGGTTCGATTCCCGCTCCGGGGGATTGTCTGTGAGGAGTGTGGTGTGTTCTCCCTGTGTCTGCATGGGTTTCCTCTGGGTGCTCCGGTTTCCTCCCACAGTCCAAAAACACGTTGGTTGGTGGACTGGCGACTCAAAAGTGTCCGTAGGTGTGAGTGAATGTGTGTGTGTGTGTGTGTGTTGCCCTGTGAAGGACTGGCACCCCCTCCAGGGTGTATTCCCGCCTTGCGCCCAATGATTCCAGGTAGGTTCTGGACCCACCACGACCCTGAATTGGATAAGGGTTACAGAGAATAAATGAATGAATTTATTTGATATTGCAAAAATACAACAAAACACACACACATAGCCATCGCTGATGCCCAGAGAACTGTTGAGGGTTAGGTTCCTTGGATGGATTGAGGGAGAAGGACAGCACTGTTCATTCACTCCTTCGACTACATTGATGTAAATTAAACAGAGTCTCTTGGACGTTCAGCCGTGGATGCATGGGGCATCACCAGGTTTTAAAGGCAGTCTCAGGCAGATTATAGAATCAGGCTTGTGTCTGGAAGGTTGCTGGTGTAGATTCCCACAGTTGTTAAGATTTCTCCCTCAATCCACGGCCTCAAAACACCCTTGAACACCTCACCCCCAACTGTTCCCTGGGCACAAGGGATGTGTGTCTCCTGCTCTTGGGGTGTGTGTACAATACCCCTAGTGTACTAATTTGTGTGTGTGTGCTCATGAGCACTTTAATTGAGCCAAATTTTACAGCTGTGCCAACAGGGAGGCTGAAAAGTGTTTATTTTCTAGGTCTTAGGACCTATTTTAGCCGTCTTTACATTCTTTAAACTCAGGATCATTGGGCCTTTACGCAAACAAGGTTTGACAATTGATGGGCAATCAGGATTTCTCACGAAAACATCAGCAAATCCTTCCCTGTAGGTAATTTACCAAAACCTACAGATGGCTTTCAGCCCGGGATGAATGAAATCAATTAGTGGTGCTTCCTAAATTGTGTAATGGCGTTAATACAACTTTGCCAGCCCTGTTTTCACTGTCCTCTTTCTTTAGTACAGTGATTCTTCATAAGCCCCCTTCCCCTGCTGCCTATTTATCTCAGCCCAGTTTTATGTGGAAACTGTACAGAGGGGGTGTAGTTGGGGAGGAGGGGGCACATGTCAGCTGGCTATGCTTGTTTGGAAAAGTGTGGCATGCTAAAAACAGCCCATAGCCGGCAGCAGCAGGCTCCTTCTGTGTGTGGAAGGAATGTGCCATGTGCGCTCCGCAGCAAATCAATCCAGCGTTAAAAGGTGCGGGAAGCCGAGCCCTTTGCCAATCCATCCCCTCAGACGGCTGCTCAGCGTGCTTTCCTTTCAGGACCTGTCAGCTGGGGTCAGTTACGCAAAGCTCTCAGCACTCACAGCTTCCAGCTGCTCAGAAATGCTCAGTGGCATACAATTCAGCATGATGCCCTGCCGTATTTTAGTACTTGATGGTGCATTAGTCTCACACGCCAGACTTTTGGCTATCACCAGAGATTCTGGTTAATTTCATCACCCCGTTTATCTGCATTGACAAGAATGGATGATGTTACTGACATTCGTATTGATAACCCACAGATTTTATTTTTAGCACTTGTGTGATGTCAATACAGTGGTCAAACGAAAACAGCTTGTACGTTCTTCATAATCACACATGGTCTAATTTACTAGTTTATTAATGACTTTCAGCTAAATTAATAGGTGGCACGGTGGTGCAGCAGACAGCTCCAGGGACCTGGAGGTTGTGGGTTTGATTCCCGCTCCGGGTGACTGTCTGTGAGGAGTTTGGTGTGTTCTCCCTGTGTCTGCGTGGGTTTCCTCCGGGTGACTGTCTATGAGGAGTGTGGTGTGTTCTCCCCGTGTCTGTGTGAGTTTCCTCCGGGTGACTGTCTGTGAGGAGTGTGGTCTGTTCTACCCGTGTCTACGTGGGTTTCCTCCGGGTGACTGTCTGTGACGAGTGTGGTGTGTTCTCTCTGTGTCTGCGTGGGTTTCCTCCGGGTGACTGTCTGTGAGGAGTGTGGTCTGTTCTACCCGTGTCTACGTGGGTTTCCTCCGGGTGACTGTCTGTGAGGAGCGTGGTGTGTTCTCTCTGTGTCTGTGTGGGTTTCCTCTGGGTGACTGTCTGTGAGGAGTGTGGTGTGTTCTCTCTGTGTCTGTGTGGGTTTCCTCTGGGTGACTGTCTGTGAGGGGTGTGGTGTGTTCTCCCTGTGTCTGCGTGGCTTTCCTCCGGGTGCTCCGGTTTCCTCCCACAGTCCAAAAACACACGTTGGTAGGTGGATTGGCGACTCCAAAGTCACCGTAGGTGTGAGTGTGTGAGTGAATGTGTCTGTGTCTGTGTTGCCCTGTGAAGGACTGGCACCCCCTCCAGGGTGTGTTCCCGCCTTGCACCCAATGATTCTAGGTAGGCTCTGGACCCACTGCAACCCTGAACTGGATAAGGGTTACAGATAATGAATGAATGAATGGATGGAACTAAATTAATAGCAGAAATAAGTCTTCAGATTAAACCCTTGTATAATCTTTAAAAGCTGAAAGCTTCACAAATGTTTTCTAGCTGATATGACTTCATCAGAAATGTCGCTGTGTCAGGATATGCAAAGCTGGCTAACGGGAAAATAGCATTGAGCTTAATAAATGTAGGCCTTTTCTGGTTTGATTCCCATGAGCGGCGATTGGGGGCAAAGGGAGTGAAGGAATGGCATTGTCCTCCTCCCTCAAACCACGGCTAAGGTGCCCTTGAGCAAGGCACCGAACCCACAACTGCTCCCTAGGCACCGGGGATGGCTTCCCACTGCTCTGGGTGTGTGATCACAGCCCCTAGTACACTAGTGTTTGTGTGTGTGTGTTCACTACCACAAATGGGTTAAATGCAGAAGACATATTTGTTGTACATTGTAAAATGACAAATAACAGCACCATCCATTCATTTCAACTGATAGTCTAGTCTGTATACTTCAAGGGGGCAGAGCATCTTGGACTAACACTATATTATAAAGTGTTAAATGTGCCATGACTAGGAGTGTAAAACAATGATGCGATCTGCTTGCTGAACAGAACATCGAATCACTGCAGGATGTGTTCTTTGATTGTTAGAAAACGCACAAGTACAACAACGACAAAATAACTGCAATGAACCATTCTAGTCTGTTCAAATAGGACATTACTGTAGTGCATGACACAACAGAACTAGAGATAAGTTACAAAAGAAGCAAACATTGTGAGGTAACCATCGTGCTCTTTGGTTTTCAGCTGCTATATCAGCAGTAAATCAGTCCTTGTTCTGCAAAATGCACAAAAATAAATTAATTGTAATGAAGACAAGCTAAGATCCATGTTTTTAAGATGGCATTGTATGACTCCCTCTGTATTATGCGTTCCCTCATTAGGATCTTTGGAAAATGTTTACCTAGTTAAATTAATGAGATGGAAGCAGTTATTTGTATTGGTTTTAGGTGAAATAATTGATAAACTTACCCAAGATATCAGTTTCTTTACAGTCATTGTATATATAAATATTGTCAGTTTATGTATTATCCAAAAGCACCAGTTAATCTATGTGTGTTTTCTGAGATTTATATGAAATGTTAATAATAGTACCAATGTTTTTAGCTATACAGTGATCCCTCGTTTTTTGCGGGTGGTCTTGGAACGCATCCCCCGCGAAATGGGGTCATGGGGTTGTGGGTTCAAGCCCCAGGTGACTGTCTGTGAGAAATTTGGTGTGTTCTCCCTGTGTCCTTGTGGGTTTCCTCTGGATGCTCTGGTTTCCTCCCACGGTCCAAATATCACATGTTGGTAGGTGGATTGGCTACTCAAAAGTGTGCATAGGTGTGAATGAATGTTGTGTGTTGCCCTGCCCTCCACAGTGTGTTCCTGCCTTGTACCCAGTGATTCCGGGTAGGCTTAAGACCCGCCGCGACCCTGAACTGGATAAACGGTTACAGACAATGAATGATTTAATGTATTGGAGGGTTTTAAAAGTCCAAATATGCGTTAAATAAATTAAAAAATATATTTTTTCTACTTCGCAGAAATTGGATTACTCCACAAATGTAAATTGAGTAAGCTAGTTCCTCTGTATTGGAGTAATTTTCCATTTTAAATGACTTGATTACTTTGTAACATGTTAATTATGCAGAAATTTGAATAATAAAACTGAATATCGGTTGAATTATGAAATATAATGAACAGTTTTGTAGTCTTTACTGGGCAGCTGCAGTGTCCTCTAGCTGAGTAGGACAGGAGTATATGGCTGTATATGATGGGTGAAAATACATGTATGATGGATACTGGCTTTTAAAGAGCCTGTTCTGTAAGCACCTCATAATTGTTAGGACCATTTAGGGAGAAGTAACAGTGTCTGCCAATGCACTCTTGTATTATTCATAAACTCTGGTGAATCCCAGTAGGCTTTTGAGGACCTGCAAAAGATTGTTCCAAATGTTGAAAAGCAGTTTTGCAGTTTTCCTTTCACTGAAATCCACAGACAAGTCTTCAGCAGCTGTGCGAGACCAGGTAGACTACCACAACCATCTCATATATATATATATATATATACAGGAGTTTGACAAAAAAACTGAAACACCTGGTTTTAGACCACCATAGTTTATTAGTATGGTGTATGGCCTCCTTTTGCGGCCAATGCAGCATCAATTCGTCTTGGGAATGACATATACAAGTCCTGCACAGTGGTCAGAGGGATTTTAAGCCATTCTTCTTGCAGGATAGTGGCCAGGTCTCTACGTGATGCTGGTGGAGGAAAACGTTTCCTGACACGCTCCTCCAAAACACCCCAAAGTGGCTCAATAATATTTAGATCTGGTGACTGTGCAGGCCATGGGAGATGTTCAACTTCACTTTCATGTTCATCAAACCAATCTTTCACCGGTCTCGCTGTGTGTATTGGTGCATTGTCGTCCTGATACACGGCACCGCCTTCAGGACACAGTGTTTGAACCATTGGATGCACATGGTCCTCCAGAATGGTTCGGTAGTCCTTGGAAGTGACGCGCCCATCCAGCACAAGTATTGGGCCAAGGGAATGCCATGATATGGCAGCCCAAACCATCACTGATCCAACCCCATGCTTCACTCTGGGCATGCACCAGTCTGGGTGGTACGCTTCTTTGGGGCTTCTCCACACCGTAACTCTCCCTGATGTTGGGAAAACAGTAAAGGTGGACTCATCAGAGAACAATACATGTTTCACATTGTCCACAGCCCAAGATTTGCGCTCCTTGCACCATTGAAACTGACATTTGGCATTGGCATGAGTGACCAAAGGTTTGGCTACAGCAGCCCGGCCGTGTATATTGACCCTGTGGAGCTCCTGACGGACAGTTCTGGTGGAAACAGGAGAGTTGTGATTTAATGTTTTTTGGATACAATCCCGGTCAGCACCCGAACATCCCTTTCAGACAGCGTCCTCTCGCGTCCACAGTTAATCCTGTTGGATGCATTTCGTCCTTCTTGGTGGTATGCCGACATTATCCTGGATACCGTGGCTCTTGATACATCGCAAAGACTTACTGTCTTGGTCACAATGCGCCAGCAAGACGTGCACCAACAATGTGTTCTCTTTTGAACTCTGGTATGTCACCCATAATGTTGTGTGCATTGCAATATTTTGAGCAAAACTGTGCTCTTACCCTCTGCTAATTAACCCTTCACACTCTGCTCTTACTGGTGCAATGTGCAGTTAATGAAGATTGGCCACCAGGCTGCTCCAATTTAGCCATGAAACCTCCCACACTAAAATGACAGGTGTTTCAGTTTCATTGTCCAACCCCTGTATATATAAATATACATTGTAAAATTTATGGACTCAGCACAACTTTAAAAATGATCACAATGGAATATGGTAAAATTGTTCTTCCCAATCAAAGATAGTTCTTGAGGATACTACCACAGTGACTTACTTTCTACCTTGTAAAGTAACGTCTTCCTGAGAGCAAATCCTGTCTTTTTTTTTTTTTCTTTTTCCTTTTTTCTTTTTTCTTCAGTTTACTTTGCACTTTTCTCAGAAAGCTGAACCTTGAGACAGAGTATTCCATTTCCACCACAATTCTGCACACACACACACACACACACACACAGTTATGTTATAGCAGCTGAATGCACTGCTGTGTCTTAATGAAAGGCCTTGTGGTGTTCTCAACCAGGCAGCAGTGAGTGTCCTTCACTTCAGGAAGTGGGCAAGAGCTCCCTGAGGAGCACAGAGCAGCAGGAAGTGCTGCTGCTCTTCGAATGTGTTTTGAATGAAGCCTGTATGTACGGCACACATCTATAGGCCTACATCTTATATCGCTAACTTAATAGGTCGAAATATAACATATGTCATATGATTATTGCCTACAGTGCTTGTTTTCATTAGAAAAGTTTGACCCCCATAGAGCATACGTGAGCAATTCCAGATTAGAGAACCTGTCCTTGTTGGTGCTGGAACAGCCCCTTTTTCTTATGTTTTGGTTTGTCCAAAGCTAGACAGATTTTGGTCAGAAATTTTTGATTGCAATAAGAATCCTTATCCACTGTTTGCTATGTTTGGAGTCCCAGCCCTAAGAGAAGGATTGTGCTGGGTTGGAGGTCCTCGCTCATCAACCCCCTCACATTTTCCATGGCTTAAAATTGTCATGTTCTATTGTGGTCTGGAAAAAAATAAGTTGGTTGACACCTTCCTTGTATTAATCATTTCGAACAGTTTAAGCATCTTGGTACAGACTGAGAGTTGTGGGGTGTGTATTTACTTATTTCCATTTGTGTGTTGGTTTTGACAGCATTGTTATTGGAATTAAATAATACAATAATTTAAATTTTTTTTTATTGCATGCATGCCTGGGTCTGAGTGTATGAGTGTGTAGTATAGGATGTGCATGGGAATAGCCCCCAGATATGAGACCATACCACATCAGGCCATATGGGCATTTTTATTTAAAACCATAGGGGGTATGGAGTGATTTGGGATTAAACCCGTTTCCCTCATGCTTCCTGGTGTTTTGATTTTGTTTATATTTTTCTGGTAGGGGATATTTTTAAAAATGTAGGGAGCAAAATCTCAGAGTAGATGTGGTCTGAGACTAATTAACTAAAGAAGTAGAATCCGCTGTGCTTCTGCTTAATTGCAATGAAGACCATCCCTTTGTACAACTGCCTTTTAATGAAAAAGAAATCACCTGTGTTTTCCACACAGTTATGCTGTGTGACTTTGAGTTGACGTATTGGGCCGTGCTGAGACCAACTGGTATTTTACACAGTATTCATTACTATATTACAATACAGTTGTGTTATTAAGATTTCAGAGGTATAGAATGGTATTATATATGTTGTTATGACAATTTGACAGCGACAATAATTCTGTGTGCTTGTGCATGGGCGAGCAAGTGATTGTATGCAGTCTGAATGCCCAAAGTCCATAAGCTGTTAATGCTATTAAGATGTGTGTGCAGGGCTTGCCTGGAGTACTAATCCTCTTTGGTTGTGGTCAGGTTCACTGCAAGGTTCAGCTCTGAGCTGACTGTTATGGTTTTGCCTTCATGACGTTAAGATGTTAACATGCAGTTATCCTTCAGCCATAACATTATGTAGGTGGTACACATTGAAAAGTATGGATGGATGGATGGATGGATTGATTATTGAGTATATAAGTGGGATTATATATGATGTGGCTGGATAAGGCAGTGGGTCCTTATGTCTGTCCTGAATCTTACACCAAACCAAATGTGGGGGAGGGCATTAGGGTAATCTCTAATTACTCAGAGAGGCATGTTTCCCTCAGCCCTTAGCTTTCAGCTGTAGTTAACTGCACAGTGATAGTGAAAGACCGGTGAAATGTCATGTGGTTCCAGGTCATGAGATATTCAGCACTAGCCAAATGTTAACATGTGACGTAATGAAACGCAAAGAATGTGAGCCACCCACTGCTCTCAGTTTCATCCACCCTTCAGTCTCAGCTCGTCTTACTCCCCCTAAACATACTTGCTGATGTCTCCCGTGCCTCCAGATATCTGTCGCCTCTTAACTGTACTCGGAGCACTCGCAAAAAAGGAATTCAAATAATAACTCTGTCTGATCTCGCCAATATATTCTGCACCGTGTCCAGAATTTTACAAATATAGCTCTGACTCAGATGTTTCAGCTGAAGGTATGAGCTTCAGATTTTAGATATAATTGGAATGTAATACCCCAGCCATTTTCTTTTACTTACGGCTTGTGAAAATATTTAATAAAGAGGAGAAATCTAATAAGTGAAACAAAGTAATCTAAGCCCCCTCCAGGGTGTGTTCCTGCCTTGCGCCCAGTGATTCCAGGTAGGCTCTGGACCCACCACGACCCTGAACTGGATATATATTATGCTGCATTTGTTTGGAGTTGTAGAAACACTGATAATAACCAGAATATAAAAATAGAAAAACACACTCTGGCAGATTATCATGATGATGATAATAATAACAAATTGGCATATTGCCCACCCCAAAGTTATGGTAAGCAAAGCTGTCTCAGTCTTGGACATTTGAAAAGGACAAGTCCTCCCCCTCCCCTTCCCCCAAAGCCAAGGTAACCTTAACCTACCCCCAACAACTTAACCCATAACTGCCCACCCAACTGAGGATTAAAGGGTATTTGTGTCTGTAAACCATGCATGTGTGAGACGAAGGAAATGATTGAACTACGCCAACAATCTGCGTTTATGATTTCACATTTGCAGCCTGAAATGAGGTCAGGTCTAATCCCAACGGGGGGGGGGGGGGGATCTAGAGTCTGCTTTGGTTTTCATGCTGTGAAAGGGAGTGAATGCCATTTTTACAGCCACTACTGCTTAGAAAACACAGCTCTGTGACACATGAGGTTATATATTTGACTGGTAATATTTAACAGAGAAAAAAAAGCATGCTGTGTTTAATATGCATTATGACATATAACATTTTATACAACAACTGTATATTATTCATTCAGACATAAGGAATTTCATATGCCGTATGACACCTTAGAAATGCTATGATGAAGTATTACAAAGGCAGGATTCTGTTATTTGGAAATGCTTGGGAATTGTGTAAATCAAATGCTACTCTCTGATAAAAACTCAAATAAATTATTTAACGAAATTGATTAAAGTGAGAAAAATAGTTCTGATTAAAACTGTAGCTCTATGTCGTATTGGAATAGTCTTTTCCTGCCTTTAATTGGATTGATTTGTCTCTCTGTGCTTTTAACCAAAAGTGCAAGACACTCGAGAGAGGAAATGAATCCTAATTTCCGTATTATGGGAAATGTGTATGGGAAGTGTGTTGTCTAGTCTAGGAGTTGGCTCCCTGGGCATGGTCCAAAAGTGGCGACTGAGGGAGAGCTTGTGTACACTGATTATAAACACCCAGTCGACGAGGACAAGTATTTCTGGTCTTTGTGTGTATTATGCCGAATAAATAGTATCCGTAGTGATATCCACTGTGTTTATAGAGGCTTCTCAAAGCATTGGAAGTGAGGAAGAAGCACAGCTGAATACACAGCTCAACTGCATGATGAACATGAACTTTCTCTTTCTCTTTCTGTGTTCAAGGTTTGGTCCCTGATGTTGGTGGTGGCTACTTCCTCCCAAGGCTGCAAGGAAAGCTGGGGCTTTTCCTGGCCCTAACTGGCTTTCGGCTCAAAGGCAGAGATGTTCAGAAAGCAGGGGTGGCCACACACTTTGTTCAATCCGAGAAGGTATACATAATAGACAATAGGTGTGGTGTTGTTAGGGATATTCACATGGAGATTGAGAAAAAATATTACAGCCCTTAGACATTGCAGTTGTTTAATTTTTCATTTTTACTCATAAGTTATTGAAACAAGCCAATATATTTATGAGGAAAGTACAGATATTAAGCTTTACATTTGTATTCATAAGTAGAATAGACAATAGTTTATTGTTATTAGAATTAAATTTTGATATCTTGGTAACACTTTTATTGATGCTCTGCTAGTCCATTGACAACCTCACCATAAGGTTGGTTGATTTTCGACATCCAAACCAATGTCATGTAAGTGACATTGCCATTATTCATTCATTCACTGTCTGTAACTGCGTATCCAATTCAGGGTCGCGGTGGGTCCGGAGCCCACCCAGAATCAATGGACACGACATTGCAATTAATTATATAATAGTAAATGAAAATATTATTATAATTTAATGGAAGTAAACAAGTAAAACAAGTTTATAGTGTACAGAAAGACGAAACAAAGATATACACTAGTTATCTGTGGGATAGTTGAGTTGCCTTTAAAGGACCACCTCATCCCCTTCAGATTTTGGCCTTCAGTTAGTTCCTGCTGGGCAAATGGGAACAGAAAAGGGAGGGGCCCCTGATGCAACGTGTTTTCTGGTCAGTCTGTGGGCCGTGGGTGGGGCAGCAGGAGGTAGCCTTGTTCTGGCTTGTGAACCAGCTGAAGCATTGCAGAGAGAGAGAGGTGCATGACAACGCCTCCAGTACAGCTCTCCACTGACCAGTAGGAGAGGGAACACAGATAAAAATATCACCTCAGGTTATAAAATCATTTATAAACCACAGCATAAAAGCAATTAAACACTATGTCACATCCCAAAACAGTGTATAATTTGTGGTTTTATTTGTTATCATCTTTCTGGTGATGCACAAAACATACATAGGCCTTCATTTGAAGTTTGCCCCTATAAAAACTCAGTTTCGATGTGTATATAGCACTAAATTTTGGTGGTGAAGTGTTATTCATCCTTAGTCTGTTCAGTAGGTTTGCGGTACATATTTATATATAACCTGTAGGCTGCCATATCTGTTCTTGGTTTTGTCCGGATATGAACTGTTTATTCACTGTGTCTCTGCTTGCAGATTGTTGCCCTTGAGAAGGACCTGGTGGACCTGAGGTCTCCCTCAGTCAGTGACGTGGCTCAGGTCCTGGATTCCTATCAGCAGCAGGTACAGAACAGAGGCTCAATTGTTTACTTCCTAAACAGATCACATCTAAATTCTGTGCATCACCAGCTGTGATTTCAATGCCACATTCCACCCAGAGCTGTGATACTAAAGTACAATCACTGACAGAGCTTTAGGGACCACTCCCCTTTAACTGGAAATGTCAGGTTATGTTTGACAATTATATAATTTAACATTATTTTGCCAGTGCCTCAGAGACCCAAGACAACAACAGAATAGCTTCTGTTTCAACCCATGTTCCTTGTTCAAGTAGAAGGAATGAGCTGAACTTGTTACGTGGTCCAGTTATCACATGAGATTACTCAATTTATTAATTTTTTTACATTTGAAAAATATTGCGCCTTTTGAAAGCAGATAAAATGCGTAAGCTGTGGCTACGTAATGAACAGCTGAACAAGATGGTTAATGGTTTTAATGGTTAATAATGTAAAAATAAAATGCTAACCAATCAAAATTAATCATTTTTTATAGTAATTAATTAAATGTTTCTTCCTGGACATTAACTTCTGCTTCTCAAAAGCAAGGCATTGTAGATGTCAATTTAATTTCACCTTCATTCTCTGTGTTCGGGAGCACTCTCAGACTTTATGGAATTTTCCACACTGTTCAATCTAATAAATCTACAGAGTAGAAGCATCAATGGAGAATCACTGTAATCGTGAACCAATGCAGTTTGAATGTATAGTATTCAGAGTGTAAATGTGCTTCTTTGACTGTATCTGTTTAACTTCTCAGTGTGATTTGTTTTAGTTGTTTGAAGGCTCAAAGTACAGCCGTTTGTTTTTACTGGTTTTCTTATGGTGTGTGTCTAGGGCAGGGCAAGTTCGCTGTTAGCACTATTAACTTAGCCCCACTGATACAGTTACAGACTGTAGCCCATCGGT
Source organism: Hoplias malabaricus (assembly GCF_029633855.1). NCBI lineage: Eukaryota > Metazoa > Chordata > Actinopteri > Characiformes > Erythrinidae > Hoplias > Hoplias malabaricus. The sequence goes on from NC_089811.1 coordinate 6,385,874, forward strand.
TGCGCTGTATACTTTGCCTTCTTTCAGCCTGTTCCTCAGAGAACCTACAACCATCGCAGAGCCGGTGTGATTCGGGTGGTGGATCATTCTCAGCGCTGCAGTGACACTGTTGTGGTGGTGGTGGTGGTGTGTGAGAGTGTGCTGGTACAAGTGGATCAGACACAGCAGGGCTTCTAGAGTTTTTAAAGCCCCATGTGTCACTGCTGAACTTAGAATAGTCCACCAATCAAAAATATCCAACCGACAGCAGGACTCTTGTCTTCCTTTTTCTTAGCACAAATTACTGCCCTGCAGTGACACTCACATGGTGGTGGTGGTGTGTTAGTGCGTGTTGCATTGGTACGTATGTGTATAGAAGAGTAGGAGATGCAGAGTGGGGACTATTCTGAGTCATAACGTCTCCTACGTAATACAGCTTTCCAGAAATGTCCATCAGAAGAGCTGGCAGGGGAAATGAGGGCTTTCATACTCACTATAAACACATTAGCATTCACACACGTACTGCGTCATTTCGCTGATGCAGACAGTCTCCTTACCAGCTCAGAATCTTCCAGAATTAGAATTAAACATGATACACTTTTATCATATTTCCAGCCCTGCTTCTGTTCTGAGGGAGGACTTTATTTAGCACCTATGTTGTTTGATATCTTTGAGTAGTGAAGGAATATATGGTGAGCAGATTCCCAAGTATTTTTCAAGCATTTGTAAGTTAATATTTATGTGATAAAAATATGAATAACTCTAAGTAGCAGGTACCTCATAAAAGATATTACTGTGAAAAAGTTGTATGCTTAAATTTGACAGCCATTACATGACCACCTCAAACACAGTATCAACAAACAATACCAATAACTAATACATTTATGGTTTGGAAAGATATATGATTTGCGGTATGTCATGTCCATATATTTTTGGACAGCCCTTATATGTTTTAGACGACCCACACACGATGCATTGGCTAGAGGGCTAAAAAATGCCCCAGGACTGAGCTATGAAGCATGGAACTGTGTCCTCTGGAGCACTATCCAGTGTCTATAGTGTCGTCAGGACCTGATCTCAGTCATGATCTTTGACTTTGAAAAACATTGCAAATTAAAAATTGTATGTACATTTTATTTTTTAATTCTTCATTTGTACACAGCAGCTGTCCTCCTTCATGTTGTGTGAAAATATCATGGTGAATGAGCAAATAGAAATTCTCTAAATTGACTTGGGATTAAACAGTTTTACCCTGATTTCCATTAGAAGTTAATAAGCTATTTCCTTGTAAATCCTCTTGTAAAGTATTTGTCTGTAATTTGTGCTTGTGTTGTCTTGGTTTATAAATGGCAGTACCCTCAGTTACACATATGAAGTATGGCTATCACACTGTCTGTCTCAGTGAGAACAGAAGTTTGTGAGTTGGTTCTGTCGAGAGAGAGAAAGAGAATTGAAAATGTAAAAAAAAATGGGTATAAAAGATAGAGAGAGAAGAAAATAAGCTTGTTTTATTGTGCATTTTACAAACACATTTAGATCAAGATGCCTTCAATATGCAAAGACAAGCACATAGCACGAGCGAGACTGACTACAGGAAGCTTTTTTTCTATTCCGCATGACACTCTCTGACAGCTTTGGCAAAGATCATGTTTGGGTCAGTCTGTCATCCTCGCACTAAGATCAAGAACTGCTGAATGGAGTGTTAAATATTCCCCAAGAGGACAAAGAGGACAGAAGGAAAACACACACTTGCACACACACACACAAGCTTATATGCTCAGTGAGGCACTGAAAAATTGGGAGGCATTTACTGTGGAACCTTGTCCTTAAGTACATTCCTGTGTGTAATTGAGTTTGGCTTTAACAGAGACTATTGTGTCCTGTCCTCAGAGTACCCTGGATGCTGAGAAGTCATTTTCCCTGCAGCAGCACACAGAAGCCATTGACCGGTAAAGTTAAACCCTCACCTAACCTCAACACGTCCCCGCTTGAACCCTTCCAATAAATCGCACTGTCTACTTCTTATGTTGCTGCACCAAAATAGCAGAGAAACCAAAGAGCAGCTTTTAATAATGTAATAATAATGCACCTTTACAAATGGAAATGATGAGACGTGAATCTCTTCGTTGTATAACAAGATGTTTTAGAAGCTTTTAAAGATTCACGTGAGTTGGGGGGAACCCAGTGGAGATTCGCTTCGTTAATCATAGTATATCTCCTCTTATACGTATTAATACTTCAGTTGACAGTGCCCTATGTGTCAGAACATTGGTAGAAACTACAGTTTAAAGGTGCACCCACTGTACACATGTTTGTTTGTGAACACAGATTTTGGACAGCCTCTATAGAAGAACGTGACACAAAACGGCATGCTGTGGATTAGCTGCGATTGAGCTTAAGTGATTAGTCGATTTCTGTGATTTAGAAGTAATCATCCACCATTGGTACCTGACTTCACTAATGCTCTTATGGCTGATCTGATTTCATACAAATCTTCAGAGGACTGCTCCAACATCTAGTGGAAAGTACAGACTCTTGCTGCAGCAGAGGAGGTCAGAAAACATTTCAGAAGAAATATTGAATTGATGTTTTCAGTGATCTGTGAGAGAGGAGTCTTTGAGTAATCGCGGCTGTGACGTTTGTAGGTTTTAAGGGTTAAACCGAGACACATGATGGAAATGATTCAGTCATAAAAGATGGAGTTAATTCCTCCTGGAGGCAGCACTAGTCTCCAGCTCATGATCTGATCAAAGGCACAGCAATCAGCTCACTACAGCTCCATCTGATTGGAGAGCATAGCTCCAGAACCCAGTTCTGTTTCACTGCCCAACAATCACAACATCTCTGCTTCGGGGGCTTCCCTGCATTTTGCGGAACAAACTATTAATGAGCAAACAAACTCCAGATTTACCTGTTTGGCTCCGACCCATGCAGAGTGTTATATAAGGAGCGACGATGATGCATTAGGGAGACACTGCACTGCGTGAGTGGGATGAATAATTCCGCTCCATATGTTCGTTTTGTCTACCACAGGGCACAGAGGTCAAAGTGAACAGCTGCATTGGTCATTGGTGCATGCTTCCACTGATTTGTTTCATAGTGGGGCTGAACTACTGAGTTTAATATTCATATCACTGCTGTTGTGTTTTTTTATCATGAGCTTTCATTATTATTGCATTATAAATCCCTATATACACGGGGTAGACAATGTATGAAGACGTGTATCAGGACGACAATGCACCAATACACACAGCAAGACTGGTGAAAGATTGGTTTGATGAACATGAAAGTGAAGTTGAACATCTCCCATGGCCTGCACAGTCACCAGATATAAATATTATTGAGACACTTTGGGGTGTTTTGGAGGAGCAAGTCAGGAAACGTTTTCCTCCACCAGCATCACGTAGAGACCTGGCCACTATCCTGCAAGAAGAATGGCTTCAAATCCCTCTGACCACTGTGCAGGACTTGTACATGTCATTCCCAAGACGAACTGACGCTGTATCGGCCGCAAAAGGAGGCCCTACACCGCACTAATAAATTATTGTGGTCTAAAACCAGGTGTTTCACTTTCATTGTCCAACCCCTGTAGATGTATGTGCTTGTCTTCTTGGCAAAGAACAACATCTTGGGGTTTAGTTAATGAAATTTAAATCACAGTTGCATATTGGTCAGGAAAAATTGTGGTTTCGTAGTAGGCTTTTTTACTCAAGGTTATGGGCTCTCTTGATTTCTGTCACTGACTCACATCTGATATATTACTTATGTGGGTCTGCGTGGGTTTCCTCCGGGTGACTGTCTGTGAGGAGTGTGGTGTGTTCTCCCTGTGTCTGCGTGGGTTTCCTCTGGGTGACTGTCTGTGAGGAGAGTGGTGTGTTCTCTGTGTCTGCATGGGTTTCCTCTGGGTGACTGTCTGTGAGGAGAGTGGTCTGTTCTCCCTGTGTCTGCGTGGGTTTCCTCTGGGTGACTATCTGTGAGGAGAGTGGTGTGTTCTCCCTGTGTCTGCGTGGGTTTCCTCTGGGTGACTGTCTGTGAGGAGTGTGATGTGTTCTCTCTGTGTCTGCGTGGGTTTCCTCTGGGTGACTGTCTGTGAGGAGTGTGATGTGTTCTCCCTGTGTCTGCGTGGGTTTCCTCCGGGTGACTGTCTGTGAGGAGTATGGTGTGTTCTCTCTGTGTCTGCGTGGGTTTCCTCTGGGTGACTGTCTGTGAGGAGTGTGATGTGTTCTCTCTGTGTCTGCGTGGGTTTCCTCTGGGTGACTGTCTGTGAGGAGAATGGTGTGTTCTCTGTGTCTGCATGGGTTTCCTCTGGGTGACTGTCTGTGAGGAGAGTGGTCTGTTCTCCCTGTGTCTGCGTGGGTTTCCTCTGGGTGACTGTCTGTGAGGAGAGTGGTGTGTTCTCTGTGTCTGCATGGGTTTCCTCTGGGTGACTGTCTGTGAGGAGTATGGTGTGTTCTCTCTGTGTCTGCGTGGGTTTCCTCTGGGTGACTGTCTGTGAGGAGTGTGATGTGTTCTCTCTGTGTCTGCGTGGGTTTCCTCTGGGTGACTGTCTGTGAGGAGAATGGTCTGTTCTCCCTGTGTCTGTGTGGGTTTCCTCTGGGTGACTGTCTGTGAGGAGAGTGGTGTGTACTCTGTGTCTGCATGGGTTTCCTCTGGGTAACTGTCTGTGAGGAGTGTGATGTGTTCTCCCTGTGTCTGCGTGGGTTTCCTCCGGGTGACTGTCTGTGAGGAGTATGGTGTGTTCTCTCTGTGTCTGCGTGGGTTTCCTCTGGGTGACTGTCTGTGAGGAGTGTGATGTGTTCTCTCTGTGTCTGCGTGGGTTTCCTCTGGGTGACTGTCTGTGAGGAGAGTGGTCTGTTCTCCCTGTGTCTGCGTGGGTTTCCTCTGGGTGACTGTCTGTGAGGAGAGTGGTCTGTTCTCCCTGTGTCTGCGTGGGTTTCCTCTGGGTGACTGTCTGTGAGGAGAGTGGTGTGTTCTCTGTGTCTGCATGGGTTTCCTCTGGGTGACTGTCTGTGAGGAGAGTGGTCTGTTCTCCCTGTGTCTGCGTGGGTTTCCTCTGGGTGACTATTTGTGAGGAGTGTGGTGTGTTCTCTCTGTGTCTGCGTGGGTTTCCTCTGGGTGACTTTGAGGAGAGTGGTGTGTTCTCCCTGTGTCTGCGTGGGTTTCCTCTGGGTGACTGTCTGTGAGGACTGTGATGTGTTCTCTCTGTGTCTGCGTGGGTTTCCTCTGGGTGACTGTCTGTGAGGAGAGTGGTGTGTTCTCTGTGTCTGCATGGGTTTCCTCTGGGTGACTGTCTGTGAGGAGAGTGGTCTGTTCTCCCTGTGTCTGCGTGGGTTTCCTCTGGGTGACTGTCTGTGAGGAGAGTGGTCTATTCTCCCTGTGTCTGCGTGGGTTTCCTCTGGGTGACTGTCTGTGAGGAGAGTGGTGTGTTCTCTGTGTCTGCATGGGTTTCCTCTGGGTGACTGTCTGTGAGGAGAGTGGTCTGTTCTCCCTGTGTCTGCGTGGGTTTCCTCTGGGTGACTGTCTGTGAGGAGTGTGGTGTGTTCTCTCTGTGTCTGCGTGGGTTTCCTCTGGGTGACTGTGAGGAGAGTGGTGTGTTCTCCCTGTGTCTGCGTGGGTTTCCTCTGGGTGACTGTCTGTGAGGAGTGTGATGTGTTCTCTCTGTGTCTGCGTGGGTTTCCTCTGGGTGACTGTCTGTGAGGAGAATGGTGTGTTCTCCCTGTGTCTGCGTGGGTTTCCTCTGGGTGACTGTCTGTGAGGAGTGTGATATGTTCTCCCTTTGTCTGCGTGGGTTTCCTCCGGGTGACTGTCTGTGAGGAGTATGGTGTGTTCTATCTGTGTCTGCTGGGTTTCCTCTGGGTGACTGTCTGTGAGGAGTGTGGTGTGTTCTCTCTGTGTCTGCTGGGTTTCCTCCGGGTGACTGTCTGTGAGGAGTGTGATGTGTTCTCTCTGTGTCTGCGTGGGTTTCCTCTGGGTGACTGTCTGTGAGGAGTGTGATGTGTTCTCCCTGTGTCTGCGTGGGTTTCCTCCGGGTGACTGTCTGTGAGGAGTATGGTGTGTTCTCTCTGTGTCTGCTGGGTTTCCTCTGGGTGACTGTCTGTGAGGAGTGTGGTGTGTTCTCTCTGTGTCTGCTGGGTTTCCTCCGGGTGACTGTCTGTGAGGAGTGTGATGTGTTCTCTCTGTGTCTGCGTGGGTTTCCTCTGGGTGACTGTCTGTGAGGAGTGTGATGTGTTCTCTCTGTGTCTGCGTGGGTTTCCTCCGGGTGACTGTCTGTGAGGAGAATGGTCTGTTCTCCCTGTGTCTGTGTGGGTTTCCTCTGGGTGACTGTCTGTGAGGAGAGTGGTGTGTACTCTGTGTCTGCATGGGTTTCCTCTGGGTAACTGTCTGTGAGGAGTGTGATGTGTTCTCCCTGTGTCTGCGTGGGTTTCCTCTGGGTGACTGTCTGTGAGGAGTGTGATGTGTTCTCTCTGTGTCTGCGTGGGTTTCCTCTGGGTGACTGTCTGTGAGGAGTGTGATGTGTTCTCCCTGTGTCTGCGTGGGTTTCCTCTGGGTGACTGTCTGTGAGGAGAATGGTGTGTTCTCTGTGTCTGCATGGGTTTCCTCTGGGTGACTGTCTGTGAGGAGAGTGGTCTGTTCTCCCTGTGTCTGCGTGGGTTTCCTCTGGGTGACTGTCTGTGAGGAGAGTGGTGTGTTCTCTGTGTCTGCATGGGTTTCCTCTGGGTGACTGTCTGTGAGGAGTATGGTGTGTTCTCTCTGTGTCTGCGTGGGTTTCCTCTGGGTGACTGTCTGTGAGGAGTGTGATGTGTTCTCTCTGTGTCTGCGTGGGTTTCCTCTGGGTGACTGTCTGTGAGGAGAATGGTCTGTTCTCCCTGTGTCTGTGTGGGTTTCCTCTGGGTGACTGTCTGTGAGGAGAGTGGTGTGTACTCTGTGTCTGCATGGGTTTCCTCTGGGTAACTGTCTGTGAGGAGTGTGATGTGTTCTCCCTGTGTCTGCGTGGGTTTCCTCCGGGTGACTGTCTGTGAGGAGTATGGTGTGTTCTCTCTGTGTCTGCGTGGGTTTCCTCTGGGTGACTGTCTGTGAGGAGTGTGATGTGTTCTCTCTGTGTCTGCGTGGGTTTCCTCTGGGTGACTGTCTGTGAGGAGAGTGGTCTGTTCTCCCTGTGTCTGCGTGGGTTTCCTCTGGGTGACTGTCTGTGAGGAGAGTGGTCTGTTCTCCCTGTGTCTGCGTGGGTTTCCTCTGGGTGACTGTCTGTGAGGAGAGTGGTGTGTTCTCTGTGTCTGCATGGGTTTCCTCTGGGTGACTGTCTGTGAGGAGAGTGGTCTGTTCTCCCTGTGTCTGCGTGGGTTTCCTCTGGGTGACTATTTGTGAGGAGTGTGGTGTGTTCTCTCTGTGTCTGCGTGGGTTTCCTCTGGGTGACTTTGAGGAGAGTGGTGTGTTCTCCCTGTGTCTGCGTGGGTTTCCTCTGGGTGACTGTCTGTGAGGACTGTGATGTGTTCTCTCTGTGTCTGCGTGGGTTTCCTCTGGGTGACTGTCTGTGAGGAGAGTGGTGTGTTCTCTGTGTCTGCATGGGTTTCCTCTGGGTGACTGTCTGTGAGGAGAGTGGTCTGTTCTCCCTGTGTCTGCGTGGGTTTCCTCTGGGTGACTGTCTGTGAGGAGAGTGGTCTGTTCTCCCTGTGTCTGCGTGGGTTTCCTCTGGGTGACTGTCTGTGAGGAGTGTGGTGTGTTCTCTCTGTGTCTGCGTGGGTTTCCTCTGGGTGACTGTGAGGAGAGTGGTGTGTTCTCCCTGTGTCTGCGTGGGTTTCCTCTGGGTGACTGTCTGTGAGGAGTGTGATGTGTTCTCTCTGTGTCTGCGTGGGTTTCCTCTGGGTGACTGTCTGTGAGGAGAATGGTGTGTTCTCCCTGTGTCTGCGTGGGTTTCCTCTGGGTGACTGTCTGTGAGGAGTGTGATATGTTCTCCCTTTGTCTGCGTGGGTTTCCTCCGGGTGACTGTCTGTGAGGAGTATGGTGTGTTCTATCTGTGTCTGCTGGGTTTCCTCTGGGTGACTGTCTGTGAGGAGTGTGGTGTGTTCTCTCTGTGTCTGCTGGGTTTCCTCCGGGTGACTGTCTGTGAGGAGTGTGATGTGTTCTCTCTGTGTCTGCGTGGGTTTCCTCTGGGTGACTGTCTGTGAGGAGTGTGATGTGTTCTCCCTGTGTCTGCGTGGGTTTCCTCCGGGTGACTGTCTGTGAGGAGTATGGTGTGTTCTCTCTGTGTCTGCTGGGTTTCCTCTGGGTGACTGTCTGTGAGGAGTGTGGTGTGTTCTCTCTGTGTCTGCTGGGTTTCCTCCGGGTGACTGTCTGTGAGGAGTGTGATGTGTTCTCTCTGTGTCTGCGTGGGTTTCCTCTGGGTGACTGTCTGTGAGGAGTGTGATGTGTTCTCTCTGTGTCTGCGTGGGTTTCCTCTGGGTGACTGTCTGTGAGGAGTGTGGTGTGTTCTCCCTGTGTCTGCGTGGGCTTCCTCCGGGTGACTGTCTGTGAGGAGTGTGATGTGTTCTCCCCGTGTCCGCGTGGGGTTCCTCCGAGTGCTCCGGTTTCCTCCCACAGTCCAAAAACACACATTGGTAAGTTGATTGGTGACTCAGAAGTGTCCGTAGGTGTGAGTGAACGTGTGAGTGTGTGTGTGTGTGTGTTACCCAGTGAAGGACTGGCGCCCCCTCCAGGGTGTATTCCCACCTTGCGCCCAATGATTCCAGGTAGGCTCTGGACCCACCGTGACCTTGAACTGGATAAGGTTACAGATAATGGATGGATGGATAGATCGCTCTGATTACAGCTATATCTCCACATGTTCTCCCACTGTAACTTGTGCAGTGAGGCTTTAGAATGAGTTGTTCACTTCCACTGGGAAATAATTATACAACGGTTACTGTAGTAAATAGGATAATCATTAAATATTCTAAAATCAATTCCTACTCTTCATTGGCATGGTCTCTGTTTCAGGCTCTTTAAAGCCGACAGTGTTGAGGGGATCCTGGAGAACCTGCAGAAGGATGGCTCTGCTTTTGCACAGAAACAGTTAGAGGTAGGTTTAAAGGCAGACTTTCATTTATCTTCATGTTCAGTAGTGAAAGGCCCCGTGAAAATAGTTTGTCTCACATCGATCTTTGTCCACTCCACCAACTGCTACATGTGATCAGAATCACTGCTTTCGTTTTAATCTTGATATTAAGATGAAAACCAAGAGTCTAACAACACTTTAATATTTTCTGTCGTGCATTTAATGTTTTACAGCGTAAAGTACAGCACTTTAGTGTTATTTGGTGTAATATGCTCCGCTGCAATTACTGTACCTTCGTTACGAATGAGTTTTCACTCAGTGTTTCCATTAAGCTTTGTTCTGACAAAAATCAATCACATCAAGCCAGTTCCTTTCGATTCCAATTTGGACTGCATTCATCCACCAAACACAGCCACTTTAGCAAATGATTAGCAAATGTGAGTCTAAACCACTGAAGAGTGTGTGGGTGTGATGTCTTTGAGTCTCACTACAAGAGTCATAGCAGCACATAAGCCTTTAAGCAGGTTAGACTTATTCTACTGGCATTTTCTCCTACAGCTACACAGGAGTTATAAAATCATTGTGATGATTCTGATAATGAGGATGATGATGATAATGAATGAAATGGATGACGGTGATCATCACATTGATGACTCTGTTTAATGTATAATCATAACAACGCTGATGAGGGCAGTGAGAATGGCTGTGATAATTATGATTATGACCATGACAGTTTTATTTATTGGAAATGGGTGTGGGCTCCTATTTCAATCGAAAGCCCTTTGTTGTGTGTAAACACTCATTGCGTAATGGCTCTTCAATTGCATTAGAGGTCAGTCAGTATTACAGGGACGTTGTGTTCCTCATCTGGACAAGCTGATGTGTCCTGCATCTCAAAGCGCTTTTATTGCGCGAACTTGTCAAACTGGAGACGGCTTTCAGGATGTTCTGTGGCAGGTTTTCAGTCAGACACTCCTTCTGTGTTTGTCCTATGGCCTCATAAATAATTGAGAGAAATTCCTTTTCTTCCAGCTTCAATTAAAAATGCATCAGAGGCACATGTGACAGTGATTTCATTTGTGTGAATGAGCATCTAGGCTAAAGAAAAGAGATTGAGGCTAGTTTACAGTGAGTTTACAAAGGCCAATTCATGTATAGCAAGCTTTTAAATAATTAATTCCAATTGGATTCAGAACGTTTCTATTGGTCCATTTATTATGATTTTTTTACGCAATATAAAGCACATTCAAATTATGGAAGAACGTCAGACTTATTTTGGAGTAAGAACACATTTATTAAGACCTTAAAGGACGTGTTGTTGATTTCTTGATGTTTTCTGATGTCGTAGACCTTGGCTAAGATGTCTCCAACCTCGCTGAAGCTGACCTTCAGACAGCTGCAGGCCGGAGCCAGTCTGAGCCTTCAGGAGGTTTTCGTGATGGAGTACAGACTGAGCCAGTCCTGTATGGTGTGTACAAAGACAGAATATTTCCTCTATATTTGACCAAATGCGGCTGTAAAATACAGATTGTTGTTTTGTTCTCATTTATGCAAATGTCAATACTTTACGAAACAATTTAGTTTTGTTGTTGTTGTTTTGTAGAGAGGACATGACTTCTATGAGGGAGTGAGAGCTGGTAAGAAACCCATTCCTTCAACAATAAAATAAATGTAATTGAAATCAAAATGGGGCGGCACGGTGGTGCAGCAGGTGTCGCACTCACACAGCTCCAGGGACCTGGAGGTTGTGGGTTGTGGGTTCGATTCCTGCTCCAGGTGCTCCAGGTGCTCCGGTTTCCTCCCACAGTCCAAAAACACACGTTGGTAGGTGGATTGGCAACTCAAAAGTGTCCGTAGGTGTGAGTGTGTGTGTGTTGCCCTGTGAAGGACTGGTGCCCCCTCCAGGGTGTATTCCCGCCTTGCGCCCAATGATTCCAGCTTACAGATAATGAATGAATGAATGAAATCAAAATGTCCTTTCCCTGATCCTGCTGAAACATATTTTACAATTTATTAAGATAATAATACTCTGTAATCTTTTATTACAACTTTTCCCTGCCTTGAAAATGTGTGTTTATGCTGTATCACTGTGTACTCACCACATCCCTGATCTGTAAAAATGGTTACAGGTGATGAATGAATGAATGAATAATGTTTTACCCCGTCCTATTGCCCCACCTACATTATTTGGCTTGGTTTCATTTAGAAGTATTCCACAGACTGGGGGTATTACAGAATCCTACTTAGATTCTAACTTTATGGGGCACTGTGCATTTGTGTCAATAAGGACCTCTTCTCATTTGATTACAGTGTTAATTGATAAGGACCAGAATCCAAAGTGGAAGCCATCGACTCTTGCGGAAGTCACTGAGCAGCTGGTGGAAGAAAGCTTCAGATCTCTGGGAGAGAGAGATCTCAAATTGTGAACAATAAACCAGACATTTAAAGTTCTCTTCAAAATCTGAGCGGTCCTGTTTTTGTAGATTTTCAGAATAGAAAGAGCTGATATGCGCAATAAATGTCAGGCGGGCCTTTACAGCCAACACAACCTCTCCTCTGAGACAAGGTAAAGATTCGCTGAGCTAGGATTTAAAAGAATAATGCTGATTTCTTGAAGTGTTTGAGGACTGTGTGGGTTTTGTGTGGGGATAATAATAATAAACTAAATCTATGGCAGTTGGTCCTTTCTCACATATTGTGGCCTCTTTTGTAATTGTTCAGTACAATCATAATTTTCACCCACTACTTTATTCCTGGCAAAAACACAGCACTAATGCAAAAAAAAATGTTATTTATATCCGAACAGTCTAACCTTGACATGGTGATTTACTGTGTTAATGTTAGTGGTTATGTTTGTCTCCTGTAACTGGCCAAAGAGCCATTAATATTAGGAACATTAGATAAATAACAGAATATTCATTACATCACATTTACCACATAGTTTTTCTTTTTTTTAAAAATGCCTTTGATTAATGCCTTTTTGATTTGATTGAAAAATAATGCGATTAAATGTTTGTTATTAAATATTTTAACATGTTTATTTTCAAATGTTCTTTTGTAAATTCTGTGTAGAAAATAATACTCCCCTTGCCATGAATCCTTACATTTGTAACCCACTCCTCGTCCATAGTGATGACTCCACCATGTTACAGAGCTAGGCTAACACCGTGTTAGCATTATTTGTGTATTGTGGTGCTGCTGCCCAAGCTGGGACTCAAACCCTAGCCTGACATGTGGAGAACAAGCGTGTTATCTGCTATGCTATACCAATCCCGTGTCTACAAACAGCTTAGAAATGAATTGCTCCACAGAGTCAATTAGACGTCTCCTCTGGCAGGCAACAGAGCTGCTAATCTAATGACTGATTTACCAGCACAGAGGTCTGCTGTCCACTGTGGCCAGGGCTAACCTAACACACCCAAGTAAGGGCTGCAAAACAGGCACTTTTTTGACTTTTACAAATGCCATGTTTAAAATGCAGGGCACTGCTTTAATTCTTTCTAGTAGAGATTTCTTCACCACCTGATTATAGCTTGTCCCTCTGTGTCTAGTTGAGTTAAAGGCAGCAAACGAATCAGCAAAACAATTACGAAACAGGAGGCTGACAACCACACCTCAAGGCATTGACTTAATTTATTGGTATCATATGGTTTTGCAATGGCTTTATCCATCAGTGTCATTTTCTCCTTTGTTTCCTTATCTCTTTGCATTATTTACAAAGTTCACCATTAACCACAGATACAACAGATAGGGTTTGGGTTTGTAAACTGTTTCAGTCTTAATTTAACACACTTGCAAAAGCACCAGTAAATGTACTGTTGATCAGGTAGATGAAAGCTCACAGTTCAATGCAGGAAGCTGGGATTTAAAGGGAGAGCCACTTTGTTTTTAAAGATTCTGCATAATGAAATGCATAATGTATGCAATGCTGCTCATAGTGGTGTGAAATGCACTGTTCTACATGAGCTTACAGTGGTGAATTTAGCCATGAACATATGAAATCATAAGAAATATGCTGCCAGACATGACATTCCTTTATATTTATGAGATAAGAAGATATTATTTCAAATTAACCATGATTTTACTCTTATTCATTACCAGTTATAGGTTCAATGGTGGATGTTAATAAATAAATGTATGTATCACACATATCATTACTCCATGTTCTTATCACTGTACAAAAAAACAAGGTTTGGCAAGTTTCTTTTTTAATGGAACATTGAACATAAACTTCGTAATTATTTTTTTTCCCACATTTCAACAGATTTATGCAGGGATTTTGAAAAATCTGGAGATTTTCTCTTTAATATTCAGACTGAAGGCTTTTTACCTGCATACTGATATAATGTGAATGGAAAACCAAAAATTAGACATGAACAGTTGGGCTGTTTCTTGATGGTTTGTTGTTATGAATATTCCACCCCAAAAAAAAAACTTAAGCGAATCCATACAGCTTATTACTTGTAGAAGGTTTACATAGGTTTTGTGAATGAGACAGGAATTGTCAGTTAGCTGAATGACAGAGGGTAAGGGGCACTTCTACTAGATAACTCACAAGGTTGGCTTAAGTTATCAAGCTAAACTAAGAAAACCTGTTTGTTAAATACCCCCAGGAGATTAACCGGGATCAGAACGAAACTGTGCTCTTGCACTGCTTAGACCTGGATCCCAGCTCATCTCTGTGGGGTTGTTTTGACTAGAAGTGTCCTATGGAAGGGTGGGTAGAACTTCGGTTGTTGGTCTGCTGCGCCCAAAGGCCACTTATTTACATTTTAATACTGCTTTAGAAACAGTGAGGATAGAGTTTTTGTGATTATTCTGGTAAATAGGGATTTGTAAATATTTGGATATGTGCATAATTCTGTTAAAGTACTCTTAAGCGAATCCCAGCCCTCTACTGATTCAAAACACTCACAGTTTGTGTAGACATCATTTGCATTTAAAGGGAAATTGGTTACTGAAGGTCTTGGTGTACTCATCATGGCATACTCTGTTAAGAACGTGCCAAAAATCCCACTCACAAGAGCAGGTTGTGCTTGTATTACCCTTCTTAAGGACACTGGCTCGGTGTGGTCCCATATCTAAAGGATGTCAGCTAGTAGTTCGGCAGTCTTAATAGCACAACGCTATTTTTAAGTTGGCATGAATTCTCCTCTGACATGCCATGGCTTCTGAGGTTTGCATATTTTGAGCGGCAGCAATCTGTGCATTACAGCAGTAGATTCCTCCACCAGCCATCAGCTTTATTTGGTCTAGACACCCGGTAAAATGTCAAGACACAAGGGTGAATATATCTAATAACAGTAATATATTTAAAAGTTGGTTTCTTATAAAACAATTACATCATGGTGTACAAGCACCGGGCAGGTCCTGTACCTAATGGCTTACATTAATACTGCTGTAGCAATTCTCCCTTTAGAGTATTTGGTCTCAGTTTTCATGAGATCCTTAATTAACTATCCCCATGCTCCAATTCACTAGTGTTATTTGTGTCTTCTTAGTCAAGGTTTGGCGAATGTCCCCGGCTTTATCATAGATGTTGCGTAATAGCAACACACTGAATAAGTGATGCATTAAATTTATCCAATTAAATAATGGAACGAATCCAAATGTACAGCACCATCCAAAAGAAACCAACTTTCATTGGTGTTATTTCCAGTCAAAACAGCTATTAGTAAAAAGTGTTCATTTTTCAAGAGATATTTATAAGAATATGTAAAATTAATAAAATATTTAACATCAATAAAGATAAGGGGAAAATTCAAGTAATAAGTAATCAATGAAAAACAGTTGTAAGAAAAATAGTAGTTCAAAATAATAATGATTTAATAAAAAGTGGAGCAAATGAGGCTTCAAACAACATTGCAAGACATGTTAGACCTCCAAAGCTGTCCCAGTCGTATAATCAGCATCTAAAGTGACTGGAGAAACCTCACACAAAAGCTTCATATCTGAGAAAACCCACAGGTGTTTCATTCCATCCTTTCACTGTGAGAAGGCAACTCAACGCCATGGGTCTGAAAGGATATGGTGATCTCACAATGGGTAAGAAAGAGAAATGTATAAAAAAGAACGCTGTGGACAATGAACTATCAGCCTCAGAGCCTGAGTTTACAAACTAGAAATAACGGAAGTTGTTACAAGAACAAAAACCCTAACTCCTGATACATTGGATATATTAGACTTATAGGATTTCTGATATACATCTTTTGGCCTTTTTTTCTGATACAGAAAAATGAAAACCTTGTGCACAATGGCCTTTTTGACTGGAAATAAAGTGTGGTCTCCAACCTTTGCTTAGTACTGTGCATGTCTCCATGAATATAATATATTACCTCAGCACACATTTAGTAGAAATAATCACGTTGATGTAATATATTTTATTCACATACAAACTGCAAACACATCGGGATCAAATAAATGTAATGCATTACTTCATCGGGTTCCTGCAGTTCCAAGCAAACACACAGACTATGATGAAAGCAAGGGACCAAAGAGAAAGGCCTATTAATAGCATCCCTGGGAGAAGCATCATTTTGGCCTCTGCACATTTGCCTAGACTCACCAATTAAAAGACCACGCTCTGGATATGACACGATGCACTGATAAAGAAAAGAATTAGAAAAGACAAAAATACAGAGGCATACTGGTGCTTTGAAAGCAGTTCTATTGAAAGAACAGCTGACCAGGCCAGAATAATGCCACCTTGACATTTCCCAGGCAGATGGTTGTATGAATGATATGTTTTCAAAAGGGTGTCCTGTCACCCAACAGGGGTCCTTCTTGAAAGTTTACTCCACTTGCCTGCGTCTGAAGCCAAGCAGTTCTCCTGACCATGGGAAAGCCGTGTGTTTAAGTGCCGCCGTTAGCGGCCTTTACGGGACATCACATTCGATGTAGGGTATGTCGCTGTAGCGGCTGTCCACTTCTGCCCATTGCTGCACGGCCCGTGCCACAATCTCCTCGGACAGCCTTTGGGCATAGTCCAGTAGGACTGGGTTGACCCGAGGCGAGTCCTCGGCCGGCGCGGTCTCTGCATAAACCAGCACGGCCTTGTCTCCTCTCTTCCTGCCCGGCCTGACGTCCACCCTCTCCGACGAGCCGGAGTTCTGAGTGGGATCCCTGTTCTTGGATTTGACACATCCCATGATATGAATAATGTAGCATTGGGTAGAGAGCAGGGATGGGCAAGACAGTGAGAGATGTTGTGGTTAGCAGTAGTCGTCAAAGCACTCCAAGTAATGATCCATGAAACTCACTCACAGGCGTCTTCTCCCTGCCTGAAGAAGATGAAGACTTTCAGTGATTGATTTTAGCAATCTTCCCTTGACTAAGTAAACACATGCTTCACCATTGGACCTATTTGAGGGTGGCCATTCATTTGAACATATTGGCCCCTCTGTCCTTGTTGCTGTGGTAAATCCAGTGTTACACCAGATGATGATGAGGTAACGCTAAGATATTTTGTGTATTCATTTTTGTACAGATTTAATTTGATTAAAATAAATTAACTTATTAATCACACAGTTTGCTGCAATTAATCAGGATTAAATGCACTGTACCTTCTTTAAGACTGAAGCTTTGGGTAATGGATATTTAAATGTAAAATAAACAAATCAATCTATGATCAGTACAATGAAATTAATGTTAGCATTAGCATAAAGCTAAAAAGCTCTGTGTTTGTGTGTCTGGGACTGCATTATTATATTTAATACATATTCTGGCATAAACAGAAAAATATGTATTCTACCTTCTGAAGTTAGCATTAGCAACACAGGGTTAACATTGCTAACAGGAGTTAACGTGTAATGCATTAACTCCTGTGTTCTTTAACCTGAGTTAACACATTAATTTTGAACATCACTAAACAGAAGTGGTTTGGGTAACCACTTTGGGTAATGGATATTTAAATGTAAAATAAACAAATTAATCTATGATCAGTACAATGGAATTAATAACGTTAGCGTAAAGCTAAAAAGCTCTGTGTTTGTGTGTGTGTCTGGGACTGCATTATTATATTTAATAAATATTCTGGCATAAACAAAAAAATATGTATTCTACCTTCTGAAGTCAGCATTAGCGACACAGGGTTTACATTGCTAACAGGAGTTAACGTGTAATGCGTTAACTCCTGTGTTGCGTTAACCTGAGTTAACACATTCATTTTGACCATCACAACAACAGAAGTGGTTTGTTCAGAGCAATGTGAACTCAAATTGGATCTTTTCAAATCAGAACTGACTTGATTTCATAATTAAAGAACTAAACAGTTCAAATGAAAATACCCAGTAAACAATTAGCCGTTGATTCAACGTTGAAATAACGTAATGACTGCCGTCTAATCAACGTTCTCTTAAGGTTGAAAGTGTAGGTTCTCTTAAGGTTGAAGTTGAAAAGACGTCCAAACACAGACATTGAAAAGACGACTATTAGACGTATTTTTGGACGTCCATTGACGTTATTAATTGGTCCCGAAATAAATTACTTGTATAAAACGCATTTTGGACGTCCACTGACGTTATCGATTGGTCACCACTTAACTAACTTATTAAGATGGATTTTGGACGTCCATTGACGTTTAAAATATGTCCTTGACGGACAGACTACTTTTAGACCTGTTTTGAACGTCCAGGGACGTTCCTTGTTTACTGGGTAAGGCCTGTTAGTCCAATGGGATTGCTAATGTAACTTGTAAACGAACAGAATAGGAGATGACCACAATGGCACACCTCAGCATGTTTTCATCCCCGACCACCTCCATCATAGATCAGATTTTCATATGCATTCCTAAATGAAATTATATATATATCTGTGAACCGACAACATGTCTGATATACATTCTTTTTGCGTCAAAATCACTCTTCATTTTACAAGCACTTATCAATGTGGTCGTAGTACATTGCACGTCTGCCCATTCAAAGAGACATGTATCAGAGTGATGAAAGTGATAATTGATGGAAATGTGGACCATCAAGTATAGCAATAACTGGGATTGTATGACTGTAACTATAAAACTCTGTTGCCTAAACCACCACAGAGTGAACTGAAACAAGACACTGTGCCACTTACACTTTACTGAAAGCTGGCTTCTCTGCGTAGACTCCCAGTGTTACTGGGATGCATATTCCTTATGGACTAGAATGGTTTAGAGTGTTGATGACCAGAGTGCACTTACAGCTTGATAAAATATCTTATAATGGCATGAAGAACTGTGGTCAATAATTGACAAATATAGATAGCCTTCAAATACCTTTGACTCTATAGTCATGTGACCAGGTTTAATAACTTTCTGATCTATGTATGAGGCCACGTCAGCTGCTCTGATGTTTACGACTAAAACACATCCACAGCTACAGGTGAGAAACTGAAACTCCAGAGCACAGGTTGTGTGCATATCTCTTATCAGTTGACCTTGCAGTGTGCATGTGGCACTGTGTAGATAAAGGGAAGGAGTCATGAACTATGGTGTGCTTAAAGTGGGACAGTTACTGAATGCTGTAGACCTTAACATTGTCATGTCAGTACTTCACTGTACATCCTACTGCCTTTTAGTGATTCACTGAACACGGCACAGCCTCAGTAATAAACTGGACCTTACATAGAGTGGAGATCCTAATGATCAGTGTTCAATCAGGTAAAAGAATGGATTATTTAGTGACTTTACTGAACTGCAGACATCCTCGTGTTGCTTTACTGAGTCCTCCGTGTTTCCTAATACAGACAATACTTAACAACGCTGCCCAGGGGTCGTGCTGTTTACGTCAGACACCTGTCCTCTCCACACGTTTAAAGCGGTAACAGGTGAACCTCTGAAATGACGGACATGCCTGCAGTACCTGGTGGTGTTTGGACCTGGACTGGTGGAGTCAACGTGCGCGAGAACCCGCGACGTTCATGTAGCGAAGTGCGCAGACTGGAGCACGTGCGATTAGAGCTTCAAGGTCAGCGTTACGCACAAAAACAGTGCGCGTTTAGACCTTCCATATACAGCGTAATCCGCATTAGTCAAGAACACAGAGCGAGACATGAATCAGACTGGACCTGATCTCATGTTTAATGGTCAGACTGGGTACCTACCTGCTGACTGACACGCAGGAGGACGGCAATACACAAACATACCACCGTCCCGTCCCCGCCTTATCGGGCTCCGTTCACGTGTAAACACTCATCGGAGGGGTATTGTGTTTTCTAGTCCTTATCAGCAGCACAGTGGGGATCTCCTCGCTCTCACGTGAAAGCTTCAGATCTCTTTTAGAAACTTACAGCAGCGCCGAGATCCTCGCTCTGATTTCAAGGCGCACTTTGGCCCTCAGCCTCTCCAAAGTTCCTGCGGCACTCACAGCATCCCGGAGATCATCCTTCTGTTTCCACGTCTCGCCTCTGAGAGCGTGCTTTCTGCCAGGTCCTCCACGCGCAGTTTACACCCTTCAGTTCAGTTCAACTCGGTGTAGTCTCCTAAAGACACGCGCCGCGTACTGAAGCGGACAGTGCGCGCGCCTGAAGAGCAGACACCAGTAGTCTTTCAGTCTAAACGAGTATTTGAGAGGCGAACCGCGTTTGGAAAACTGGGTTACTGCAACGTCCACGGTCCCTGCTCCAGACGGTGGAGCGTTATTTAGTGAACAGCGCCGCCTGGCGGCCTACCCGAGGCACTGCCGTAACGAGGTAATTCCAGGTGAACTGAGGATCATGTTAGAGTCCATTAAAAAACACAGCCAGCTCATGCAGTATGTGGTGGGTGTAAATCTGTGTAATGGATGACATGCTGTTTATTACTCACCATGAAGACTAGACTGGATTAAATGTGACACTTCTTTCACGTTCTGGGAGTCATACAGGATATAATATAACGTAGTAATTTTGTTTGTTTGGGATTTAAATACAAAATTCCCTAAAATAAAAAGGTTGCGTATTGTATTCTGCTTAAATACAGTAAAAACAAGCGTTGTGAATGTACAGCACCAGTCAAAATTTGGACACAGCTTCTCATTCAATAGTTTATCTTTGTTTTTTTGTTATTTTCTACACTGTAAATGAATGTGGAAGACATTAAAACTATGAAGGAACACATATGGCGTTATATAGTAATCAAAAAAAGTGTTAAACAATCCAGAATATTTAGATTTTGTTTGATGTTCTCTCAGTCGTATTCATGAGGTCGTCACCTGGAACGGCTCTCAGTGAACAGCTGTGGCCTCGTCGAGGGTTAATCTGTAGAACCGCTCCCTTCTTACTGTGTTCGAGTCCGTATCTTGTGTTGTGCAGAGGTAGGGGCTGGTAGTGAACATCCCTATTCCACCAATGACTAATGAGAAGGTGTGTCCAAACTTTTGACTGGTACTGTGTAATTTGATGAGTGTCACACACTTAAAAAATTTGGGACAAGGGTAAAGTAAGAGTAAAATGTTGATAGAAAAAAAAAAACAAGTTGCACATTTCACTAGAAGCAGGTGAATGTACAAAAAAGAGCACCCACCAAAAGAGGTTTTGTTTACTTTCCCTGACACATTGAATGCACCTCTGTGTACAAATCCTATTTGCATTTAGCTTGAGAGTCTGTGATTTTTCTTGAAACTTTGCAGCGAAGAATGAAGCCGTCAAAATCAAACATTAGAATGCTTGTTTGTTTATTTGTTTGTTTATTCAGGGACAAAATGTGTTTGGATGAATTGTTCTAAACCACAATAGGCCATTGTTTATTGTACTATGTTTAGCCCAAAGGCTGCCATCATTTAATCTAAAATCAAGAGTAAAGCTAGTTTACCCCCTTCCAGTAAAAGCCTCTAATATTCTAGGAATGCTTTAGACTTGATTTTGGAATATCGCATGAGGTTTTTGATGATATTTATCCATGACAAATTTAGGGAGGTCAGGTACTCATTTTGGGTGATTAGTTCAGAATCACAAACAACACTTCTACACCACTCCGTTACTGCAGGGCACCACAGTCCAATTCCTTGGGGTTTTATATCCGTCTAGCCCATATTTGTTATGGAGCATTGTAACTTTAGGCTCATGTGCAGCTTCTCACCATAGTCCCATTGTGTTGCAGTGCTATTCTGTAGAGGTTATATAAGATGTGTGCAAAGGAATTCACTAATTATGAGGAGTCATCTATTACTAGGTCTAACTGCATGACTTTTAATTGCCCAGGTGACCTTATATTCCACTTACAGGTCAACAAGGTCATTATGACCAGGCCGGCACTTACAGTGATAACGGCAGTAACACAAGAACGACTTATGGTTGAACATCCATGCTCAGGTTATATGCAGTCTTATTTTAGATAATAAACAGTTAACATAGCACGATTTCTCACTTCAGCCAGATAATTAAGCCCATATTTAACCCTTTCCAATAGAAAAAGAGCTGAGGAACATTTCTAGTGAACAATCCTGCTATGGTTGTTTTTCTATACAACCCTCTGCATGTTCCTTCCCTCAGGCAACATACAATATATGTCCTAAAGGTGTTTGGACATAATATAATGGTCCACCCAATGCTGATGTGTTCAGTACTCTTGTGATGAGTTGGAGTGGCATTTGTGATCCAGTACTAATCACACGAAAGAGAACAGGCTGTTTCTGCAACAAAGATACACATTAATACCACAGACTTAAGAAGAAATGTCAGAGGAGAAAATATATAACCCTTTATTCCTTCATTCATTCATTAATTCACTCACTCACTCATTCATTCATCATGGGCCCGGAGCCTACCTTTAATCATCGGGAGCAGGGAGCCGGTCCATCACAGGACTTGGTTGCCCTTCAATTTAATTTAATTAAAAATAATGTGATGTATTTATAGAGGCATTAACCTCTATAGGTATATAGTTCTTATCATTGCACATAGTTTTGACTTTTCACATCAAAACAAAGAGTATGTGATATAAATATAAGTCTTACAATCTTCTGCTCTGCCCCCTCCAGGGTGTCCCCAATGATTCCAGGTAGGCTCTGGACCCACAGCGGCGCTGAACTGGATAAGGGTTACAGATAATGAATGAATGAATGAAAGAACCTTCTGCTCTATTTGTCCTGCATCTGAATATGAAATTCATTCAGCTCCAGATCAGCTGTATACTCCCTCGCTCTCTGCTTGCTCCTCTTGCTGTAACCAGTAGATGGCAGCCTGCCTTGTGTTATAAAACCTCGTAACATAATCAGTACAAAACAGTCCCATAAACGTGTCTCATGTGTCGTGTGCAAACGTAAAATGACGCATGCCACACCAAACAGTGATCTTATAGTGAAGTCAGAACTGAACATCCTCTGCTTTCATTCGACATTTACAAAGACTCCAGATTTCTTCACCACATCATGTGCATTTGTTACAGCAATGACGTAGGGGTTGTATTTGCTTAAACTACGTACCGTATGGTACCGTACATTGTGTGTTTTGTTGATTTTCTAAATGAAAGTCAACATATCCTCTAATGTCTTATGTTGTAATGCACAATTGTTTATGTAATAAACGCAAATGGTGTAAATAACTCTAATTATACTATACTCATAGTAGTATAAATGTATAACTAGAAATAAATAAGGTAAAAATGTACGTTTTTATTATTTCCGGTTCAACACCTTTCAGTGAACAAACAGACAACTGTCATTCACCAGAGGCGTCCAAACGTTTGGTTCTTTTTAAATCTTTTTTTACACATTGTGTCTGTAGTGTGCTGCTAATATCTGGACTGAAAAGACAAATGTAAACTCCTAAAAACAGGCTTCTTAAATGGTTCTATGAGGTTTATATGTAAAGATTAGCATAGTGAGCCTATTCTTAATAATGAAGGGAAGTGTGTTGTATATGATTCTAAGTAGCAGCTTCATTAAATATAATAATAGAATAAAAAAGTTCTACAGAACACCAAAAATGATTCTTCTATTGTAGCAATATCCAGCTTGTTGCAGTAAAATAGCCCTCTCTGTTCTGCTGCACACCATCCCAGTAAACATTTAGCCGTTGATTCAACGTTGAAATAACGTAATGACTGCCGTCTAATCAACGTTCTCTTAAGGTTGAAAATGAAAAAAACGTCCAAACACAGACATTGAAAAGACGACTATTAGACGTATGTTGGACGTCCATTGACGTTATTAATTGGTCCCGAAATAAATTACTTGTATAAAACGCGTTTTGGACGTCCACTGACGTTATCGATTGGTCACCACTTAACTAACTTATTAAGATGGATTTTGGACGTCCATTGACGTTTAAAACATGTCCTTGACTAACAGACTACTTTTAAACCTATTTTGAACGTCCAGGGACGTTCCTTGTTTACTGGGATATATTGCACTTACTCAATTAATCTGAAGAAACAGTTCACCATGGGGTTTTATACGGAACGCATGGGTCTAAAAAAGTGCATTTATAAAAGTACCCGGGAAAAAAACATTATAAAACTGTATAAATGCATTGTGGTATAGACACTGCCACTTACTGCCTACATGCAAATGCTCAGCAACCATGACTGGTGCAATAAAAGGCGCAACAAACACCGCGCACGTGTTCCTATGATCACAATTGATTCTGTGTCTTTAAGGATTTTTTTTTTCTTTTTTTTTTTTTTTTTTTTTTTTTTTTTAGAAAGGTCCAGCTCCCGTCCATTAGATTTAGTGGGGTGCCGGTCTCCGGGCTCAGCCAATGGCAGCGGCGGACGGGAGCGGTATAAAAAGGCCTGGCGCGTTTAAAAAGCATGCCACCTACCTGCCTGGTGCCCCCGGTGCATGGCGCAGCCCGCGCTCGCTGCAAAAAAGAGAAGCAAGAAACGGAAAAAAAAAGCAAGCGGACAAAGATATCCACTCCACTCCACAGTTTGAATCATGCATCTGGGGCAGGTATTGCTCGCTCTGGGCTTCGTGGCGGCTCTGGGCGCTGTAGTGGAGAGCGAGCTCTCTCCAGCGCAACAGCAGCCACAGCAGCAGCCGCCGGCCGAGGAGGAGAGCGAGACACACTGCTCCACCTGCGAGTTCAGGCAGCACAGCAAGATATTGCGCCTCCACGCCATCAAGACCCAAATCCTCAGCAAGCTGCGCCTCAAACAGGCGCCCAACATCAGCCGCGACGTGGTCAAGCAGCTACTGCCCAAAGCGCCACCTCTGCAACAACTGCTGGACCAGTACGACGTGCTCGGGGACGACAGCAAGGACGGCGTGATCGAGGACGACGACGACGATGACCACGCCACCACGGAGACAATCATGACCATGGCCGCAGAGCGTGAGTGCGCTTTGTTTTTTGAGTCCAAATGAGTCGTCGTGCCTTTGGCGCGCATTTGGAACCAGGAGGTGTTTCCATGCATTAAACCGCAGACCTAAAGCAACACAAAGACTATAGGGACGTTTAATAAGACTGGGTTTTATATGTAATGCCAGGTGAGTGGAAAGTCCGTGTACCGAAGCTCAACGCATGGTGGCCCTGCGGTGCGTAAAAGCGCACCGGCTCCCCTGATGACAGCTTCCCTTTGAATTGTGGGACCCACATGGAGAGCTTCAGTATAGTAATAGCTAATAATGGCTCAGTTGTGGTACCGAACAGAGTACAGCTCTGAATGCCCTGGAAGTGTGATTATAATAACACAGTAGTGTTGTTTCTGAAACAATCAAGCTGTCTGCAACTTGCCTAACCACTATCTTTTCTCTCTCTCTCTCTCTCTCTCTCATTTCTAGCTGATCCCATCGTTCAAGTAGACCGAAAACCCAAATGCTGTTTCTTCTCCTTCAGCTCCAAGATCCAGGCAAGTCGCATCGTGAGGGCGCAGCTGTGGGTACACCTGCGCGCAGCAGAGGAAGCCACCACAGTCTTCCTGCAGATCTCACGCCTGATGCCTGTCGCAGATGGAAGGAGACATATAAGAATAAGGTCGCTGAAGATCGACGTGAATGCGGGAGTCACGTCTTGGCAGAGCATCGACGTCAAGCAGGTGCTCACCGTGTGGCTGAGGCAGCCAGAGACGAACTGGGGGATCGAGATAAACGCCTACGACACAAAAGGAAATGACTTGGCTGTCACCTCAGCAGAGGTCGGCGAAGAGGGGCTGGTGAGTTTCTATGGCTTCCCTCTCAAGGTCATTTAAATCTAGAGTAAGTAAAAGCATGTATATGAACATAAAGCAGTGTGATATTTCATTTTTGTCATAAACCTTTGCACTACTTACTCTCATAAGTACATTTCTTATAACTACTATCCAAGTAGTTGCTGTACGATACAGTGGTTAATGGACAATGTGCTTTATGAACCGTACTAAGAATAATAACTGAGTAATGACGCTATGTGTTAAGCGCCACTGGAGCAAATCTAATTTGAATGTATGGGTCGATTTGTTGTTACACCCATCGATAGTTTGAATAGACTGCTTTAAGTTCAACAAAAAATACGGGATTAAAAGACTTATTTCTGAGGGGAACACAAGTCCTGTCTTTTATTTTCTATAAAAGATCAGTCAATCTCCTTCAAAAATCAAACCTTTGCTTTTTCAATGACAGCTACCCTTCATGGAAGTAAAAATTTCAGAGGGTCCTAAGCGTTCCAGGAGAGAGTCAGGTCTGGACTGTGACGAGAACTCATCAGAGTCCCGCTGTTGCCGGTACCCCCTCACGGTGGACTTTGAAGACTTTGGCTGGGACTGGATTATCGCTCCGAAGCGCTATAAGGCCAACTACTGCTCAGGGGAGTGTGACTACATGCACCTGCAGAAGTATCCACACACCCACCTGGTGAACAAGGCCAACCCTCGTGGCACCGCCGGCCCCTGCTGCACTCCCACCAAGATGTCCCCCATCAATATGTTATACTTCAATGGCAAAGAGCAGATCATCTATGGCAAGATCCCCTCCATGGTGGTGGACCGCTGTGGCTGTTCATGAGGCCTTCCCCGGGCAGGACTCCGTCTCAAAAGAACAAAACCCTTTCCCCTTGGACGTCCCACCACAACACCAGACCACCATTATCAGTGCTTTTGGCAAAAGAAAAGAACACTGTGCAATAGAACCAGAATAGCAGCAAGGATGCTCATCCGTTCACAGAGCTCCGCTTCACTTTCACTGACTTCTATCCATTCTTCTTTACCCTCAATCGTTACATGTCGGCAACAGGGGTCAGAGGTCACATGGATGTACTGGAGGAATGTCACGCCGGTTGGACTTGGGAACGGACATCGAGCTTCAATGAAGGCATTCTCTGACAAGCATTCACCTGTTTGATGTTAGGAGCTGTGTTTTATATGTTCTCTCTCTTTCTCTCTCAGAACAGTCACCGACGCAAACAAATAGTGTATTACACAAACATTCTCCACAATATCCATTTAGTTTTCTTCTTGCTACAACAGCTGTGTGACAATATCAGTGAGCTTGTTTAAGAAAATGTATCCAAGAGCAACAGAGAGGGACTCAAGGACTCTTAAAACAAGAAAAGGAAGCTTGAAATCTCGTCTGAAGAGTTAGGCAACCTGAAACAAGCCTTTGTGTACAACAGAGCAAACCACAGAACACACTGCACAATCTGATTTAATTGTTAATCGTGTAGCTCTTCTCATTACTCAACTGTTCGAGCTGCCCTATACACTTGAACTGTTATTGAAAATCAGTATTACTGGACAGGAGGACTTGAACCATTGGCACTTTTGAATGCAGTCTCTACGTTGAAATGTGTTAAAGACAGAGAACTATTGAAAATAAGTATGAATGTTAATACCGCGTCACTTAAGTCTCTGTCTTCAAACCATACAGTTTGCACTATGGCAGACCAATAGAAAGAATTGGTTGCTAAAAAATATTGTAAAAACTGATTTTGATATGTTTGCTAATTGCATTGTATACTTGCCATTGTTTCCATTAACAGTCGCCTTTTTTAACCTCTGTTAGTTCGTGTATAAGATGGCACATTAGCAAAAAATGTACAATATCAAATCTATGTATCTGTTAAAACAAATAAAGGTGCTTGCTTTATATGTTTAGCTGCATTATTTCTCGTAATCCCATGTAAATTCAAAGGTCAAGCATTTAAGCCATGCGGATTCTGATGTTCTGACTTGTTCAGGTTGTTATGTCAGCCCATGGCATGCTGGGAGATCACTGTCAATGTTCAGTAAAGGGTATCCTGCTTTTGTTTATATGTGAGGGGCTTGGGATTAAAGCTGCTTCACATCAGTCTTTGGCCTGGAAACAACAAAAATCTTGGTATACAAATTATGAGCAACCAACATTTTCACAGCTGAAGGGTTTTAGATTGAGCTCAGACTAAAGATAGATACTGCTACTTTCTTTTACTTGGATAATCTCAGTTTTATCTGGAAACATTCATTGTTTTTGTTTGTTTGTTTGTTTGTTTTTTAATCTTAGCTCCCATTAGAAACCAAGTGTTCCATCCTCATTATTGGAGTGAGAAGCGGTGTTATGTAAGACCAATTTAAAAAATTAAAAAAAAGCCCAGATCAGCACAACCAACAAATACCTTTACAGCACAGATTTGGAATAAGAACTAGCACATGAATGTTTTGACAGCATGGCTAATTGGAACGGGTCCTCACTTCCGGCCAGAAGAGGGCGAAATGAGAACTGCAGAGATACACTTCCTTTCCTGCTGTGAGCTGGAGAGCAGCCATGGCAACCAGGTGGGACATGCACAGAAATGAACAGCATTGTGGGAGATTAAAGATCCTGGAGCAATAACATTGCTTTCCCTATTCTGCTGACATTGAACACTGGGTATCAAAAACATGTTGGGATATCAACTCGTATTCTCCTGTGAAAATGTAGTACAAATGCATCAGTTTTAAGTACAAGCTCATGCAACATTGTATTGTTTGATGCCCCCAGTTGAGGTGGAGGTATTTCATAGTTTAGGGTCCCTAAGCTATAAGTATTGGGACACACCTCCTCATTACTGAAATCAGGTGCATCATTCAGTCTCATTGCCACGGGCGAATAAAATCAAGCACCTAGATATGCAGTCTCCCTTTACAAACATTTGTGACATCAGGTAGTGTCGCAGTCACACAGCTCCAGGGACCTGGAGGTTGTGGGTTAGATTCCCACTCCGGGTGACTGTCTGTGAGGAGTGTGGTGTGTTCTCCCTGTGTCCGCGTGGGTTTCCTCCGGGTGACTGATTGTGAGGAGTGTGGTGTGTTCTCCCTGTGTCCGCGTGGGTTTCCTCCGGGTGACTGTCTGTGAGGAGTGTGGTGTGTTCTCCCTGTGTCCGTGTGGGTTTCCTCCGGGTGACTGTGAGGTGTGTGGTGTGTTCTCTCTGTGTCTGTGTGGGTTTCCTCCGGGTGACTGTCTGTGAGGAGTGTGGTGTGTTCTCCCTGTGTCTGTGTGGGTCTCCTCCAGGTGACTGTCTGTGAGGAGTGTGGTGTGTTCTCCCTGTGTCCACGTGGGTTTCCTCCGGGTGACTGTCTGTGAGGAGTGTGGTGTGTTCTCCCTGTGTCCGCGTGGGTTTCCTCCGGGTGACTGTCTGTGAGGAGTGTGGTGTGTTCTCCCTGTGTCCGCATGGGTTTCCTCCGGGTGACTGTCTGTGAGGAGTGTGGTGTGTTCTCCTGGTGTCCGCGTGGGTTTCCTCCAGGTGCGCCGGTTTCCTCCCACAGTCCAAAAACACACGTTGGTAAGTGGATTGGCAACTTAAAAGTGTCCATAGTCCATGTGTGAGTGAATGTGTGTGTGTGTGTATTGCCCTGTGAAGGACTAGGCTCTGGACCCACCGCAACTCTGAACTGGATAAGGGTTACAGATAATGAATGAATGAATGAATGAATGAATGAATGAATGAATAAGTCATTCCTAGGAACTCACTGAATTTTAGCATGATACTATAATAGAGAAAAACAGTTTCTTCCTTACTAGATATTCCATGATCAACTGTAAATGACATTATTAAAAATTAGGAGGTTTTAGGAATGACAGAACAAACTGGCAGACCAAGTAAATTTACAGAGAGGGGTTGCAGAGTCCTACAGCAAAAGGCACTAATGCTGTGCAGACTCATAAACTGCAGTGTCCCAAACCTCCTCTGGCATTAACATTAGCACAAAAAATGTGCAACAGGAGCAGCTGCATGAAAGTGTACATTGGTTTAGCGAAATGACAGGAGAAAGTCACCTGCCTGACTGCATTGTGCCAAATGTAAAGTTTGGTGGTGACGGGGTAATGTTTGGGGATGTTGTTCAATGGTTGGCTTAGGCCACTTAGTTCAAGTGATACATACATTTTAATTCTTCACCAAACCAAGACATTTTGAAAAATCGTATTCTTGCAACTTTGTAGGAACAGTTTGGGAAGGCCCTTTTCTGATCCACCATGACTGTGCCCCAGTGCACAAAGCAAGTTCCATACAGGCATGGCTGGGTGAGTTTGGTGTCAAGGAACATAAGTGGTTCGCACAGGACCCTGACCTCAACCTCACCAAACAGATATTGCAAGCCAGGCCTCTCATCCAGTAGCTGACTTCAAAAATGGCATTGTGAATGAATGGGCACAATTTCCACACTTCAAAATCGCGTAGAAAGCCTTCCCTTTTAAACTGTTATAGCTGCAAATGAGTGAATTTATCAATTGGACTGGAATGTTATAAAGTTCCTGTAGATGTTATATACCTCGTTTTACAAGCTGCATTACCCAGTGTAACAGTGTTACAGAGGATGATATCACATCTAAAAGCTGAGGCAAGGTTTGTTTCTGTAACTTTCAGGAGGGTTAAACCCATGTCTGGGTACCCAAATCCTTCCACAGTTCCAAGTGCCCCAAAACACCTAATCCAGCTCAGCAGGTAACTGCCAAACTCAAACTCAACTCCAATTCATTGGATTAGGGTACAGCAGTGAGTACCCTGAACTGGATTTGAGAATCAATGTTATCATTGTGAGAAGCAAACACATCCCATCAGATTTATTCCATTCACTGCCATTCACAGTGAAACCACACTAGCCAGTTATCTTCACAAAATACAGAACAAGTCTGGTATACAATAAACTCTGCCGTTCAATCATAGATGCCTGAATGAGCATAACAGCCAATGAGAATTGTTCTTCTGTTTTCCTGTTGAAAACCTGGCCAATGGACCTTTAGTCTTAACGTTCTTTGTCATTTACAACTTGTGGATTAAGCCTGAACACCAGGGATAGCTCACAAACCAAGAGCAACTTCTGGAGGGATAGTCCTATGTACTAATTCACAAAATATATGCAAGAGTACTGAAAGCTTGTTTCAGGGATCATTATGACGACACTAGACATGCCCAGACAGTCACCTAGAGGAAACCCACGCAGACACAGGGAGAACACACCAAACTCCTCACAGACAGTCACCTGGAGGAAACCCACGCAGACACAGGGAGAACACACCACACTCCTCACAGACAGTCACCCGGAGGAAACCCACGCAGACACAGGGAGAACACACCACACTCCTCACAGACAGTCACGCGGAGGAAACCCACGCTGACACAGGGAGAACACACCACACTCCTCACAGACAGTCACCCGGAGGAAACCCACGCAGACACAGGGAGAACACACCACACTCCTCACAGACAGTCACCCGGAGGAAACCCACGCAGACACAGGGAGAACACACCACACTCCTCACAGACAGTCACCCGGAGGAAACCCACGCAGACACAGGGAGAACACACCACACTCCTCACAGACAGTCACGCGGAGGAAACCCACGCAGACACAGGGAGAACACACCAAACTCCTCACAGACAGTCACCCGGAGGAAACCCACGCAGACACAGGGAGAACACACCACACTCCTCACAGACAGTCACGCGGAGGAAACCCACGCTGACACAGGGAGAACACACCACACTCCTCACAGACAGTCACCCGGAGGAAACCCACGCAGACACAGGGAGAACACACCACACTCCTCACAGACAGTCACCCGGAGGAAACCCACGCAGACACAGGGAGAACACACCACACTCCTCACAGACAGTCACCCGGAGGAAACCCACGCAGACACAGGGAGAACACACCACACTCCTCACAGACAGTCACCCGGAGCAGGACTCGAACCCACAACCTCCAGGTCCCTGGAGCTGTGTGACTGCGACACTAACCTGCTGCACCACCGTGCCGCCACCTGCTAAAACATCCCAATGTTTAAACCAATCAGTTCATTCCTAATTTTAGTTGATGTGTTAGTGCTCAGAAATCAGCACAGTGTGCTGGAACCTGGCCCTCAAGGACTGGAACAGGACATCCGTGCATTACACAAAGGGACATCTCAAAATTATGCATTTAACTTAATCCTCCTCTTGTGGGCCCATAGAATGAATCATGTCCAGCATCAACATGATTGATTTGTTTTCTTGTACGTTTGACTTTCCTCACTCACTTTTGTGCCAGTTAAAGACGAGCGGGGCGCGATAAACAGGAACAGCAGCGACGCGTTGAGCGCTGTTACATCTGTCGCATGGAAAGAGGCATTTGCATCTTGCTAGCGCCTACCACTGCCAGCACATTCCAAGGCTGACAGGTGAGGAAGTGAGTGTGAGAAAATGGGAAGCTCCTCCGGAGCACAGCACGGTCCATGGGGATATACACAAAGCTCATCTCAGCCTGCAGGATTCCCCAAATCCGTGCTGTCTGCAGGGGACCTGGGTTAGAGGATTAGGGAAAACACCATGAAAAAGAGGCAGAAGGACAGATGCCAGTTGCTCCCAGACATCTGCAGCCTCAAGCTAACACTCACATGCACTGAGAGAGACTGTAGACACCTGGAGAAGCATTTGTTTGCTCTAATGAGTTAAAGGTATGGCTCATTCATAAAGAGTAAGGGAGTAAAAGGATCCTCTTTGCACTGAGGGGCATCTTACCTGACAAGTGTGCAATTAAGTAAAGTACACACACATTTTAACTTAAAAGAAAGAAGAAAAAGAATGTATTGGATGTGTTTGAGATTTTGAACCATATTCCACACGGCAAATAGATTTTGTTTTAGATGAATTCAGAGCGAAGGCAGGTGCTCTGCATTCTCTTTCGCCATGCCACTTAATCACAGACATAACATACCTTTTGCAATGTAGTAATCACCTCCCTAACTAAAGAATATGTGATTTAAGAGCCAGGTGTACTCCTGTAGTAGTAAGTCCACTCCGATCCAAAGTAAGCAATGAAAAGCAATAAAAAGCCATGAGCCCCAGGCCACAGGACGCAGATGTGTACCTGCTGATGGCTGGCTGTCAGTACTCTTGATGGATTTATCCAGTGCATCCACACCGGGTTCTGCCTTAAGCACCACTTGCTTTTTCACTTAGTTGAGAAATCGGTGCAACCCCCTCCCCTTCCAAAACAGTATTGACCCTTGTGGAACCACCACTTGATGAATTACATCGTAAAGCTTCCGGATGTTTGTGGCCAGGGACAGCTAGGTGTCCTGGTTTAGTGATATGTAACTCGAGACTGCATTAGGGTTTGGAATGACTCATTTCAAACCATTTTTTTTGTCCATAAGCTTAAGTTCATTTACAAGGCTTGTTAATGACTGAAGTGGAAAAGGTCCACAGCAATAAACCACAAGCGTCCCACTGGGCCAATGACTGACAGTGATGGAGGATAGATGCTCCTCGGAGGAGATGGAGAGATGCCTGGATCATTTGGAAAAAGGAAAACCTGTCCCCACCTGTGTCATCACTATGCCTGTCAGACAGCTGGATATGCAGGAATGTAAAGTGTCTTGTCATATGGAGAAACAGTCGTTGTTGCATTATGGGAAATTAAAATGAAGAATCAAGGCATTTATATTGTTGTGGGGGTTTATGCATTTAAGGGCTGTAACCATTAAGATGATGAATAATTTGTTTTTAAATTTGGATGTGTGTCGTTTTAGGATTCACTGCATGTTGTTGTGGAATTATAAGAGAAGATAAGGTAAGGTAAGATAAACCAAGGCTAGATAAGATAATCCTTTAATAGTCCTAGAGCAGGGAAATGTACAGTGTTGCAGCAGCAGAGGGACAGCAAGGCACTCAGCAATATACATAGGTAACAAATTATGAATGACGTGGATCAGACCTTGATGGATGCTATCAGAGCTCAGCTTGTCCTGTCTTGCACAAGCTCATCTGACTTCGAAACGTCGAGTTTCCTTGTCCAAAACAGGTAAAACCAATTCTGATGCCTTACATATGAGTGAAACCCAAAGATGGTCACTGACGTTTAAGTAAACTGGACACCAGTTGAATCAAGACATAGATCCTTGGAGAGTCAGTTACTGAGCAGAATAAGTTTACACTGATACCAAACAGGGCCCGTTGGGCCTATCATATTTGCTGGTCAGAGGTCCAGCTGACACAGCTGAACAAGGCTAGCGCACTATCAGTGTTCCTCAGACCACACGTCTGCTTAATATCTTTTACGCAGTATACTGACTTTTAATTTAAAATATTGAATTACGATATTTAATTCAAACAAAACATTGCACTTGATCTACACAGACCTTACCCTTTATTTATCTTACAAGGACAAATGAATGGCAAATTCACTCTTATAGCATATGAACCTAATGCTGACTCAGACTCAATTGAAAGCATGTGAAACACAGTCAATTTACATACACAGAGCACTGCCAAGTCCCTCAGGCCTCACGCAGAGAGCATTATGGTGAATGAGATAAAATAGGCCTTCCATGGGAGCAGCTGTTGAAGTAGGCACACGAAGGAGGCCAGTTTACCTTATGTCAATGCATATAACAGTACAATTCAATCTTATTTGTACAATGCATTTTACAAACGCCAGCTTTACAACCCGTTAACACAGAAGCAAAACTATAAGTCAGACATCCCACCGTGCAAAAACACATTTAAGGGAGGTAGGTTAAAGACCCCGACTCTCCCCCAACACCCCACCTCTGGACCTGAGAAACAACCATTTTTTTACATACTCAAATAATTTACACACATGCACGTACATATTCTTTTGTGACTGTTCTCGATGCTACTGGCTTTTCCATTTCTTTTGCAAATATTAACTTTACGTTGGTGTGATTTAAGCGTTTTGCCGGATGTCTCAACCTCAACCTAGATTTTACAATACATTTGATTATTCATTCATTATCTGTAACCCTTATCAGTTCAGGGTCGCGGTGGGTTCAGAGCCTACCTGGAATCATTAGGGGGCAAGGTGGGAATACACCCTGGAGGGGGCACCAATCCTTCACAGGGCAACACACATTCACACATTCACTCACACACTCACACCTACGGACACTTTTGAGTCGTCAATCCACCTACCAACATGTGTTTTTGGACCGCGGGAGGACACCAGAGCACCCGGAGGAAACCCACGCAGACACAAGGAGAACACACCACACTCCTCACAGACAGTCACCCACAGGACACCCACGCAGACACAGGGAGAACACACCACACTCCTCACAGACAGTCACCCGGAGGAAACCCACGCTGACACAGGGAGAACACATCACACTCCTCACAGTCAGTCACCCAGAGGAAACCCACGCAGACACAGGGAGAACACACCACACTCCTCACAGACAGTCACCCGAAGGAAACCCACACAGACACAGGGAGAACACACCACACTCCTCACAGATAGTCACCCAGAGGAAACCCACGCAGACACAGGGAGAACACACCACACTCCTCACAGACAGTCACCCAGAGGAAACCCACGCAGACACAGGGAGAACACACCGCACTCCTCACAGACATTCACCCGCAGGAAACCCACGCAGACACAGGGAGAACACACCACACTCCTCACAGACAGTCAACCGCAGGAAACCCACGCAGACACAGGGAGAACACACCACACTCCTCATAGACAGTCACCAGGAGGAAACCCACGCAGACACAGGGAGAACACACCATACTCCTCACAGACAGTCACCCGGAGGAAACCCACGCAGACACAGGGAGAACACACCACACTTCTCACAGACAGTCACCAGGAGGAAACCCACGCAGACACAGGGAGAACATAACAAACTCCTCACAGACAGTCACCCGGAGGAAACCCACGCAGACACAGAGAGAACACACCAAACTCCTCACAGAGAGTCACCCGGAGGAAACCCACGCAGACACAGAGAGAACACACCAAACTCCTCACAGAGAGTCACCCGGAGGAAACCCACGCAGACACAGAGAGAACACACCAAACTCCTCACAGACAGTCACCCGGAGCAGGACCCGAACCCACAACCTCCAGGTCCCTGGAGCTGTTTGACTGCGACACTTCCTGCTGCCCCACATTTGACTATATGTTTGTCTTATGTAATAGAACAAATTTGGAGCCAATATGCAGAAAATGTGACATTAAAATCTGTACTTTCAATTTTTTTCAATGGAGTGGATAGTGTAGCCCTTTAACACCTACCTAGCAAGTTTATCTACTGATAATATTAATGTTAATAAACAAGTGAATCCTATTAAAGTCACCTCAGCTTGCCTCTTACAGTCATTTAACCCACAATGGACATTAGAGAAGTCACTGCTGCAAACAGCGCAGCAAGCAACACTATCGTTATATTATCTCCTATTAACCAGGTGAACACTTTAGTGTAGTATGGGGTGATATGTGTTTTATATTTTTAACACTCTTCCATGGTGCTGCAAGACACTAAAATAAACTAATGGACAGTGAAAAAAGCGTATAAAACCCAGCAGACAGGCCAACCTCATAGGACTAATAGGAACATAGGTTTAATATACTGTGTGTGTGTGTGTGTGTGTGTGTGTGTGTAACGTTCTCTCATACATGCAATCTCTCTCTCCCAGTTGCTTGCTCTAAAATAAAAAGTTGATTTATTGGATAATGTATATAATACACAGGCGTCAGGGAGTCCCTATTAAAATGCGGGAGACTTCTGGAACTAATTGGATAAGTGGGATATCTGTTATACGTTAGGGTTAAATAGAGCTAACCATATTTCTTTAATACTGCTGTGTTTGTGTGTGTGAAGTTATGAAATCCTTTTCACAGAATTCATCAGATACAGAATTACAGACACAGTTTTGTCACTGAAGCGGTTACTGTAATGGCTGCAATGTCAATGCATATGGCAGCTAAAGATTAATTAACATAACACTCAGCCTAACCTCTTTAGTTTAATTGCATCATTATACCTTACTCGTAAAGGACACCAGTGTAAAGAAATACAGTAGCTCGTGACCTCTGTCCCATAAGGTAGAAGCAGTGAGCTGGGAATCTGGCAGCTTCCTTGACTACACCACGCACGCCACTGTGTGCCAGATCCTCCCACAGAACTTCCCCTTCACCTCGGCCAGACACCAAGGCCTTTATTAATGAAGGCCATCTGACGGACAGTTGCATATCATGCCTGAATGTACAACATGTTTCAGAGATTTGCACTTTGACCACGGTGTTAACTTTAGCAAAGCTGTGACATAGTGCTTAGTGAAAAGGATATAATCTGAGATTTCAGTTAATAAGTCATTACATGTGTGCTGCACGTGTAGAACATGTTCAAAAGGGAGTACACACCAATCTGGTTCTAGTCGTCTGCTTACTTGGTGAAGTATGAATCTGGATTTAAGATGTAATATGTAATCTAAACGTTCTTCTGTTTTTCACAGCTTGTACGTGGATACACAATAGTAAATCCTAACTAATTTATACTTATCATAATCCTCTTCAAATGAGTTTTCATATTGCAAACCTGCCCACATGCTCCCACTGCTCAGGACCAAGTTCAGTTTGATTATCCGAAGGAAATGCAACTCAATCGTTCATCCTATGATAATATTATAGTTAGCACAGTGAAAGGTCAAACCGCAGCATATGTCTAAGCTTTCACAGCCCCACGCTGGAGCTCCAGTGCTCACTCTCACATAGCTGCAGGGTGCAAATTCTATAAAGAGGCAGAGGGAGGGAGTGAGAAAAGCAGGGCTGTGAGGTTTGTGGCACACAGGGACCTCATTTCTCTTTGACCCTTGTTTGAGATTTCAATTAAACCGAAGGCTATGCATGCACGGCACCCTGAGAACAGCCAGGACAGCAGAATGGCACTATAAGTGCTGCATTTGGCACCAAGGGAATATCAGGGTGATTAGCTGGGATTAGCTGATGACCATCCTCTGAGATGTGATCACACAGTTAAAAAGGTCACACCAAATACATTTTACCAGATGGCACCCCGATTTTCAGACTTTTTAAATTAGAATAAGTTGTAATCTAATGTAAGCAAATCATACACAGTATGGTCACCTTGTAATAGTGTGTACTGATTAAAACTGTTTAAATACACAGTAACTGTGCTTGTTTAACAAAATGGTATATGCCATATTAATCCATTCTATGTTATTTCATATCACAATAGGGCCAAGGATGAAACCCTGAGGCACACCAAATTATGTTTTTGGGTCTTTTTTCTCTTCAATATTCTATTACACAGTTTATCAGCGATATCTCAGTAAGCATTTAGGAATTGTAAACGTAACCATGACAGCATCTCTGATCAACGTCATTTAGTTCAATATGGCAGGATGCTGGCTACACTGTCTTTGTGCTCGCAGGTTTTATTGCAAATTAACCAACAAGCAGTTACGTTTATTTTTTTTATGAATTATTAATCTGGATTTCAGTACTTATTTTTAAATTTGGCTGCTCAGTAACTGCAACACATTTCTTTATCCCTGACATGATATTTTTATGTTTGCTTCAAGTCATCACTCCTATCTTCACCAAAGTTCTGCATCACAGCCCAAGTATACATGACGTAAGTGTCCCCAGAGAAAAAAAATGCCAGATCTCACACCTGATCCAGCAAACCCCATTAATGACTTCATCCCATACCACACCACTTGGCACGTGTATCTACATGAGTCATACTCTCAGTTACTGATGACCCCTGGGCATTGTTATTTAATCCTTTTTTTTTTTTTGGAACGTACTCTGTCAAACACTTACTAAGCTGCACTTGATTTGGAACTGCTTTATATGATCTGAAGAAACATGTATGTGCAAAAAATTAAAAAACTAACAAAAAAAAAAAAACACACTCATAACAAGAAGATGGCAGTTTGTAGGTGTTTAGATGATGTGCCAGGAAGAAGTTGCCAAAGTAGAAATAGCAGACCCAAAGTTTATAGAGTACTTTGTGAAATGTTGCAGTGCTACTTAAAGGAAATCTAACATTCTCACCATGAAGACTTGAAGCTGATGTCAACACCTACTCAACACTCACTGACATTTCCTCTTCAAAGAGTTGATTGGTCCTTCCAAGCACAGGGCAGTAAACCTTTAGAGAGGAAAACACTCATTTTTAATTGTGGCCTGTATTCAGAATGCACTTTTGAAAGTGTCAAAAAGGCTAAACTCTGGACCCAGGTTGGGCTGGATGGACCAGAGGCTTGTTTCAAAGGCAAAGGTCAAACATGCTTTCACTGCAGGGGTTTTTAACACAGGACACATGTTTCAGGGGTTCCAGAGTTTAGAAAGTAATTGGTTTACGGCAGTTAAGTTGCAAATTATGGTCGCAAGAAAACATTCATCAAAGTAATCCAGGTGACCTCAAACATCGCATTAGAGAGTGAACTTCGCTCCTTAATAAAATCTGTCCATTATGGACTAAGTTTGCTTCTTCCATAAACCAGCCGCTTGGCGCCACAACTGGTGTGAACACAGCAATTATGTGCTAAGTGTGAATCGGTTTGCAACCAGCAGAGAAACACTGTGGGTGCTAAAGAATGCATACAGCAGGTGTAGTAGGAAATGTGGGAGTAAACACTAGGCAGATCAAGATTAATCAAGACTTCAGATTTAATATTACAAAGCAATGCTAACACTGTAAAAGTGTGCAAAAAATTGACAAATTATGACAAGTTAAATAGTAGCAAGGCGGCACGGTGGCGCAGCAGGTAGTGTCGCAGTAAACACAGCTCCAGGGGCCTGGAGGTTGTGGGTTCGATTCCCGCTCCGGGTGACTGTCTGTGAGGAGTTGGTGTGTTCTCCCTGTGTTCGCGTGGGTTTCCTCCGGGTGCTCCGGTTTCCTCCCACAGTCCAAAAACACACGTTGCAGGTGGATTGGCGACTCAAAAGTGTCCGTAGGTGTGAGTGTGTGAGTGAATGTGTGTGTGTCTGTGTTGCCCTGTGAAGGACTGGCGTCCCCTCCAGGGTGTATTCCCGCCTTGCGCCCGATGATTCCAGGTAGGCTCTGGACCCCCCGCGACCCTAAAATTGGATAAGCGGTTACAGATGGATGGATGGATAAATAGTAGCATGGGAATTCAAATCTTAATGTTTGTAAAGAGATCTCTTATATTGATGAATAAATGCAATTTACTTAACTGAAATTTAACATGTCTTTATTTATTTGTTTGTTTATTTATTTCAAAACAATTAGTCCAGCATTATACATTTAATCCTTTCATTTTAAAGAAACCAATTAAGCAAGTCTAATTTTAAAATTCGAGATTACTTACCTGTTCGGTACAACCTGAGGTATGTGTATTATGAAAGCATGCAATATTCATTCATTCATTATCTGTAAGCGCTTATCCAGTTCAGGGTTGCGGTGGGTCCAGAGCCTACCTGGAATCATTGTCCTTCACAGGGCAACACACACACACACTCACACAGTCACACCTACGGACACTTTTGAGACGCCAATCCACCTACCAACCAGAGGCGATTGCTCTAAGACTGCAAGGGAAGCTCAGCTTCCCCTAAAATGACAAAAAATAATTGATCAAATATATACTGTTGTGTGTACATATCATTGAACAAATATGCACTACAACGCGCTCAACTTTTGTTCAGATTCAGCTTCTTATCACTGGTAAAGACGCGGCTTTCCTCTCAATCATTCCAACAGCTTCACAGTGCTTTAAACAGTGAGGACGCTGAATGTCCACAGAGTTCAATAGCGAAGCAGCGAAGTGCAGCGAAACAAGACGATTCATTGGATAAATGCTTTGTCCCGCCCATCGGATGCTCAGCGTCTCTGGGGGTCTATGGGGCAGTGGGCTGGCCTCGGCTGGCCCGGACGCTCAGCTTCTGCATGATGATTGGAGGATCTGTCTGAGGCTGAATCCCTTTTTGATTGACAGCGAAATGAGCGAATCAGCGATCCTTTGGTGTAAAGATCCGTGGGAGCATTACATTTTCATTCTGTTCTGAGTTGAACCAGACTTTCTTAATCCTCTTAGCGGTATTTTCTTTGTTAAAAACGACTAGCGACAAATCGAGCTTCTATTTCTGGTGGGTTTTTAGTAGCTGCTTGTGTTTGGAGACTGACTTCTATCACTCTTTCTGATTCTATCACAGTTTCTGTCCAGCGGGTGCTGCTGAGCCCCTCCACCGTCAAAAAGCACTCACAGGCGGACACACTTCACATGGGCCAAGGCCGTTTAAGCAGCCTAGCTCTGCTGGCCATTGAGAGGACACTAGTCAAGTCCCTGGAAAAGACGCCTTGTTGGTACGACAGGGTCACAGATCATTTTCTTAAAAAGGAACGGAGGGTAGAATTTACGTATAAATAAACCGACACATTTTATGATGTAGGCCGAAATTGAGCTTCCCCTCCTTGAAAGACCAGCATCCGCCACTGCTACCAACGTGTGTTTTTGGAGCGTGGGAGGTAATCGGAGCACCCGGAGAAAACCCACGCGGACACCGGGAGAACACACCAAACTCCTCACCGACAGCCACCCAGAGGAAACCCACACAGACACGTGTCTGCGTGGGTTTCCTCCCACAGTCCAAAAACACACGTTAGTTGGTGGATTGGCGACTCAAAAGTGACCGTAGGTGTGAGTGTGTGAATGTGTGAGTGTGTGTGTTGCCCTGTGAAGGACTGCCGCCCAGTGATTCCAGGTAGGCTCTGGACCCACCGCGACCCCGGACTGGATAAACGGTTACAGATAATGAATGAATGAATATTCCAAGCTAATTGGCCAAACCATGTTTTGTATTTACTTATAAGCTATACTTTCTCTTCACAAACCATAATAAAAAAAAGCCCAATGAAGTTATGAGGAAAATGACTGAGGATGCCCTCTTTAAGAAATTTTCCAACATTTTAACTATTATAAACTACTAACATTATAACTTCTCTAATAGAAATATAATTATAGATATTAAATATATCTGAATATGTGCAAAATTTAAACCTATTAAGCAGAAAAGAGATAATGTAACCCTCCTGAAATTTACAAATATATTGTGTTTTTTAATGTTTATATGTTTTTTTGTACTCATTCATTCATTAATTTATTGTCTGTAACCCTTATCCAGTTCAGGGGTGTGGTATGCTTTAACTCATACAATTAAAAATACAAGTAAAAATGATTAATAATATATTTGCTACTGAATTATTACATTTCTGAAAGTCAGCTTTGCATTCAACCTTAACTGTTGCAGCAATGAAAGCAACATAAATAAATGTAGCTACAGAACTCCTCAGTAACATCTACAATGAAGTTCATGTGGAGTTGATTATGAGCTGGAAAACCACAAACCATACGCCTGCAGGGCGCCAAAGGTTCGAAGCACTCT
Organism: Hoplias malabaricus; assembly: GCF_029633855.1. Classification (NCBI taxonomy): domain Eukaryota; kingdom Metazoa; phylum Chordata; class Actinopteri; order Characiformes; family Erythrinidae; genus Hoplias; species Hoplias malabaricus. The sequence goes on from NC_089811.1 coordinate 6,427,369, forward strand.
GCATCTGAGCTTTATTTTCAGCTGGTAATTGGAGGTCCCTCACTGTGACTGCACACCTCTCTGCGAACTCAATGCGGTTTTATGGATCCCCAAGTGCCAGCTTTGGTGATGCACGTTGAAGGTGTTGATTTTGGGGCTAGTGCAGATTTACAGCCATCCTGCAGCAAATTTGGTGGTTCACTGGCATCTACCAAGGGGTCATTGATTTGTGCTTGTTTTCTTTTCTAATCAGTCATCAACATAGCAAACCTTTTAAGGCTGGATGCTTAACATCAGCAAAACGACTGCTGCAGGTAACGTGTAGTTAACCAGCATAAATAAAAAGAAAATAAGCATTACAGACAAACCCCCTGACACCATGGAAACCATGGTGATTCTCATGTTTCCCAAGTCACTTCTGTAACAGTACATGGCTAAAAAAAAAAATTTTTTTTCTTCACTTTTTTCCTGCTGTAGGTTAATGTTGTTACTTTATATTATATTTTACCCAATATTCAGTCATTCATTCATTATCTGGTGGGTCCAGAACCTACCTGGAATCATTGGGCGCAAGGCAGGAATACACCCTGGAGGGGGCGCCAACACAGACATACACACATTCACTCACACACTCACACCTACGGACACTTTTGAGTCACCAATCCACCTACCAACGTGTGTTTTTGGATTGTGGTAAGAAACCCGAGCACCCGGAGGAAACCCACACAGACACAGGGAGAACACACCACACTCCTCACAGACAGTCACCCGGAGGAAACCCACGCAGACACAGGGAGAACACACCAAACTCCTCACAGACAGTCACCCAGAGGAAACCCACGCAGACACAGGGAGAACACACCACACTCCTCACAGACAGTCACCCGGAGGAAACCCACGCAGACACAGGGAGAACACACCAAACTCCTCACAGACAGTCACCGGGAGAAAACCCACGCTGACACAGGGAGAACACACCACACTCCTCACATAGTCACCCAGAGGAAACCCACGCAGAGAGAGGGAGAACACACCACACTCCTCACAGACAGTCACCCGGAGCAGGAATCGAACCCACAGCCTCCAGGTCCCTGGAGCTCTGTGACTGCAACACTACCTGCTTCACCACCGTGTTTAACCCAATATTAACTAGCATAAAAAGTATTGTAAATACACTGAACAATTACTGGATTAGGAACATCTACCTTGTAACAGCACACACTGTCCATTTTATCAGTTCCACTGACCCTACAGTAGCATTTTGTATTTCTGCAGTTACAGATTGTAGTCCACGTATTTCTCTGCAAACTTTTTTTTAATCCCCATTGCACCCTGCTGTTCAACGGTCAGTGCCCCCACAGGATCATCAGAGAGCAGAGATGAAATGGATGGGGGATCATTCTCAGCGCTGCACTGACATGGAGGTGGCATGTTAGTGTGTGTTGCACTGATAGGATTGGAACAGACAAAGCAGTGCTGCTTGAGTTTTCAAAAACTGTGCCCACTCACTGTCCACTCTGTTATACCACAGTTTGTGACGGTCATCCTCTAGTCCTTTATCAGTGGACACAGGATGCTATCAGCTTGATATTTTTGGTTGATGGGCCATTCTGGCAGTGACACAGTGGGCTGTATTCCCGCCTTGCGCCTGATGATTCCAGGTAGGCTCTGGACCCCCCGCGACCCTTAATTGGATAAGCGGTTACAGATAATGAATGAATGAACAGTGGGCTTTAAAGAACTCCAACAACGTTGCTGTGTCTGAGCCACTCATTCCAGCGCAAGACCCACTAACATATCATCAGCATCTGTATCACTGCAACACTGAGAATGATCCACAACCCAGATTACACCTGCTCTGTGGTGGTCTTGACCACTGAAGGACAAGGTGAAATGTTGATGAGAACGTATGCAGAGAAACAGGTGGACATCAATCTGTAGTCTGAACTACAAAGTGCTCCTGAATGGTTAGTGGAGCTGATAAAATGGACAGAGTGTTAATACAAAGTACGTGTTCCGAATCTAGTGATAATTCAGTGTAAATGTAGTTGTGATAATTATCGAGAATAATATTAATTTAAAAAATGTAAGGGCACGGTGGTGCAGCAGGGACCTGGAGGTTGTGGGTTCGATTCCCGCTCTGGGTGACTGTCTGTGAGGAGTGTAGTGTGTTCTCCCTGTGTCTGCGTGGGTTTCCTCCGGGTGACTGTCTGTGAGGAGTTTGGTGTGTTCTCCCAGTGTCAGTGTGGGTTTCCTCCAGGTACTCCCGTTTTTTCCCCACAGTCCAAAAACACACGTTGGTAGGTGGATTGGCGACTCAAAAGTGTCCGTCGGTGTGAGTGTGTGAGTGAATGTATGTGTGTGTGTTGCCATGTGAATGACCCTGACCCTGAACTGGATAAGTGCTTACAGACAATGAATGAATGAATAAAAATGTAAGTAACAGAATTCATATCTGGAAAATATTCCTGTAAATAGTTTGAAACAAGGATTGCATTTATTTACATTCATCTCACAAATCAAAAAACAAATGTTTTAGAGCATTAACCTGCCCAATTACATAGCGAAAACTGTAGTCTAGTGGAGGAGAAATTAGTCTGCTGGCTTTTTTAATGCTACAGCATCCAATGACAGGTGGGTGATCAGTTTAAATGTGTGGCACCCACTTGGGTTAGCAGCATTACAGTACCTTGTATAAAGAAATGTTTAGTAAAACATTGTTCCAAAAACTGGAACAGCGAAGGCCACACTATCAGCAAATTTAGGAACCCAGCCACATTTTAATGGCCATAGTTTTATATCCAGGTTTCAGAGCGTCACGGTGGCACGAGTAAGCGTCGCTGTTACACAGCTACAGGGACCTGGGGTTGTGGGTTAGAGTCCCCCAGTGGTAGGTGGATTGGCTACTCAAAAGTATCCGTAGGTGTGAGTGTGTGAGTAAATATGGGAGTGTGTTTCTCGCCTTGCAGTCATTGCGGGTAGGCTCCGGACTCATCACAACCCTGAACTGTTTAAGCAGTTACAGACAATGAATGAATGAATGTTCAGGTTTCCACATACTTTTAGCTCTATTAGCTTTGGCATAATGAGGCATGATACTAAATTAAAGACCTTGATATCACATCCAACTCAGCTATAAGAAGTGAGTAAAGGTTTGTTTCCCTGTACTGTACTTGGGCAACATTCTGCATTGGGAGCAATTAAGGTCATCATTTCATGAAGTCAGGAATCCCTCATGCACTTCAGCACCGATTCCTTTTGCTGAGTTTCCTAGCAGAGATGGAAGAGCCTAAGGCATTATGGGAGATAAGCATGCTTGCACTGTATATCTGGCATGTGTTCAAACAATCACAGCTCTCAGCGGGTGCAGACTCACACTGAATCTGGTTTCGACCAACAAACCGCTGAGCTCACTATTGCGTGTAAAAAAGTAAAATATAACTGTTGAGTGTAAAAGTGCAATTTGGGACGGAAGTGGCCCTCTAATGCTGTGAGCCAAGATAACCTGCTGATGTCATTTCACATAATAAAACATTGTTTATTAGTGTAAGCCCAGGAAGGAAACATTATTAGGTGTTCTATCACTTATCATACAAACCAGGGAGCTTGCGATATTTCGCTGAATATGTAACAGACCATAATTCTCACACAGTGCCGTATCCACACTTGAGTTTTCTTTTATCTCAGGTGTTCATGAATACATGTTTTACATTGGGCAAAAGACATTCGCTCTTTATGAGAAAAAACAAATTTTTTCTCACGTAGAAACCAAAAGGATTGTTCCCTTGTTCAAATACATGACTTTAATACAGATATATCCAGCTGACATTTTAATGTTGGGTTTAAATCTACATTACTAATAACCTGCAATAAAAAATAACGCACTGGGAAGATATCATTACAAAGTACTCAGAAGTGGAACAAGTCCATAGACGTGTTCAATTCTAAATATTCAGCTTATGTCAGACATGACTTTGAGAGCTTCCTGCTCAGTTTCAGGAACATCAACCAGGCAATGGAAAAATGGGCGCCCGTGAAGACAGACATCTTGCTTCTCTTCGAGCTCCTGTTTCATTCGAGACAGTGTGTTTGTGATGTCTTCATGAGATAAGTTTAAGGGCAACTGCCTGGCCAGTCTCACAGCTTCCCCCTTAGAGGAGAGAGAGAAAGGGAGAGAGATCATAAGTGTCAAGGCAGTCCCCTGATCTGCAACAGACTAAATCTCTGTAAAACTGATTTTCCTCATAAAAATCTACACTTTTTTCCCCCCCATTCTCCAAATGCCATCATTCAGCCAAGATATGTTTGGTGTTCAAAGTTTCTGTATGTCACTGCCTCTGTTTCCAAGAGGCTAACGCAGCTTAGAAGTAAACTATGTAGAAGTCAAGCAGCTGTCATGTCCATTTTTAAAGAAACACTGCGTAACTCAAAACACCAAAAGCAGGTTTTTTTAAGTTTACTTAATTGGTGTGGTTTAAGGATAGCATCATATTGTGATGTGAATTTACAATATAAGCTCCAATGATTGGTAACTACATTAGCATACCTTAGACATGTAGCTGATTTGCTTAATTTGGAGAAAAATGTGTAAAATTATCCCTTTAATTATTTATTTACATTTTGCAAAGCACCATAAAAAACACGGTGGGAGGTTGAAATATTTCAAGGAACCAGTCGAAATACTTCAGTACTTAGAATAATCGTGTACTGAAAGAAATAGATTTTTTTATACTGTGAGCCAATAGTTACGTTTGTTCTAAACCCTAGACTGTTGATTGTCTGTCTAAATTATAGTCCATATTTGTTATGCATTTGTAACTGCAGTTCCCCTCGAGTGAGGTGATGTACACGTCAGTGAAGTTCTTCAAAACCACACTTGTGTGGAATTAACATTACAATAAACGTTTTTTTAACTGAACTCAAATCAAACAAAAAGCACATTTTTGACTATTTTTTTATGCAAACTATAACCTCTGGGGGGCGTTTCCCACCTCTAGGTAGTTTGAGACTTTGAGGGGCCTGCATTGCTGTACGGTCTCCGCGTTCCGGTCCCTCACTGCCGTCAGGATCTCCCTCAGGTCAGCAATGCCGTAGAAAGGCATGCAGTCAGCCATACCTGTCACTTCAACACACTTCCCCCTGGAGGAGGAACCTGGCCAAGAAAGCAGCGAGCGAGGATTAATATACTCTAGGTACAACTTTCTCCAGGAAAGAATAATAAATAAATATTTTGATTTACACTCTGGTCAGAGACCAAGGCAAACGGGCACAGCACCAAATTAAGCACTAAATGACTATTACAACGTCACTGGAAAGAACCACGAAGGTGGAGGAGGCTTTCAGCAGATGATTTAGAGATGATTTCTTTTCCCTAGAAACATCACAATGAAGATATCTGCACTAGAATAAATGCACGGAAAGGATATCAAGAAGTAAAAAACACACTCTCTGCTTATGACAAGGATTTCGGTGCGGTTAGATCCAATGCAAAGAAATGTCTTAAACAGATGTAGCTACTGTATTACGAACAACTGACTACTAAATACAAAGCCTATATGCAGTCCTGTGCAAGCTGGCAGAACAAAACCTTTTTTTTCCCCCTGAATGTTTAGTGGGTTCACACTTTGGCCTTTAATGCAGCCTCCATTCTCTACAGCAGACTTTCAGAAAAATATTTATGCCCATGTCCCTAAAGTGCAGTCTTAGAAGTTGGTTGCATTATCTGTTTGTCATGACCCCATTTATCACATTCTGAAATTTAGACTATTAATCCCATAAAACCTTTTTGTGAATTTCCATTTCCCTGTAATAGCTTCTTGACAGCTACACGTCATCTTAGAACCATTGATTTAAGCAGAAGGGTGGGCAGAAATCCAAATGAAGCTTAACTGAGATAAATGAGTACAGATCTAAGGGGAACAGTTTGTTGGAAGACGCAGCTGTGATATTGGAAGGATGCAAAAGTAAAAGTGAAAGTAGGTGCAGAAAACAACAAATTGATGGACACATTACTGAAAAAAAATATTCTACTTATAATAGCTGCTTTGTTTAGAAATGAATTAGTAGAAAGTGTGGCATCTTATTTTTGTAAGATTATGTATCAGTACGTTATACATGTCCATTACTTCACTGTTATTTTTTCAATTAAGAAAAAATGTATGCTGTTATCAATACCTTTGATCATATTTTGTACTTCATTACACACCAGAAAGATTTAAGCGCTAATCAGTTTGAACATCAGCACAAATTATGTTTTGGTGTTTTGGCTTTAAAGGCTTAGCACCACTTAATGGACCTCCATGAATATTCCACATTATTGTAGTTACTGACAGATATAAGTATGAATTAAAATGAAAATAGCAGCTTAATTTGCTTTAAAACTGACAATTTTATTAAACTGACGGAAAAACCCGAGCTCTCTACGGAAATTCTTGAACACAGCCGTGACGTCACTGGTGGACAACAGCTGAACAACGCCGCAGTAAAACACCGTTATGACTGACTGTTATGACAGTATCTAGCTAAATAACCAACATTATTCATGACAATAGCCTAGCAATAAGCTAAACTCAAATTTAGAGGTACCGTTATTCTTGTAAATGTGATCGAAGTCGAATTCATCCGACACTATAAACCTCCGTAACGCAGCTACGTAGCCGAGTATAATCTGAGCCACCGAGTTTAGCGAGTCAAGCTAACGTTAACTAACACCAACTAAAACAGGCGAAGTGAGTGTCCTTACCCTGTTTACCTCCATGTTACAGAGGCTCTTGAACACCTTTCGTTGGTGTCCTTACATGCCCATATTGTTGGAAAAGCGCCAGTGAAATGAGCTACAGATAACGGAGTGAGCGGATGGTCCTTTCCAAAGTGCCCATTTAAAGTTGACAAATTTAGTCCATTTTCTGGATATTTTGGGATCTTTGGGCCATTTGTTCACAAATGTCCCACTGTACATTGAATGATTGCAGCCAAAAACAACACACCTTTTCATCAATTTGCATTAAATTAAGTGCAGCTTCTAGAGTTGTTGTCCACCATCTACGTCACAGGCAAGACGCCTATTAGAGTTTCCGAACACCGTTGGGGGGGGGGGGGGGGGGACCAATGGTCTTTTAAACCTTATTCCTTGAATTAGTAAGAAACAACATGTTTTCTAACTATCAATAAACACAAGTTAAGAACTCAAATTCCACTTTATGACACTTTCATAGAGCTGGTGCTTAGCCTTTAATCTCACACATGCAAGGCAAATAATTCTGCGCTGTTAAAACTATAATTTATGGCAAACAAACACTGTTTTCTTTGCTTTTTTTGTCTCTCACATGCACAAGTACAGTTTGTTACCAAACAGTTTTGGAAGGCAATGTGATCTGGTTAAAACACCTATTCAGGAGCTTGGCTTGGGTTTAAGAAATCTCTTCATTTTTAAAGGGCAGACTCCACTATGGTACAAGCCCACTGAGTTGGGCACAGGCTTTGGCCACTGGCCAACGTAAACCAAAATGACCCATACCAGCACCAAGACAGCACACAAACCAGCAGGTCCAGGCATTCATGGCTCATGGCCACTCCAAAACCACAAGGAGAAATAAGGTCAAAGGAACTATGAACAAGAATAAGAATATAATCTAGTATGTGTATATGAGAGTGATGGCAACTCATAGCACATTTAAAAAATTAATTAAATAAACGGATTCAAGGACAATGTCCAATCCACAAGGAACTTTCTTGGCTTAGTTATGGGGCCAATTATGAAAATATGCAATGACATAACTCCTGATTAAAATGACTGGCTTCTCACAGCAGTCAGGCATTAAAAAGGAGTCAAAATGTTACAAACGTGCAACAACAAATCATTAGCAATCTCTTAAAGCTGTCACACTACAAGAGAATTTTTCTTTTAAATTGTGGCAGTGTATGATTTTTTTTTTTGCAATGATATCCTGTTTGCGTTGTCTATTTTATTAATATTCTCTCAATGATGCATTCTCTCAAGTAATGCTTTTGAGAGCGGCGTATACTGCCTGTTCTTTAGCACCTGATGAGTATTTGGAAATAAATACTTCAATAAGAACGGGACATTTCTTTAATTTTTCACTAATCCAAAACCGACACAGCAACTGACAGAAATAATTGACCATAATCCTGTTATTCAAGCCGTTATGTTTGACATTTCTAAATGATTTGTGAACTATGGCATTAATGATGTCCAGTGGGCTCAACCTTTGTTAAATCAAACTGGACAATCCTTGAGACCTTTAAACAGCATGACCTTAGGAATAATAATAAACACCCCTTTTTCTGGATCAAGGAATGCTACTCTGTGTTCCTGTATTTCTAGCACAGCTGTATACGACAAGAACAATGGCAACGATTTAGGGAATCATTAATAATAATTAATTAATAGTGATCTAACTGCAAGCATTATCAGGAGCGAATAACGTCACTGAACTTATGGACTTTAGAAAAACTACAAGAAAAAAAGGTTTGACAAGCAATATTTTAATATGGGAATGTATAAGTATTTGTTTGCATTCGGAGAAACCACCCAATCTTATACAAACACACTGGATGGAGTTCACTTTCAAAGAACAGACTCCTACGGCTCAACTGCCCAATGCTGGTGGGTTTTAAATCCCTGTAACTGATGTTCATTAATAATATTAATAGCTGATGCTTGTGATTTAACGCTCAGGATAGGGTCGACGTTCCATAGATTATACAAACAGGTTGGGTTTAAATTACAGCAAACTGTGATCCTTAATGTGGCTGAAATTTCCTTAAACTTTTGAACTCAAATGGAAGCTACCAATGTTACAGAGACCTATGAATTAAAAGAATTAAGAATAATTACAAAGATTGCTGCCTCCCAGTGACAAATAATGTTATATTATTTTGTTTGTCATTGTCCATAGTTGTGTGGCTACTTAGAAACCCCATAATTTAAAACACAGGAAAATGGCATTAATATTTACTATGCAAAACAGAATTAGACACAGAGCCTGCCTGGTTGCCACGGGTGAACTACAAAATGGTGAATAATCGAGCAATAAATCTGTATCTACAGAAAGGAGCATTACCTGGAAAGAGTCTGATTTGAAATCCATTGGCCACAAGCCTGGGATCCGTAAAGTAAATTTCACCATGTAAAGATGGACTGCTCTTCTGCATACTGGTCAGAATTTCCATGTACTCAGTGCCGCCAAGGAGACTGCACAGGGAATGCATTAAATAACAGGTAAGCAAGGAATTATGAATATAAAACAAGTACAAAATCTATTAAAAATATCCAGTTCTTACTCAACTGCACACAATATCGTTCAGGGTGTTCAGACTGGTGAGTTTTGGTTGGATTAAAACGAACCCTGGTGCGGCTGGTTAGCCTAAGTGTGAATGCTCCCTTTCGAATTCAGGTGCACACCAAACAAGCGTGTCTGTTTTTAAACTAACTCTTGGTGCGGTTTGTTTCAAGTGTGAACACAATTTGAACCAAAGGCATTTAAATGAACTAAACACAGATTATGATGTCCAAAAATAATTGCACTGTCAAGAAACAGAGTGCAATAAACGGGGGGTCTGTGGCAGACCCTCTTTGGTTCAGACATTGGAGGAATTTCTGGTGCTGTTTTGACTCTTTTTTCCATTTTACCATCTCATGCTGTATCCCCAGTTGGTAAAACTATTCCCTCCTGGTAAACACACACCACTGATCAGTGCTTTAAGCCCAGCCGAATAATACGACGAAGGCCTTGCAACATAAATGTCATACGTGCATCATCTGTCACTTTATTCCTTACTTAGGTTTGATTGTAAAAATGTCAGCGTGAACTTGAACCAAACCAGGACTAAAATGTATAAACGTATCATTTTCTCGTTTGGTCCGGACAAAGGGAACCGAACTACAAGTCTGAATACACCGTAAATGTCACTGAGTTGAAATCAACATTTTGCTTCGATCCAAACTGTTGTCATTAGGTGAGAAAATGAAGCGATACACTACCCATCTGTTAACTGTATAGGGGTCTGCAGGCTCGCTGTTGGAAGTATATTATTCTCCAGAAGTCTCTTAAACAGCAAGGTTTCCTCCACCCGAAATGGATTTAACAACATAAGCTTTCTACCACATAAAACGACCCAGGCGCAGTGAGAAGCCAATCGGTTTACAAGCCTGAGGCCCTGCATGCTGGAGCTGCTGGGGCAGGAGGGGAGTTTGGGCATTAGCTTGTGCCTGAGGGCAGGTAGGCTAAACGGCAGAGGCCTGGACAATTTTGAGGGGCTCTTCTTGCTCACTTGTTGAGAAGAAAAGAGCTTGTCCAGTATCTGCTGGTTGGAGAGTGGTGCTTTACGCTTTATGCCCCGTGCCTTGTTCATTGAGGAGTCAGCACTCTGCTCCTGCAGATCTGTATGTCCAGGGCCTCCACCTGCCGATGCCCGCTTCTTTTGTTCATTGTAGGAGCGTTCAGATTTCTGGGCCTTCTCTTCATACCTGAGGCAAGAGAGGACAGAAGGCTTTACTTACTTTACTTATTATATATTTGTATTAACACAAAGCTCCATGTGAATAACAGATTAAGTGAGCTACAAGCTAGGTCCATGAGATGCTAAAAATGGAATTAAAACTGGACAAAATTCAGGGCTCAGGATGACAGATCTTAGCTATGTGACCATTTTGTTCATTTTTCGTACAGCACTGTGTATAAGACCATTACATAACTCAGGATCCTGAGAACCTGGAGCTGTGTTTGGCAGCAATGCCACATATTCTGCCATGTGCTGTCACACTGGTTTGATAACATGGATTCAATTTCTATAAATTATAATGTCATTAAACACATAGTCTGAGACATGGATATCTCAAACATATATACTCTGTAAACTAGAGAGTAACTGTAGCAAAGAGGTCAATAGCTGTGACTAATTAAATATTCTCAAAGCACATAAGGAACGCTGATTTAATTTCCTCTTGTGGCTCCCAGGGACACACAATAAATCACTGTGTACAAAATGGTACAGAACCTGCCAAGCTAAAAAAAACATCTGCTACCTGAACATAAGCGGAGGGAGAGAAAGCCACAAAGAGTCACTAAAGTGAAAAACAATGCCTGTTTAAATGAGGTTCCCTGGGAATCCTTTGCCAATTAACTGTGCGCAGTTCACCTGGCATCCTGTCACCTTGGTCATCATATGATGAGGTGGAAAAGGTAGTGAAAAACGGTGTATATGTCAAATGCAGTAATCCATGTTAAATTCAATTAAAAAAACAACAACAAAAGAGCACAACAGTCTCTGTGGTGCTAAAAGGTTGTTATATATAAGATATCTTTGCACTAGAAAAGAAAACAGGACACTATAAATATGTATCTCTCCCACTGACAAGGAAATGCAATGAAACTTTAAAAGCACCAGCACCAGCGATATGAAAGTGTCAAACAAATAAATACAGTGGAATTTGAGTTCCTTACTTGTGTTTATTGAGAGTCAGAAAACATGTTATTTCTTACTAATTGAAGGAATAAGGTTTAAAAGACCGTTGGTCCCCCCCCCCCCCCCCATGACCCATGACATAGAGTTGGGAAACTCTAATAGGCGTCTTGCCTGTGACGTAGATGGTGGACAACAACTCTAGAAGCTGCACTTAATTTAATGCAAAATGGTGAAAAGGTGTGTTGTTTTTGGCTGCAATCATTCAATGTACAGTGGGACATCTGTGAACAAATGGCCCAAAGATCCCAAAATATCCAGAAAATGGACTAAGTTTGTCAACTTTAAACGGGCACTTTGGAAAGGACCATCCGCTCACTCCGTTATCTGTAGCTCATTTCACTGGCGCTTTTCCAACAATATGGGCATGTAAGGACACCAACGAAAGGTGTTCAAGAGCCTCTGTAACATGGAGGTAAACAGGGTAAGGACACTCACTTCGCCTGTTTTAGTTGGTGTTAGTTAACGTTAGCTTGACTCGCTAAGCTCGGTGTCTCAGATTATACTCGGCTACGTAGCTGCATTACGGAGGTTTATAGTGTCGGATGAATTCGAGTTCGACTTCGATCACATTTACAAGAATAACGGTACCTCTACATTTGAGTTTAGCTTATTGCTCGGCTATTGTCATGAATAATGTTGGTTATTTAGCTAGATACTGTCATAACAGTCAGTCATAACGGTGTTTTACCGCGGCGTTGTTCAGCTGTTGTCCACCAGTGACGTCACGGTTGCGTTCAAGAGTTTCCGTAGCGAGCTCGGGTTTTTCCGTCAGTTTAATAAAATTGTCAGTTTTAAAGCAAATTAAGCAGCTATTTTCATTTTAATTCATACTTATATATGTCAGTAACTACAATAATGTGAAATATTCATGGAGGTCCATTAAGTGGTGCTTTGCCTTTAACTTATTTACACCAGCAGATTTTAATGACTTTAACTGGACCTTGGTTCATTAATTGGGACAAAGCATTACTAGGAGAGGTGACCTTTTTTACATAGTTTAGGATTTCAACCCTTTCTTCATTTTGCTGAAACAAACAATTTTGTGATTGTTACAACCCTACTAGGAAACCAGAAATTAATACTGGGATCTATGGATTTGGCAAAATTCATGTTTTGGTGCGGTGTAATTAACCAGAGGTATTTTTACAGACCTTTAAAGGTAACTGGATGCATATAAATATCCATATGATGGCAGGACTCTGGATTCAGTGACAGACAGGTACAAATACTCACAGGTTGGTTACGACTAGACATTTTCTGTGTCTTGATTTCTGTCTTCCCCAAAAAATTAATTACGCTCTATTTTTCTAATGCATTTAAGTGACCTTAAGCACACTATTTTTATATTTAGAAGTTACAGCGGTGCGGTGCACTATTAAAGTCAAGCATGTTATGAGATCAGATTCCAGGTGAGAGATCATTATGGTCGACAGCAGGCATGCTGAATATCCTTCACTGGGATAATAATGAATAATGAATGTAGCTCATCCAGGATCATGTTGGTATGAACACACCAATGAAGCATGCAGATACTAGAGAGAAAGCTTGAGAAACAAAGTTCTGTCCTCCTCTTGACATGATTACACGTATGCGATGAAATAAAGACCCATAAAGGCAGTGCTACTTGCATTTCGAGACTGGAATTCATAATGGCGATCAAATGCACATAAACTGTGCAATAAGCATTGGGCGCTCGCTTGGCATGGATACTTTGGATGGGAACCAAGTTTGTATAGAGGGGCTGGAAGAAAGCCAGTATTTTTATCTGACCAAACCAAAATATAATGTGTGTGTGTGTGTGAGAGGGAGTGGCTCTGAACCCTTGCCCCCCTGAACATCCATGATAATAATCTCAAATCCCTTAGCACAGCAGGTCCATATGTGATGAGCCCATGCAACATGACTTCATGTAAATGCAATTCTTAGAAGTCTGTGCCACTTGACGGTGGCAGAAAAATGAGCCAAGCATTAGCTCAGGCTCATTTTGTACTGAAGAAAGCAGTAATGCTTTTTAAATAGATGTCTTTTTCCATACACCCTTGTATACCTGGCAGTGCTGATATGCATTTTCCATCCATTTAATTAAAATAATTTGGATTAATATTTTTTGGAAGGGGGGGGCTGAGGCGACTGTTTCTGAAAGAACTAATGGTCTTGTTTCACAATGCCTGTAGTCCAAGGATCATGAAGATCAAAACATATCAGGATTTATGTACACATTTACTGGCCTGTAAAAGGTTATTTGGATCTTGTTATATACTAATGACTTTAGAGGGCTGTTTATGACATTATAATTAGACTAGTCATTAAGAAAAGAAAATGCAAGATACACACTGCTGAGATCTAGTACCTAAGTCAATCATGAATTTAAATTCCACTCAGGAATATTAATTAAAATAATAATAATAAAAATAAAAAGAAGTTGTTGACTTAAGAAGAACAATATGTTGTGCCCTGCATGATTGTTTAGTTTTTAGTATTAGGGAAAAAAAGAAAGCGTATTTAATTAAAGAAGTATGTGTATTCCATTGCCTATGATTTCTTCCTTTCATATGTCAAATTAATCGGAAATATCACTGAAATATATATATGGCTAATGGATGTTTTGAGTGGAAACTAAATTATAGAAGCGTTACCTCTCAACAAACGTAAAAAATAAACAGACAATAATAAAAGATATTCACATTTTCTAGAATGGAAAGAAATATTGCAAGTTTATCATCATGACCTAGTCTGGATCCTGTGGTGATAAAAATATGCCATGGCATTCTTCAGAATCCAGAATACCACTTTTACAGCGGAAAATAGTATCGACCTGCAAACCAAGTAATCAAACACAGTTGTCTGGAAAACACAAACATAGTTCATATCATCCACGCTTCCTTTGGACAGCAACATGAACAAGTCAAGCAGACTTTCCACACCATATTTTATACATGCAAGTGGCAGGTCTATTCCCTCACCCCCCCCACCACCACCACCACCTTTTTTTCCCCCCCTAAACCAAGAGAGTGAATCACAGCAACTGGAAACGGCTGCTGAGGGAGTGAAATCTGGAAACTTACTTCTTTCTTTCTTCCTCCCTGAGGCTTTCCCATCTCTCTTTCACAGCAGAAGTGACATCCTGTAGACTGGCCCGGGGGTTCTCCTGGAGGATGGACGATCTGGTGTCCTGCTCAAACAGGGCGAAGGCGGACAGGGGCTGGCGTACAGAGCGGCTGCTGATCAGGTCATACGCTGTCAGCTTGGCCATTTTCTCCATGATCACGTTCGAGGGTCTCTTTGTTGGACTGCTGCTCTTACTTTTGGGGTCTGGTGCTCCTTCGAAGTCTTGATGGGCTTCCGGCAAATGGAGCTTCACAGGTTCAAGACACTTCCCTGTGATTTTATCTGTGAAAGCCCTACCCATGGCCCAGCTTTCAGGAGTTATCTTGTCCCCGTGGTCTACATCATCATCATCATCTTTTGAGGTAAAGATGCGCTCTGGGTCAACTGTAGAGTTCAGTGAAACTTTGTCAGCAAACAAAGAGAAGTTAACACTGTCTAAATCGCTCAAACTCTTGTTGATTATCCAGTCCTCTGAGGATGATGAAGAGCTTGTGTTGGCAGTGCCTGGCAAAGATGTCTCACTGTTTTTTTCCTTAGTGTTCATGGAGGAATGTTCTGGCATCACAGGTTGAGACTCCATAAGGCAGTCCATGCTAGTCTGAGCTACGACATCTTCAGAAACTCTACTGGGCTCTTTCATGCTTTCAACTACAGGTAATTTCTGGGGACTGTGATCAGCTTCAGAATAAGTTTGTCCCTCTCCTAATGTTTGGTGGTCATTACCAACAGAATAAGAACCATACAAAGAGATCAGCACTGTCTCCACTGCTAACAGTGCTGCATCCTGGAAAGAACAACACAGCAGTCTACCAATTATAACAACTGAATACTGAATACTGAATCCAGAACATAATGTAGAAGAGGTATACCTTGTTCTGTAACATCACTTGAGTTTTGTCAGGCGTTAGATTCACATCCACACTTGAAGCTGGGACCATGATGTTCATCATTAAGATAGGAAATCGGCGGCTGGCTGATTCGTTGTTAGAATGAGCTGCATTAGCGTAATATTGTTTGACAAGCTGCAGAGTAAAGCAGATTAAATTATTATTAAGGGTATTTTCACTAACTTATCATGTTTCATACCTCCTTAAACTCCTTTTACATATACAGTGCAAATACCAGAAAGGGACATTACATATTTCAGCACTATGCAGTTGCAGTTTTGAGTCAATGTTGTGTACAATTTGGACAGTTTGGTAATTTTTTTTCTTTATTAACAGATTGACAGATTGAAGAGTTAAACTGGAACACACAAAGACAGTAAGTAAATCCATTCATTCATTCATTATCTGTAACCCTTATCCAGTTCAGGGTCGCGGTGGGTCCAGAGCCTACCTGGAATCATTGGGCGCAAGGCGGGAATACACCCTGGAGGGGGCACCAGTCCTTCACAGGGCAACACAGACACACACTCACACCTACGGACACTTTTGAGTCGCCAATCCACCTACCAACGTGTGTTTTTGGACTGTGGGAGGAAACCGGAGCACCCGGAGGAAACCCACGCAGACACAGAGAGAACACACCACACTCCTCACAGACAGTCACCCGGAGCAGGAATCGAACCCACAACCTCCAGGCCCCTGGAGCTGTGTGACTGCGACACTACCTGCTGCGCCACCGTGCCGCCCTCGTAAGTAAATCCAGCACAATGTATTTATTATTAAACATCTGCATCAATTCTATTTTACAGGATGAATTGAAAACATCTGAGCAAACCTTCAGGATGTCTTTGTGATAAACAGGTCGACTGTTCACAAAGATGTAAGTCTTGTCTGAGGTGTTGGAGCTTGTAGAGTTAAGATCAGAATTTGGTTTAGGAAAGTATCCCTCAATGGCAATCTGTAGAAAAATAAAGATGGGTTAGTTTATGTAATTTCAGGGTTCGGTGTATCAAAAGATCATTTTTAAACTTCACAGTGGAGTCTGTGGCCAGCAGGAGCTGCTTATGTTTCCTTGTAGCTTAGGGCCAGTGAGTTCTCAAGTATGTTTAAATAAAAATATAATGGAAACTGAATGCCTTCAAGCACCTTCGATTGACAACACTGCACACATTTTCAAAGTTAGAATCTTCCCACTCTTCCCTCTTGACATTTACCATATTTGTAAATTGTTAGTGCATATTAAGGCCCGCATGAACTTTTTCCAAACAAACAAAATTACACCCTGTTGAGCCTCTGACCCAATCTCAGGGCCTAATTACAATTTCACTGGCCAGTCAGAACACATTTGTCATCACGTAACTAGGCACTTGCCAGGCTACTACAGGCTGCAGTGAAAACAGCACTCTTGGCACAATGCAGTTACACACCAGGAAAGTGTTGAGATGAGAAACTGTTCCAAATGACTCCTATAGTGGGGCTCTTTTGGGTGCAGAACTATGAATTAACGATCGCAGCTGTTGGCTACCAAGAGGCCTTTTTTAATTCGCGTTTTATTCATACTGTAATTGCTGGTATTGTGACCTCCACAATAAGCCTTTCTGTTATATACACTTTGTTATTACAACATTTGTCAATTAGTGTGGCACAGGTGACCCTGTCCCTCGAGTTTCGCCGACTGAATAGAGTTCATTTTTCAAGGACAACAGGATGTGGGCCACACTGCCAACGCAATCCTTGGCAATGAAATTTGATTCACATCATTGGGAAAGCACAATGACACAGAACAAAAACTTATTTCCTCAATGCAAAAACTGACCTTAGATCATTCGAAATATTTGCCAAAATTACCACTGAAG
Organism: Hoplias malabaricus; assembly: GCF_029633855.1. Lineage (NCBI taxonomy): Eukaryota > Metazoa > Chordata > Actinopteri > Characiformes > Erythrinidae > Hoplias > Hoplias malabaricus. The sequence goes on from NC_089811.1 coordinate 6,444,686, forward strand.
GTAAGTAATTCAGTCATAAAAATACACAAACTACAGCATTAAAAAAAAAAAACAGGACAGTTGTAAAGTTGTTATAAGAATACATAGAAAAAAATAAAACACTCCTCCTTTTTACAGGTTTATTATTTAAATCCCATTTCACCTCCTGAATATGTCACTATGGAATAGAGGTGTGTATCTGGATTATGCCAATAGTAAGACACTAAATCAAATCAAAGATTTTTTACAATCACCAAAACAAACCTTGCTATGGCCATCATTAATGGCAAAAAAACAAAAACGTATTATAACGATAATGTTATTTTTAAAATAAAACTGGATTCCATCTTTGTCTTAAATCTAATAATTAATATCAATAATAATAATATGTAATAACTAAAATACACACAACGCTAATATGTAGTTGTATGTAAGAGGTGCTAGTATCTCATGGAAAGGCACTGGCCCCAGGCTATAGAGCAACTACATGCTGCCTACTCTGCCATACGACCAGCAAAAGTAAAACATACTGATAAAATGAGAAGAAGTAATGCTTATGCAAAAGAAACAAAAGGTAAAGCAATTACAACTTATCAAATCACTCTCCAAATTAAATTTCTTGATTCAAATTAATTTGACAGGAATAAGCTTTATTGGAGCCTACACTGTATATAATATTAAATTATTTTGACATCTTTGTTCACGTTTGATTTGGGTGAACACATGCCTTTTTCAATAACCACTTGTCAGAAGAGAGGATTACTTCTCTTGGTTACAAGAGGAATCAGGAATAGTTATCTCTTTATTTTGGATTCACAAGTTACCACAGTATGTGGTATATATATATATATATATATATATATATATATATATATATATATATATATATATATATATATACACCTTCCATCATTCTGAGTTACGTCCCCTTCATTCCTTCATTCCCTGAAGATTATATTATATGTTTTATGAATGATGATCTCCCAATAGTGAAAAAGAAAGCTATCTTTTTGCCTCTCTTGAAAAACTATTGTTTGAAAACAGAAGGTATAACAATAACTTCCCTTCCAACCATGCCTGGATCTGTATTCAGTCCTAATGCTGGAATTGAAAAAAAAAATGACTACAATGTTGACTTACTGTATAATTGAAATATATATTCCCTGGGATAATTTCTTACATTTAGAGCAGGACTTCAAGATGGGAAGGCTTTTGCCGAAGCATCTGTGGAAGCAGCTATCGCAACAGGAAACAGAGGTGGAAAATGTCACAGGCTTATATAATGACCTGACCTGAAGAAGGGTTTCCAAAACAAAAACAACAAGAAATCACGCTCCACATCTGTCAGGGGGGATTAGCAGAGTGAGCAGATTACACCTGCCGTGACCAAGCAGAAACCAGCTCTCCCCAGCAGCTCAATTACCAAGAGTGCAGCAACTTTTCTCAGGGAGAGAACCATTAAATCTTCAGATTTGCATTGGTGTGTGTTTGAATACGCTGTAAACAGGCGTAAACACCTGGTCTGAAGTCAGATGCTACTGGGATGCTGAAATAATAATAAGGAATGTCTCTTCGACATAGTCTGCCATGTGAGCAAATGCTTTCTCCTTGCATTCGTTGCCCTGTGAGAGTATAATTGGTGCCAGCGCAGTAGGGGTGTGGCTCAGGGCCAGCTCAGCCATGTCCCTCTGATACATTCCCTTCACATACTCTTCAGCTCATGCTGGCCTGCAATAAATCACTCCAGATTCTGAAATGCACAGGTATACATGCTCTCTCCGTTAGGGGTGCTGGTAATTCACATCATATTCACAATATAGTGTTTTACTCTAGAGTTGGAACATTGTGTAAAATGCTTTTTAAAAAAAAACAAAGAATCTGAGATTTGGTCATTCCCTTAATACTTTTTTTTAACTGACAATAGTATAAAGATTTAAAATGGCTGACCAAACTGACAGAACTTACAAACGTAGCAACCCCAACTTTTCCAGAAATGGGGTTTGTATAAATATTAAACTGGGATGTGTAGAGGTCATATACAACAGTAAAATGAAGCATGACCAACGTTCGCCTACAAGCACAAAGAGTAGTTTTATGATTTGTTTTGTTTTTGTTTTTTTTATTAAAGAGGCTACCTGGGCAGAATGCTGAGTCATTCATGCAAAAATTCATTGCTGTGGAATGCACAAGCAAGGAGAAGAAAAACAGCTTCTGGGACAGGAGAGCCGTACGGAACGAAACTGTTACATGAGTCCCTGAACTCTGCAGCTCTGCAGGAGCCCAGCAATGTTTTAAATTGAAATTCAGCACAACATGACATGTCAAGGCTTCACTGTTGATACATTTGGAATTTTTTTAAAAGTGTTTCCATGGAAAGAGCAATGTTCAGAGTAATTTGCTGATTGTCCAAACATTTGCTTTTCCCTTTGCAGAGCTGGAGTGGATGGGTGTAAGACCATTGCTCGTTCTGTTTTTTCATAAAGGGGAAAAAAAAAGAATAAAAGTGAAACAACAGTCCCCCATCTTCGAGTTTCTGAGCTCTCGCTCTGGACCCCTACCACTCTTGCTGGAAACCAAAACTTTGTCCATGTTTTCTCAGAGCGTCACTGACCTCTGGTTGCTCCTGGCGATGCTGGACGGGGAGCAGGTTGGCTGTGGTTGCAGCTCCGAGCACAGCCATGAGCGCTGCCCGGTGATCTGATACTCTGGACTTCTGCCAGATCGTGGCCTGAAACAACACGGTAAAACGGGTCAAGCTATTTTCTCCCATCCTAAAATAAGACCACCTGTGGTATTACGTGCTCATACACACTAACCACCAATCAGAGCCTGTCGAAAAGCAATTAACCAGCCCCTGGACACTTCTGAATATTAAGGAATATCATGGTTTCCCCCTGACAATAACAAACACAATGAGTGCGAATAAGGGGAGGACAAAACATTGTCATAAAAAACCTGATACAGCACCAAAGCCATTTAAACACAACTTATTATTGCTTTGTTAATTACACGTTCACTTAAATTAAACATTAAAAGAAGAATATCTTTATGTTGCCCACCTCTAATACAAAGACACAGAAACCATTATATAGAACCATGAGCACTTGAAGGTACTTTGGCATCCTGAGTGATGGAGAATGTGCTACAGATGGTTCTATAGAGCACATTTTGGAAAAAGGTTCTACATGCCACGTTTTTGGTGCCATACAGAACCCCTTTCTGAAAAGTGTTACATAGATCCATCTACAGCACATTCTCCATCAGTCTGTAGACGTCCATCACAATGCAAAGAACAATTTAATCAGGCAAAAGGTTATTTTAGAACCATCTGATTTAACAAAGAAGCCTTGTAGAACTATAATGTTTAAGAGTGCAGCTCAGGTCACATTGTGCCTGCAGGTTTAAGCAACTTTTCCTAATTCTCTTTTGTGCCTGCAAGCTTTCGCTAATTATCTATGGAGATGACGGCACTAAGGCATGCGCTGTAAAGCAAACTAATGATTATTTTGAGTTTACTTATGCTGTACTGGTATTATAGTGATACATGGTTGTGGTATATAATGAGAACTAAGAGAAAATGGACTTTTTCCCAACGTCAAAATGGCAAGATACTGTTTATATCTTATATAAACGTGAAATCTTTAATCGGGTCCTACATCGCTGTGATGACCGCGAGCCGCACATCTGTGTAAGGAGGGTAGTTACATTCAAAATGGACACATATTTTCACACCCATGTGTTTGCCTGTCGTTGGCACTTCCACTAGCAAGTATATATATCCAAGGTGTTGATTTCTGGGGAGCATTCAGTCCACAGCACGCAGCTCTGCTATGAAATACATAATTTGGTGAGTGTAAAATGATCTCTCTAGTAAACAGGTTTTGGAAAACTCATGAAACCCAACACTCAACGAAGTGCAAAGTTTGTGACACAAGATACAATTGGAAGTGCTGATTGGATGAAATTACTGTATGCCCCTCACCTGATCTAAAAAAAAATGAATAAAAATGTTAGGAAGGGGGAAACCATAAACCAAGCTGTACACACTCAAAACCCTCTCTCTGTATCACTTACATAGCCACCTGTTACATAGACCGTACACTTCCATGGCAGTGCATCTCATAAGACCAATCTGCTACTGCAGTTAAAATCAAGCCAGTAAACCTCACACCCACTCTGTTTGTTACATTAGGCTTATGTGACAGTCTTAAGTCTGTGGGCATAGCCTTATATGATTAGGCTTAGTGCTCAGTCTAACCACTGTGCTGCTAAAGTTCAACAAAGCCCAGTTTAAGGTGCCCACATTCCTCTCTGCATTTGGAGCACGGTAAAGCTGACAACCCTCATTCCACTCATTTGTGAGGCTGTTGTAAGGATTGTTGTCAGAGCTCCAAATATTAAATGATATGCACCACATGGCTACTATGCATAACTTGGATTGTTTTCATAGATGGAAACCCAAAGTAAAAACATGCCTGGGTACCAGACTTCAGCCTCTGCTTTCCAGGAAAGCCATGAATGCTGGTGGAAAATTTCCTCTCATAATTTATCTCTAGGCAGGCAACTTTCTCTTATGTTATCTCTGACTGTTATCGATGTCTGATTGTTGAAAAGAAGCAAAGAACATATTTATGCTGAAACAGTAGGAGAATCCATCGGTGATAAATTTATAATCACTCACTTTGCTGAAAATATAACTGGTAAAAAAATACATATTATGTTCTGGACATCTACTTTTGCCAAATGTGGGCTGTGATGTGAAGCTGGACATTATCAAATAAATAATCAGTCAGCCCTAGTCTTACAAACTGTTGCGGAGGAATATTAATTGATATATGAGGCCACCCTGTGGCCAAACACCTTGTTGCATGCAAAGTCCTCTGTAAGAATCTCAAGTTGAGAAGTGTTCATAAGGCTATAACACATGCATAAGCTACAAGTGAAGTATGATGAAATGTTCAGTCCAATTATTGTCAGCTGTCATGTAGCCTGCTTATATTAACTTTTATGATTATATCTGTTTATGGGATATGATGTCCACTATAAAAGAAATTACATTCTTGTGTACACCACGACCGTTAACGTGTAAAACACTACCACATTGTTACAAGGCTTGCCCACAGCCAGTCATGTCACTGTTATAACAGATGTGTATAGAGTATATTAGTGAAAGGCATACGTAGGTGTCACCAATCTTAGTTAAAGTGTTACCCAAAATATGTCCAAAATTAACATAAGCATTTCATATAGCTGAACTGCTAATGTATTTAAAGCTGAGTACAACAGAGGAAGGGACTCACACTGCAGTTTATTTTAATGTAGTAATTAGACAGTGACAATATAAAATTTTTTCAATGTGATTTGTTGCAGTAGTGATTATGTTTAGAGAGAAACATAATATATTCAGTGCAGAAATATTTGTGCTTACTAAAACATACACAGCCTGTAGCACAGGACAAACGATTATGAATAGTTCAAGACCATTTTTCACTTGTATCAGGGAAATTTATAGAATGTTGAATGTTAACAAAAAAAAACAGACATCAAATGTCACTGATGGGAAGCACAACAGCACCCCCCTGTGGAATTGTAGAGCAATTCCTAACCTTTCAGTGAGTGAGTGAGTGAGTGATTTGAAAACTGGAAATTCTCAATACTAAAAGTAAGTCAAACTCATCTGTAAAACACTGTGGAGCTGGACAACTCCAAATTCACCTGTGGTATTAATTAGGGTCCTCTCACTAGTGCAAGCACCCATATACATCAAAAAAGACATCTCTGCAAGGTTTCTAATTCAATGTGCTGGTGTACCAAACCAATACAACCAAACATTGAACATCAATCGCTGTGAGACATTTGTCCGAACTGTTTGATATGTTTTGAAAATTTCTTCTCAAAATATATGGAAAAATGCATAAAAGAAAAACATAGGTAAGGAAATCCATTCATTCATTCATTGTCTGTAACTCTTATCCAGTTCAGGGTCGCGATGGGTCCGGACCCTACCCGGAATCATTGGGCGCAAGGCGGGAACACACCCTGAAGGGGGAGCCAGTCCTTTACAGGGCGACACACACACACATTCACTCACACTTATAGACATTTACTGACCCTTGGAGTCGCCAATCCACCTACCAATGTGTGTTTTTGGACTGTGGGAGAAAACCAGAGCACCCGGAGGAAGGTGAGGAAATTCAAGAGTAAAAAATCCCTACTGCTGACAATGGATAGGAACAGGAGAGAATGCAGGTTTCGTGTCCATACCTTATTGTGAGTAAAAACAATCCTGAGCTCTGGCTTGATAACTGCATAAGCCATAAGTAGATCCTGGACCTTCTTCAACTCTTCTTTGCACTTCTTAGAGTTGGAATAATACTGTCTCCGGACAGGAAGGTTCTTGAATAATTTCAGTGCACACACAGATGTACCTGTAAGAATTTTTTGTTTTTAATTATTTAGGAATTACAGGCTAAATAAAAGTGAAACTCCTTGATTTGAATAGAGAAATGCTTACCCTGGCCAAGATGTGATGGCTTCTGTGAGGTAACACGCCCAGTGACATCCAGGGTATATTGAATGCTGACATCATCATCAGCTGTTTTAGTGGTAACAGTCACCTGGATTAGGTTAGACAGGTTTGACAACACAAAAGGTGAGTTGAACATTGTTTAATAAGCCATTTATGCCTCTAGATTCACACTGAGGCTGAATTGAAATGAGGGGTGCGTTTCCCATTATCATTTAATCGTAGTGATACAGAAACAACTTTAAGAACGTCAATTCTATGAGGGTTTTCCAAAAGGCTTTTAGTCTATAAAAAAATGAACACATTAAGTAGTTCTTTGTTGACTCCCTCTCTGCATCTGCACTGGAGAAACTGAAGCACTAATTTACATACATTTTCACATTATTATATATACTATATTATATCAACAAATAATCCCCTGTGCGTCAGTCAAAATAAATTATTTGTTTCACATTAATTTAATTATTTAAACCCTGGAATAAAATTAAAGATTATATGATTTTAAGCTCAGTAACACAACAATACACACAGCCAGTCTCTATAACTACTTAATTCAAGATCATAGACTTTTGTTGTTATTGGATTTAGTATATGTAACACAATTAAGTTTTCAATAGTACATTTAGATTTTCATGAATATATAGAGGTGAAAAGTGCCTTTGCCATGCATAGGAGTGTGTCATTTTTTAGAAAATTAGCTGCCTCTATCGCGTATCGTTTTGTGGCAGAACTGCAAAAGAATACTTAGTAATTGAGTATTTACAAGTTACAAACGGGTCACGATATTCATTCATTCATTATCTCTAACCGCTTATCCAGTTCAGGGTCAGGAGGGTCCAGAGCCTACCTGGAATCATTGGACGCAAGGCGGGAATACACCCTGGAGGAGGGCGCCAGTCCTTCACAGGGCAACACAGACACACACACTCACACATTCACTCTCACACCTACGGACACTTTTAAGTAGCCAATCCACCTACCATGTTTTTTTGGACTGTGGGAGGAAACCAGAGCACCCGGAGGAAACCCACGCAGACACAAAGAGAACACATCACACTCCTCACAAACAGTCACCCGGAGGAAACCCACGCAGACACAGGGAGAACACACCACACTCCTCAAAGACAGTCACCCAGAGGAAACCCACGCAGACACAAGGAGAACACATCACACTCCTCACAAACAGTCACCCGGAGGAAACCCACGCAGACACAGGGAGAACACATCACACTCCTCACAGACAGTCACCCAGAGGAAACCCACGCAGACACAGGGAGAACACATCACACTCCTCACAGACAGTCACCCGGAGGAAACCCACGCAGACACAGGGAGAACACATCACACTCCTCACAGACAGTCACCCAGAGGAAACCCACGCAGACACAGGGAGAACACACCACACTCCTCACAGACAGTCACCCGGAGCGGGAATCAAACCCACAACCTCCAGGACCCTGGAGCTGTGTGACTGCGAGACTACCTGCTGCCCTGGGTCACAATACTCTTATTTTATTTTACGAATGAGTTGAAGTATTATATTCGTTATAAAGCATTTTTGGAAACACTCATAATTTTATAAATGATTTAATTTTTTTTTTCTACTTAGTGTCCAGCTTAGGTCAGTTAAAGTCTAAAAAACACATTACATTTTCAACTGCCCATATCATTCCAGCTTGAAAAAGGATTATAAAAAGTATAGTAGATTCAATTATTATTACCTCAGAAATGGCACATATGGATGCAAGTGCTTCCCCTCTAAATCCATATGTTTCTAGATGCTCTAGGTCTTCATGGCAGGAAAGCTTAGACGTGTAATGTTTAACTGCCATAACAGAAGTATCAGCAGCTTTGATTCCACAGCCATTGTCTCGCACTTCAATTCTGTCCAAACCATAATTCTCCTGCAATTAAAAAATAGCAACAGGACATAAGATGCTGCAGTTTTGTCCTTTATGGTAGTTAAAAACCCATTTACACATTAAGCATTTACCAATTTAACTTCAAGACTTGAAGAGCCAGCATCCAGCGAGTTCTCCGTCAGCTCTTTGACCACGTTCAGGACGGATGTGATCACTTGGGAGCTGGAGAGCAAACGAACAGTCTCTGGTGGAAGCGCCTTCATAGTCTATTTACCTGGACCATCAGAGAGAAAAGCATAGCTGTGTAGTGGTCACAGACTCACCCCGTCACTCACACCTCTGGACTATTTCACAGCCAATCTTGACTCACATAGACCTACCAGAATAAAAAGATTTTATAAATAGATGCATGCCAAGAACTCTTCAAAATTCCTTGTTTTAACACAGTTCCCAGAACCAGCCAGGATTTTTGTAGGGTTTGGGTTTAGTCGGGCCTCATGGCAGCTGCCCCATTTGCATCACTTAATGCCCCAAGCCATGACAGGGCATTCCTTATGCAAACGGGGTGGGCTTTCGTACCGGGAATGTTGAACTAATGTGTGTTACTTGCACCCTGTTAGCCTAGTTCTTCTGCTTATGTGTCTAGGTAAATCCTACCCTCTGCATGACTGTGTGGTACCCATCCCCCAGCCACCTCTCCAATTTTCACTATGGTATCCAGCCCAATTCTGTTCTACCCCCCTTTGGCAAATAAAGAGCACCTTTAAAGAACATGGCAATGTGTCCCTATTATTATGTGCTTATGAGCTACTGTCATTTTTATTATACCATTCATAAATAATGAGATAGTAATTATTTGGTGACTATATGTCATTTTCATGTGATACTAAGTGATAGTAAGACACAGTTATAAGATACTAATTCATTATTAAATTATTGAAATATTTCTGACCACAAATCATAAACGCGTTCATCGTTTTGAAAAATTTATTCATATTCATATTCTCAAGGATGAGATAGTAGGTGCTATTTATCAGCTCCCTAGTGAAACTAAGTCCTTATTTTGAGAAACTACGCCTGAATGGTGAGAAACGTTAGTCATTAGTATGTAGGGTGACCAGACGTCCTCTTTTACCCGGACATGTCCTCTTTTTTAGACTTAAAAAAACGTCCGGGCGGAATTTCACAAACGTCCGGGATTTTGTTTTTCTGGAGCTTACATAGAACTTCGAGAAGTTTCGTTCACAAACTAGTCCCGCCCTCCCCTACTCCGATTGGTTCGCTTAAGTGAGAAGGGGGCGTGGTGAAGGAGCCTACAATCTTCTGATTGGACGGTCTGACTGTAGAGCTATAGTTATTGGTCGATAACCTTCTCTGTAAACATTTCATTGGTCAGTGCACGTCAGTAGTCCTTGTTTACGTCAGGCAAAGCTCATGTACCCACTCTCATCTCGAGCAGCTATGCCGAAACGTAAATGTAAGTTCTCGAATGAAGTTAAAATGAATGTTTTCCCATCCGAGTATGAGACCCAGTATTATCACTGTGTTTTTTGGGAATACTTTTACAGTGTTCATTCTAAAAGCCACTTCATGAATTTTTACACAGCACACGTAAATATACATGTTCCTTCTTGAAATAAACTCAGTAACAATAACTGAACTGATACCCTACAAACAGAGGTCGCTATAATATTAGTGTCTTTCCAAAGCAATTGTGTGATTCCTGGAGCTGACAGAAGTAAACACACACACACACGGTGTAAACCTCACGGCGGGACTGAACCCTGAGTTACTCACAGCGCAGAAGAGACAGGTCTAAAACAAAATACAGTCTGCGATGTATATCATCTCAAAAACACCACCGCTCTCCTGCCGCTGCACTCACACACACCACGGCGGAAATAACGCAGAAATCACAATAAAGCGCCTTTTTCACGTTAGCTGTGTTCTTGGCTCTGATTGGCTCTTCAGCACGTCGGTCAATTCCCGAATAATATATTATTAATTACATGTTTTAAATAAACGTATTTGTCATTCCTTGAATATTTGAATGTTATCTATTTTAATAAGCAATAAAAATACAATTAATTCGAAGAAAAGGTACAAAAGAAAAAACTTTCGCGTATCACCCCACCCCTTGATTCCTTGGCTCTGTTTGGCTGTTGTGACTCTGGAAAATGTGTCCGATTGGTTCTGTCTGAAATAATGTTTTGCATAGTGCTATGTGATTGGATGATATATTTAGGGGCTTGGATAAATAATAACATGTTCATTTGCATGTTGATATGCGATTGGGTTTCGTGTAGAAAATACATAATACATAATAAAATAAATATTTAACAAAAGATTTGTGCTCTGTAATTAATTTTCCTTCAGCATTCAGATTAAAGGACTTAATATAATAATATGCATCATTATTTATAAAACTTAATAATTAAATAGCTTTATTTTATCTAATTTTTCAAATAAATTTTGTTTGATTACTTGATTTCTGGGTTTAATAACTCTAGCCAAACACTATTTTAAGTATAAGCTTAATAAAAAGTAAAAAATATATAAATAAATAAATAAACGCTGAGAAAAACCCGCTTTTTTCTGGCAAAGTTTACGTAAAAATGCAAACAACCTTTACACCCCGCTCTGCAAATCATCCAATAACAGCACTAGATGCAAATAAATATACTAATATGGCACAGAGGCCCCGCCTCTCCAGTTCAGACCGAGAGAGACGGGCAGCGGGTTCTGGCCGTTTCGCTGCGTTGGGTCAGGCTCGAGGATCTGGACTAGAAGCAGCGTGAGTTTTACAGATAATAATTTCTGAAACGATTCGTACAATTTCGCTAACATCTACAGGTAATTTATGACTTTAAACCCGTGCTTTTACCTTGACCTACATATTCAGAAATATCAACCAGCGTCAAAACAAATCAACTGGTGTGGCGGCGGTGTTCCTACACTGCAGTCTAGGGCTGCGTCTCAAATCATTTTCCTTACGCCTTAAACCCTATGTAGTGTACTATGTAGGTCACGAAGTGAGTCTTAATGTAGGCCTACACTTTAATCGTGTGTATTATGTTTACATGCCGTCATATGCATATGTTTGTGTGTTCTTGATCAAGGTACATGTTTTGCTATTTTCTATGTGAAAATAACTTGACACACACCTAGAAATGTATGGCATTTTTTTACTTAAATACATTGGGGAAACCCAATAAAACCCAACGTACTAAATGTGGCATAATTGTTAAAATACAACAACAGAAAATAACCTGTTATTAGGTTTTATATTTTCATTATTAGTTACTAGAAGTTATTAGTTTATGTAAATATACTTTGTGTACCAAACAAGAACATTGGTTTCTTTTTCATTTTTAAACATTTTCTTGTTTGAACTACAACTCTGGCCAAAATATAACAGTTTTGTTTACAGTTGGTGTACTTTTTTTAAGATACTACGAAAAATACTGTATAGAGGCTAAAGTTAAAGAAGATTAAAAAAGAAAATAATGGTGTGTTTATATTAGAAAATATATTAGAAATTTCTCAATAATATTTATATGATTCTCTAATAGAAGACTAGATTTAAGATTTAGAGATAGAGTGCATGATCTTCTATTTAAAGACACATACGTATATAAATTTACCTTTATACCTTAAATCTGTGAGGTGTTGTTTAAATGAGGTTAAATTAATAGTGAGCATTTGAGCGTTTCTTCCTTGAAATTTCAGCGTTCCAATGACAATCTCAAACAGGCAATTTCAGACAGCCAGAGTTACTTACATCACAAACCTAAGGAACCAGTCCTAGTCAACTTGTATGGTGGGGCTTCCGAGCTGTAGGTGTGTAACAGAGGGCTGGTTGGAGATTTGGAGAGATATGTATAAAGAAGCAAGAATCCATAACACACTAAGTGCACTACGTAGGGAACAGTGAGTGGTTTGGAACATGGCCTTAGTAACGGTGTTTTTCACGCCATTCATTAGCTTTGCTTTCACGAACGAAGCAAGCAGCAAAAACGTACAGAACCGTTCATTAAACGTTTACAATATTCAGCTGTGTTGAAAGTGCGCTTCTGTCTGTGGTTGTTGAAAACTATATTGTGAGATTTTTGGCTTTGAGCTGAAGGAATAACGTTTGCTAACGTTAGCAGGCTTTGGCTTGGGGAGAAAGTTATGGCGCACAGAGCTGTAAACCAACCGTGTCTCTTTATCGCTGATATAAAATATAAAAGAGAAGTAAAGCTTCTCGTTGTGTGGCTAGTCCCCAGAGAGATAAACATAACACTTCACTGAACTATACTGACATTAGTTACTGAATTGTACTTTCTGTTTATAATTTTGTTTAAACTGTAATGAAACATAAAGTATAAAAAACAATAGTAATACAGCTTTAATGTGTAGCTTCCAAATAGCTAAATCTAGCCACCTTCTTGGTTTAGCATGAATGCTAGCCTGCTGGTCTTGAACCCCAAACCAGCGGCTAATACACTGAACACTCACATACAGGGTTGTAAATATTTCATTAAAATATGTGCAATACTTCATATACTCTACTCAATACACAACACTCTTACTTTCCAAGTTCCACTGTATAAGACCCTGTAAATATTTCTACAAATATCCTTTATATTTCTGTTTTATTCTTTTTACTACTGCTGATCTACGTTTTCATCATTTACCTCTCACGACCAAGTTTATCTTATCATGTCTTATCTGAAACCGTTGGAACCGTGTTCCTCTTCTTTTAATCTGAATTTAAGAAGCTCGGCTTGGGGAAAGTAATAAATGAAACGTGGCAGTTGCAGGGGCAAAGACTTTGTATCTTATCATATCAAACGTTACGTAAGTCAGCAGTAATGTTGAGGCAACCGTCCTGTATTTGGGCATTCATGAACTTTGAATCTAAAACTATGGCTTTTGGCTTGACCCAGTGCTGAGAAAGTAAACACGTACCGTAAGGTGGGCAATGTGGCAATGATATATCATTAATGTGGTATGTCTTATTGTTGTGAGGAACAAAAGGCTTTCATCTGAACAAAGTCCTTGTTTTTTGAGCTTTTAATATGAAAACGCTGACATTTCCTGGAAAATCATAATTGTATGATGCTGTTAGAAATTCGGCATTGAAGAGTCTGGAGACTCTGGAGTTTATTTAGACATACACAGGATCATGTGTGAGTACAACTGGGTGATCGCATTCTATCGCAGGATGATCTGAAGTTTGGAAACTGGAGGTTCAGAGGTTTCCTCACGTGCATGCAGAAAAGCACAGGCACAGCTTGGTCATCAGTTTGTCACCAGTTCAGTCTATAGCCAGTTCATTCTGTACCCAATCCAGTCTGTTCTCAGTCCAGTCTGGTCCCGATCCACCAAATATTTTAGAAGGGCCTTATGTACATTGGAGAAATGGGGGAAGGGAATAGGAGAAAGAAGAGGAGTTTCAGGTGGTGTAAGAGCATTGATGAGAAGAAGGAAGGGGAGAAAGAGGTGTGAGAGGAGTGGTGGTATCATGTAAGGGTGGGGGTGATTGGTGAGAACGGGGGATGGGTTGAGGGATTGGTGGGAACGGGGGATGGGATTGATGGGTATAACAAAAGGTCACACAAAGCTGCAAAAAGACCATGTAGTTTCTTCAATGCAGTATTCTGACTGACAGAACGGTAGATCCTGTTTTTAATGAATATAAATCATTCTTGAGCTCTTTAATGAAATAAACGGACACTTTGTTCTGTGGTGATAGTCATTGTGTCTGTTGTTTTGAGTATTTACAGTTCATTTTGTACTTCTTCTTCTGTGCTCTTTTCCCAGAAAGTCAAGATGAACGTTGGTGTGGCTCACAGTGAGGTGAACCCCAACACTCGGGTTATGAATAGTCGAGGGATCTGGCTGACGTATGCACTAGGTGTGGGAATGCTTCACATAGTGCTGCTGAGCATTCCTTTCTTCAGTGTTCCTGTTGTGTGGACCCTCACAAACGTTATTCACAATTTTGTAAGTATTCACTATGAAATAGCCCGTTGTTATTACTTTCTGGAGTGTCGCACTATACGAGCGGGCTGTGTTGTGTTCTGAAGACTAACCGCCTTTGTTGGTGCTCTGGATTTGTTCAACCCCCGACATTTAGAGTCTCCTCAATTCTTTCAATACATCCTCCTAGCAAGGTCCATCAGCATGACATCATTTGCAAAGTTAAACCTGTTTGGCATGTGGGAGCATAGGCATACTGAACAACAATGATAACAGAGGCTATTCAAATGATTATTTCCTGCCATTTTTAGCTGGCTATAAAAATCCTACCGCTATTCTTTAACAGCAGTGATGACTTAAACAAGGGCTGTCTGCAACTAGAACTGCTGCTCCCTGCATCCCTGAAGGATCCTAATTTCCTTAGCTTTAAAAGCTTTCAAACAATTACAAATAAATACACTCCTTTATCAATGTTGAAAGGCCTATATTTTAGCTAAATTTATGAGGCATTTAATGATTTGGTTTCTTCTGATGTCCATTCATAAAATTTGAGTTGTGGTTTTATGTAATTCTTTTTTTATCTGACCATTTTTCAAACTCCCTACAATCTCTCTGATTTGGCTGACCTATGTTGTTTCTCATTTAATAAGCACTTTGAATTTAAATATTATATAACGTCCATGTGAACAGAATCCCATTATCCAACAGAAACCCACGCAGACACAGGGAGAACACTCCTCACAGACAGTCACTCGGAGTAAATCCACGCAGACACAGGGAGAACACACCACACTCCTCACAGACAGTCACTCGGAGTAAATCCACGCAGACACAGGGAGAACACTCCTCACAGACAGTCACCCGGAGGAAACCCACGCAGACACAGGGAGAACACACCACACTCCTCACAGACAGTCACCCGGAGGAAACCCACGCAGACACAGGGAGAACACACCACACTCCTCACAGACAGTCACCCGGAGGAAACCCACGCAGACACAGGGAGAACACACCACACTCCTCACAGACAGTCACCCGGAGGAAACCCACGCAGACACAGGGAGAACACACCACACTCCTCACAGACAGTCACCCGGAGGAAACCCACGCAGACACAGGGAGAACACACCACACTCCTCACAGACAGTCACCCGGAGGAAACCCACGCAGACACAGGGAGAACACACCACACTCCTCACAGACAGTCACCCGGAGGAAACCCACGCAAACACAGGGAGAACACACCACACTCCTCACAGACAGTCACCCGGAGGAAACCCACGCAGACACAGGGAGAACACACCACACTCCTCACAGACAGTCACCCGGAGGAAACCCACGCAGACACAGGGAGAACACACCACACTCCTCACAGACAGTCACCTGGAGGAAACCCACGCAGATACAGGGAGAACACACCACACTCCTCACAGACAGTCACCCGGAGGAAACCCACGCAGACACAGGGAGAACACACCACACTCCTCACAGACAGTCACCCGGAGGAAACCCACGCAGACACAGGGAGAACACACCACACTCCTCACAGACAGTCACCCGGAGGAAACCCACGCAGACACAGGGAGAACACACCACACTCCTCACAGACAGTCACCCGGAGGAAACCCACGCAGACACAGGGAGAACACACCACACTCCTCACAGACAGTCACCCGGAGGAAACCCACGCAGACACAGGGAGAACACACCACACTCCTCACAGACAGTCACCCGGAGGAAACCCACGCAGACACAGGGAGAACACACCACACTCCTCACAGACAGTCACCCGGAGGAAACCCACGCAGACACAGGGAGAACACACCACACTCCTCACAGACAGTCACCCGGAGGAAACCCACGCAGACACAGGGAGAACACACCACACTCCTCACAGACAGTCACCCGGAGGAAACCCACGCAGACACAGGGAGAACACACCACACTCCTCACAGACAGTCACCCGGAGGAAACCCACGCAGACACAGGGAGAACACACCACACTCCTCACAGACAGTCACCTGGAGGAAACCCACGCAGATACAGGGAGAACA